>NW_020954592.1:3886923-3935144 GCF_900497805.2 Vombatus ursinus | reverse complement strand
TGTGTGTGTGTGTGTGTGTGTGTGTGTGTGTGTGTGTGTGTGTGTGTAGAGAGAGAGAGAGAGAGAGAGAGAGAGAGAGAGAGAGAGAGAGGATCAAAAGGTACTGGCATAGAAAACAAACTCTTTTTAAAGGAACTGATATACTGACAGGAAAAGACTTGTTATTAATATGAGCATTATTTTACAATCAGCTGTTTGTGTGCAGTCAGATCAAAGACTAGTAGTTTGACCAATAATCAAAATCAACACCAATTATAAGAAAATACAAACATGAAGAACTCTCTCCAGCCTAATGCAATTAAAACAATTCCAACCTGACTTATTTAGGTAAACAGCCTACTTTAAAAAATGGGAAATGGGAGCAGCTAGGTGGTACAGTGGATAGAGCACCGGTCCTGGATTCAGGAGGACCTGAGTTCAAATCTGGCCTCAGACACATAACATTTACTAGCTGTGTGACCGACCCTGGGCAAGTCACTTAACACCACTGTCCAACCAAAAACAAAAAAACAAACAAAAAACAAATAAAAAATGGGAAATGAATAAAAGTAAAAACATTGACATCTCAGATTATCACCATTTCTTAAAGAAGCTTATCCAAAATAAAAGTCACCATAAGGAGAAAAATAAGAGCCTAAAGCCCACCTCAACCAAGAAACAATTGGTCTGAGAGATAGAGACATGGCAGCCAGGCAGAAAAAAAATTTTAGGGAACAAACAATTTAAAAATCATTATAGAGGAGGATGAACGAAGATTGGGAATACAACTACTTCATAAAGCAACAAAAAACATTGGGGTGGGTGTAAGAGATTATAAAAAACGATTTCATTTAAAGTTCCAAGTGGGACAGATGCTCCTCCCAGAGCATATAGGCAAATACAGAAGAAAGATAACAAATACATACAAATTGGAACAGATTTGCCAGCATTTCTACAATGATCTCTTCTCATCACAAATCACAGTGGAGCCCACACAGTGAGACTAACACTTCAGCTCCCAGGGTGCTAAGTAAAGCACTACAAATAGAACCTAGGAAAATGAAGCCAAGAAGAGCATCTGGGTCTGATCAAAGGGACATAGAAGGAAAGTGTGTTGGTAGGGATGTGATTTTAAAAGAACCAAGGAATTAATTTGGCATGCCAAAGAACGAAAGATTCCTAAAGAAAGAAAAATACCATGGATGGTATTACTACCAAAGGGGGAAAAACTGGTTGAGAAGATATTGATAACTGCTGGCCCAAATGCCCACCTTCTCATCTTCATAAATTTTCATGAGAATGATTTAAGCACACATCAACAGTCTGTCTGGTGGCAGCGAGGCAGCACAGTGGATAGAGCACCAGCCCTGGAGTCATGAGGATCTGAGCTCAAATCTGGCCTCAGACACTTCCTAGCTGTGTGACCCTGGGCAAGTCACTTAACCCCAATTGCCCCCCCACAAAAAAAGAATCTATCTGATCAACATATGAGAAGGGAATAGGCAGGTTTTTCTATCAGTGATTGTCCACAACAAACCACATTTTCAGTCACACAGGTGATGAAAGGTAAAGAGAATACATGATCCTACTATATTTATTGGTTTTAATTAAAAAAACTTAGGAAAAAAAGCATTTGATTTAGTAGAATGAAACCTAGCCTTAGAGTCACTCCCTGCAATAAGACAGTAACTCCCAAGCATGTGTTAAGATCACTCAAGACTCCTTGATAGATGCAATCACAGAGAAATTTTATTTAGTTATCTTTTGGTTATCACTATTAAGGGAGATGTGTGCTCTCCAAAGATGTCATAGAAAACATCCTGCAAAGAGTCTCAATGGAGAGGAAATTCCCTTTTCATTGTACTCTTAATGCTTCTGTTGGTGAGAAACATGGCACTTAGTGTACCAAACTCTAGAACACTAATGGACCTCCCTCCTCAATGAGATCCAGGTCCACTCAAATGAAAACAACTCAATCCACATAGGAAAAACAAAATGGATGAAGAATGCGTGTTGCAAAGCTAACTGTAGAGTCCATTGTGTTAGTCCAGCATGAGCTGTACCTTGGCCATACACCGTAGACAGACTGAATGTATCCCATCATTGAATAGCAGAAGGGTAGACTAGATTGCATTTAGAAAACTGTTCAGCATTTTCAATGATCCCAAGTTTTCCCTGAAACAAAAAGCTCATCTTTTCATCACAAGTGTTCTTTCAGTAATGCAATACAGTTGCAAATCATGGAATACCAAGATCTTCAAAGAATCAAGTTTGGGAGCATCCAAAAGACAATGATAAAATGTAAGGCAGCTTCAAACAGGTTACAGAACCTTGTTAACAATGACCTAAATGCATAATGACTATATAAATGTGAGCTATTTATTATTATTATTTTATAATAGAGATACACAGTTACATGTATAACCCTCTTACAATCCATAATGTATTTGAATATACTAATTTTATTTGCTAATTTCAGAATAAAAAAGACCAAGATATATGTGACTAGAAATGGAGATGGACCAGTCTTGTCAAGAACAAAGGATAATAGGTTGCACGAGTATCCACAAAATATTAAAAGACCCAGAGAAGTCTCTATTATGTTGGATAATTCATCTATAAAAGATGAATGGAAATACATGTATAAAAATCACACAGAATGGGAAGGCATGGATGGGTTGGAATTTATACTGGTTGGGAAAGGGAGGGTAATGGGAGAAAGAAGATCCTCATTGATCTAATCACGGATCAATTCAAGTATAGAAGCATGATTATATATCTATCGTCCAATCTTAGATTGCCACACACAAAGAACAAAGAAGCACATCAATTCTTCAACTTCAAGAAATAATTAATCAGTTTTTAATATGAGGCATGGTTTTATGGAAAGAACTTTGGCCTGGACATCAGGAGACCTCAGTTCTATTCCTACTAACTAAATGTATGATATCAGGTAAGTCATTTTCCCTTCCTAGGGTCTCAGTTTATTCAATTGTAAAATCATGAGACTGGGAAGGAAGGTAGGAGGAAAGGGGAGGGTTGGGATAGAGTTCCAAGTTTTAAAAAGGAAGACCAGAAGGACTCACAGACAAATAGGACAGCTCTGAAAAATACAAATTTAATTCTATGTATTTAGTCACTTAACCCTGTTTGCCTCAGTTTGTTCATCTATAAAATAAGCTAGAGGAAGAAAGGGCAAACGATTCTGATATCTTTGCCAAGAAAACCCCCAAAAGGGGTCACAAGGAGTTAGACACAAATGAAAAAGTACTGAACAAAGGTTAAAATTACAGGTGATGAGCTTAAACTGGGAAGGGGCATCTTGTTCCAGGCGGAGTAGCAGACACAAAGTAGAGTGATTAGACCTGTGATTTCACTGGTGTAGAAAACTCCCAGGCTAAGAAATATCTACCGGTTTAAGTCAGGACTTTCTCTGAAATTTATAGTCTTTGAGATGATAAAGAAGGGTTCTTCTCAACAACTGAGTTAGTGAGGTGACCTGCCCAGGTTCACACAAGTCTTCTTGCCTCTGTGGCCAGCACTGTATTATGTAATTACTTCTTCATCAAGTTATATTGTAAAATCATAAAATTAGGAAACTTGCCCATAGTTAATGTGAAAAAAGACCTTAAGTGAGCGTAAATGTTAATGAAGATTCAGGTCTTCTTTTTAAAACTAGCAAAGGACAATGGGAGCACTTAATATGAGATAAAGAGCAGCCCTCTAACAAAAAAATTTCTGATGCCAAGAAAAATTTCATTCAGTCCTCTCAGTCCTATGCACCACAAATGCAAGGGCTATCATTATAAGGTTTTGTTTGTTGTTTTTTTTTTTAAAGGTAAGCAGAGGCTTTGTTGCTGAAACTATCAAACTAATAGGGCTCTTCTGCTTCAAAACCGTTCTTCCTCCAGTGTGCTGTTGTTTCTTCCCTCCTTCAAGGCAGCCTCCCTTGGTGACCGCACTTAACTGTGTCTATCTCTTGAAAGCTTCTCAATGCTCCTCTAATTTGTCTCCTTTTTTCTCGAGCCATCTTCCTACCTCTCTCTCCCAGACGACTGTTCAGGAAGTGTTGACAGACCCAAGGCAAATCTGTTTTGACAAGTCATTACTTACCAATGTTTGCCAATGGACAAAAACACACCTATGACCCACAAACCAGCTCCTACAAGGCAGATGTGAAGCAGTTCTACACTCCTTTCTTCCCCAAGGCAACATCAAAAGAACAGCCATTTGTCTGAAACTATTTTACACAATGTCTCTTCGAAAATGTCACCTCAGTGCTACAATGAGAAGAGATACTCAAGACTGCAAAATCATTTCAGTGGTTTATCTGTCCACAGCAGTGTGAGTCCTAGACTGAAAAGGAAAGCGTGCCACAAAGCAAGAAGGCCATTCATTTTCTGCTCCTCAGGTAAAGGGGAAGGCAAGCCCAATCTGGCAAGTAGACAGGATGCCCTAAATCATTTAAATTGAGAATTGGAAGGCTTGACCCTTCCCAGTTATCAATTCAAGTAAATGGAGTACAGCAGAGTTAACAGGCTCTACCCTACTAAGAACAGTCTAGCTTCTGATTTGTCTGAGAAGGTGAACTGGATTCATAGAGCCATTGCCAAGAGCCTTGGAGAATTACCTTTCTCTCACTTTAGCTTTCTCAATTTTCTTCAGGGAAACCTAACACCACTCACCTCTCTTGCCACCAATGGGCTCCCAGGCTGTGGTGTTCAGGGGGCAAAAGGCCACAGTCTTCTCCACCAGTACCAGCTTGTGTTTATGTGGGTCTGCTAATACTATCTGTGCCTTTCCCTCAGGACTCAGGGTATTTTAAGAAGCAGCGGGAGGCTTTGCCCCCATCCTCCAGCTGCCTGCTCTCCCTCATCACACCACAGACCAGGTGATTCCGACATTTGAAGATCGTTAGCAATTTTCAGCAGAGAAGGCACAAAGAAAAGGAATGAATATGAAGAGTGAGCATGTTTGAGACATGCCTAACCTGGCTGGAAGCCCAAGGAGATGAAAGTCCCTAGCAAATAAGGATATCTTGCCAGCACTAACATATCAGCATCTGTGTTTGTTTAAAAAATACAACAAGAGAGAGTGTGATTTTGTTTTCTCATACAACATTCGGAGCCAATTTGTGTCCCCAGATCTTCACATGAACCACTCTTGGGAGCCAATGAGTTGTGAGAGGGTATTAAGGGCAGAATTTCCTGACTAAATTGGAAATTCCAATGATAACTGACATCTAGTTTTTTATGGTTTTTTTTTTTTAAAGAGGCTAAAGTGTTATAAACTTAAAATGCTATGGGTGACCACATTGGTATTTATTCTGCATAGTATTCCAGAACACTGGAAATTAAAGTAGAGGAAGTCTACTTTAGATACTGCCTAGGGAAATACTCTCCAGAATCAAGGTTAAGTGCTTGCATTCATTAAACATTTATTGCATATCCACTATATGCAAGACACTGTATAGGGTACAAATATTACTAAGACACACAGTCCCTGCTCTCAAGGAACTTACAATCTAGCAGATCTGATCATTTACTTCAGGCCACATAGCCTATATCAGCAAGGAAAGGACTGAAAAGTATTGGATTATCAGTTCATACTTATCTTGGTCTAACAATAGAAGTTGCCAATTCACTCTAGTCAGTGCTGGGCTTGGGGACCTTTTTTTTGCTCCTCAACCAGATTTTTATCTACTTTTCTAATAGGACCCAGGAGAATATAGGGTCAAGCAATGGATCATCAAAGGCTTACAATCAAGGGAACACGTTACTTTAATATCTACCTCAACCCTTACTCTAAAGCATAAACACCATCTGGCAATTTTTATAATCAAAGCCATCAGGTTGTCTGGTGGGCCCAGTGGCCCAGCATTTGGAAAATTAAGCTAGTTTCTAAAGCAGCTAAAACCACCACAGATGCACAGCAAGGGATGGGGTGTGTGTGTGTGTGTGTGTGTGTGTACATACTCGCACACGCACACAAGCATTCACAGATGAAAATAATTTCTCCACTATTGTCAAAGAATCTACCTCATTTCCCCCAAATCTAAAACTTTAGCATTACCTTCATCAGGGGTCAGTGGAAAGAACACTAGCTTTGAAGTCAAAAGCCCTGGATTCAAATCCCATCTCAGACCCTTATTACTTACTAAACTCCCTGAACCTCAGTGTCCTCACATCTGAAAAATGAATGAATTGGACAAGATGGCCTCAGGGGTCCTTTCCAGTTTGACAGGTATGATCCCACACTCTCCATATCCAATCTATCATCAAGGTCTTTGATAATGACTTTCCTCTATTTTCTATGCCAAAACCATAGTCCAAAGGATCGTGCCCTCATCCTTGGACAAGTATAATTGCCTCTTAGTTAACAACAAGGTATACAATATCTTTCTATCCTACATACAAACTTTCAGAAGAATTTTTCACTAACACCATTTATTTGCTTTTCAAGAACCTATAATAGTCCCTTATTCTTTTAACTTTCACTTTGTCTTATCTCTGCCATTAATTTGGTATCTGTCACTTAATGAATCTGTCCCCTCATTTTCTTCATCTGTCAGATAAGGATAATAATAGCTTTCTTGCCTGTTTCATAGTGTTATCATGAGGATGAAATGAGCTAATTATGTGTGAAAGTGCTTTCAAAAAGTAACAACAATAATAGCTGACATTTGCATAATACTTTAAGGTTTGCAAAATGCTCCACATTAAACAATGAAATGCCATGTAATATGTTACTATCATAATTATCACTATTATTATGCTAGGAGGCTTCTCCTACAGTCTCCCTCCCCCTCCCCTGCCCCCACATTTCATTTTATGTATTCTACATAGAATTTTCAGAAGCAGTTGGTATAGTGGCTAGAAGACTGGCCTTGGAGTAAGGAAGACCTGAATTCAAGTCCTTCCTTCCAATATACTCAGTGCATGCTTGCAAACAACCCTTTAACTACAAGTTAACAAATCAGTTACCAAGTTGCATTGGTTGATCAATTCATAGGATCATAGTATCACACCTAGAGTTTCCAGACTCAGAATTCTCTATTCCAGTGAAATCACAGGTCTATACTACAAAAAAAAAAAAAAAAAAAGCATACTTACAGAATGACAATGTAGTAGCTACATACTATACCATGAGATAATCCATCAGCTACTGGAACAACGCAACAAGGTAGTTCTTGGTTAATTACCCTAATTTAAATTGTGGTCCCTAAAATCATGGAAATTTTTCCATAATGTTTTAATTTTCATGTATAGGGATAGCTAGAGAATTGAGTTTTTAGGTTTTTTGGGGGGAGGCACAGCTGATTCCTCTTTGATCTCAAATCCCTATGATATAAAACCTTTCAGATCTCTCCATTTTCAGAACTCAGGGCAGGGATGAATGAAGGAAAAAGTCCCCTTTTCAAAACTGCTTTATCTCCATGCTTACGGTACATGGTCAGATACTATTCATGGGCTGGAAAGGGTCTGCTGCTGAGTATATTTTCATTAATTGCTCAAGCAGTCTGGCTCTGTTTTTGTGTTGCATTCACATCCAATCTCCCCAAAGAAAGAAAGTAAAAATAGCACTTGTGAGAAGACACGCTCACTGCTCAAAGTAGGATGCCAAGTGATTACTCTTCCTCTGCCCCTGACCACAGTCAAATGCAGGACAAATCACGTAGTCTCTGTCTCAGATTTCTCAGTTCTTGAGAAGCACTGACTGTTATGTGAACAAAGCCCCTAGAAGCTGTCTCTTACAATCACATTGGAACAATTCCCATCACCACCACCACCCCCATCTTTCTACTCTCCCCCATTGTTTTCTGTTTTTGTGTCTCGATTATATTTTCAAACTGGCATCACCAGATGTCTTCCAAACATCTTTCCCTACATGTCCTATAAGTGTCTCAAACTCAATATGTCATCTGTCTTCTCACTCTAAATCATCCCTCCCTACAAACTTCTCTGCTTCTGTTCAGGGTGCCACCATTCTGTCAGCTACCCCAACTCACAACTTCTTTCCTTTCCCCCATATCTAATAAGCTGTCTACTCTTGTTGATTCTGCCTCCCTGACATCTTTTGCATCTATCCCCTTCTCTCCACTCACAAGGCCACCCCCACTATTTAGGCCCTCATTACTTCTTACCTGGATTACTGAAATAGGAAGTAAACAAGACAACCTACTATATGCCTGACACCATGCTAACTGCCTTACAAATATCTCATTTGATTCTCACAACAAAGTTCTATTATTATCCCCATACTGCCGCTGAGGAAGGTGCTATTATTATCTTCATTTTACAGGAGGAAGCTGAGGCAGACTGAGTTTAAGTGACTTGCCCAGGGACACACAGCTAGTAAATGTCTGAGGTCAGATATGAACTCAGGTCCTCCTGATTCCAGGCCCAGCACTCTATCCACTGTACTAGAGAGTATACTAGTAACAGACTGCCTCCAATAGACTCCTAATTCATTTCCCAGATTTCAGCATCATTCTTCTCCAACCCATCTTCCATACAGTTGTAAAATTCATCTTCCTTTAGGAAACGTCCAAACGCATCATGCTCCAGCTCAAATATCTTCAGCGGCTTTCTACTGCCTCGAAAATAAAAATGCAAACTCCTCAATGAGGCATTTAAATCCCTCCACAATCTGGCCTCTGCTCACTTTTCCAGACTTTTTTGCATTCCTTGCCTTCATACACCTCTCCATTCCAGTCAAACTGATTTCTTTTTTTTTTTTTTTGTTCCCCCAACTCTGCGTTGCATCTCCTCCCTCTGTCTTTGCTTGAGCCGTCCCACATGCCTTAAATGTATTTTCTTCTCATCTCCACTTCTTGGAATGCTCAGTTCAGATGTCTCCTCCTCTGTCCTGTTCTCCCTGGTTGTTAGTGCTCCCTGTCTCCTCAATTTTTTTTTTTTGCATGTAGTAACTATTTGTCCATGATGTTAAGAATCTTCAGGGTAAGGTCTGTTTGTCAGTTTTGTCTTTGTGTAACATCAGTGCTGGGCACAGTGCCTTACACGTAGGTAGGCTCTTAAATGCCGACCAAAATTGAACTCAAGTTTGCTGTTGTACTTACCCACTACGAGTCACCAGGCACTGCCGGAGCCCCAGCTTCCGAAAGATGTCTACCACCGTCTCCATGGGGGTGTGGTCGGTGACCGTGAAGGGGCTCAGGTTGAGAATGCGCCTCAGCTTCAAGGGATGGGGGCTATTTGCAGGTAGTCCAGGGGGCTCTTCAGTGAAATACATGATAGAATTGCTCACGATCCCATCCTGGCGTTGCCTGGCATTTTCTAGGCAATGAGAGCAGAGGGACAGTTAGGATAAACATCAAAAGGAAAAGAACCTACATGGTCTAAAATGATTATAGCAGCTCTCTTTGTGGTGGCAAAGAACTGGAAATTGCAGGGATGCCCATCAACTGGGGAATGACTGAACAAGTTGTGGTATATGATTGTGATTAGAATACTACTGTGCTATCAGAAACGATGAGCTCTACGATCTTAGAAAAACATGGATAGACTTGCACAAAATAATGACGAGTGAAATGAGCAGAACCAAGAGAACATTGTATACAGTAACAGCAATAATGTTTTAAGAAGGACTTTGAACAAATAACTCATTTTGACTATTATTACCCAAATTAACTATAAAGGATATATGAAGAAAGATGCTATCTGTATCTGGAAAAAGAATTGATAAATAGAAGTATGTATAGAATAATTTTACATATATATGCCTATTTGTGTCTAATAACAGTCATCCCTAGGGTGGGGGGTAAGGGGGAGAGAGGAAAGAAAAAGGGGAAAAAAATTTTAAAAAAGAAATTTACAGGATAACTTTATTACATATTTAAAAGGAATAGCAAGGAATAGCAATAACTTTATTATATATTTAAAAGGAATAGCAAGTTTATTATATACTTAAAAGGAATAGCAAGTTTATTATATATTTAAAAGGAATAGCAAGTATAATAGTTTCAATATAGTTTCATGTACAATTATCTTTTTTATCATACTATGTTACGGAAATACTTGTTTTATTCCATAAATTAAAAATAAAATAAATTTAAAAAAAAAACAGCCTCAAGTGGTACACAGCTACTCTGCCCCAGTCTAGCAACTATAACAGCCAGAATTATATATCAGGGGCTTATGTGTCAGTTCACTAACTAACATATAAAAATTCCTTTACTGCAAATACCAACCTCAAAATATCCTTGAGAACCCAACAAATAAATTGTACTGAGAGCAGAACATTATTACAGACAAATTTCTGTTTAAGGTGCCACAATTTTATTAATCACCCAGATTCACCACTGCAGAGGGGTCTTTGTCTCTTCCCTCTCCACCCGTATCCAATCCAATCAGCAGCCCACTCTTATCGACTGCTTCCATGACATCTCCTGCATCCATTCACTTCTCTCCCGTTACAAGGCCACCCCCACCATTTGGGCCCTCATTACCTCTTACCTAGACTACTGAACCAGCGAGATGGCATAGTGAATGGAGCTAGGAAGACTTGAGTTCAAATCCAGCCTCTGACACTTACTAGCTATGTGACTCTGGACAAGTTACTTAATCTCTGCCTCAGCTTCCTCAACTGTTAAATAGTTGTAATAATAGCGCCTACCTCACAGAGTTGTTATGGGCATTAAAGATAATATTTGTAAGGTGCTTAGCACAGTGCTTTGCACACAGTAGGTGCTTAATAAATGTGTTTCTTCCTTCCTACTTTCCCTCCTTCCACAATGGCCCAAATAAGACTATAATTCATAAAAATTTAAGAACATTTTAATAAATGCAGACAATTCTGAATTCTCATAATTTCCAAACTACATTTAATCAAAGGCTTTCAAAATACTGTACAGATCCCTAGTAGAAAAAATCAAAATACCATGGGAATGGGATGGAATACCTATCCCCAGCATCCTGTATGGTGCTTGAGCTGTTCCAGAAATGCTTTCAGTGCACCTAGAGAAGATGAAATTCTATCCCAATATTTTATCCAATTGCAAAAAAGCAATCTTTTATGCTCCCCTACCATAAATAATATGCCAAACATTAAATAGAAGAGAATAATAGTAGGACAGCAACTTGTCCCAGGACTGTTTCTACTTGAATTCCACTGAAAAGGTGAGGAAAAAAATCAGATTATTAGTAGTAAAAATAGTATTTTAAAGTTTCCAAAGTACTTTACATATATTATCTCATTTTAACTTCACAAAACTAGGAGGTAAGTGCAATTATTTTCCCCATTTTACAGAAGAGGAAACAGAGGCTGCCTTGCCCAACTAGTTAGTATCTGAGGCTGGGCTTAGACCTGGTTTTTCCTGACATCAAGTCCAGCACTCTAGCCTCTACACTTCTAGAAAATGTGCAACAAGATCAAACTGAACATTCTTAATACGGCAGGTTCCATGATACAAGTGCCACTACTGAGATTCAGAGCCCATGTCATTCTTTCAAAGGTTTGAAAGATGGGTTTGATAAAAGCTATTGCTCCTTTGTGTGGGGGAAGGTGAACCTGGTATTCCCAACAGGGACAGAAGACAGGTTCAAAAGTGCGCAATTACTGTTAATTTTTAAAATGACATTTGTTAGTTATAAATTAATTTATAATTTTCACAATCGGAATATGAACCCTTTGCAAGACGAGAAGGCTGAAACCAAATTTACCTCTGTATCCAGAATTTTAAGTCTAAACACAATTATCCCCAAAGGGAAAAGAGAAATGTCTCAGGAAAGATCATATTTTTCTTTCTTTTTCTTTGGATTTTTCATATTTTTTAAATGAGTCATTTTTTAGATCAAAAAAATAGTAAAGTTGTTATGATTACAATTACCCTACTTTTTTCTTTGCTGAGAACTTAGAGCTCATTAGAAACAACTTAATGCAATCCTGGATATCTGGGCTGAAAAAAAAAATTTTAAGTAAAAAAATGAAACAAACCTATTGACTTCAATAGCTAATGAATAGGAAAAGATTAGAAAAGATGTACGGTGAGGTTTGCCCCAAGAATGGTTGCAGATATGTTATAAATCTCTTCTCTTCTCACACACTATTATTCACCTATATTTCTGTTTGAAAGAATAAGACTACAATAGTGTCCTCTGTGGCCTTTCATTGCAATACACTACTCTAATAGAAAACTGGTAGCATTTGGGATCACACTGAGAGGGGGTGGAAGGAAGAAGCCCTAGTTAAAACAGAAACAGAAGGCTGGACTACAAAGCAAACACCTTCAGATGATGGGGCCCACTCTGGTAATATCAAAAAGGATAAGATTCAATCAGAAATACACTGACTGAGGTCCATCTTTTCAAAAGTCTGTGTTGAATTGAGTGGTTCTTTGCTGAATCAAGACTTTTCTCTTTTTAGTGATTTTACGAAAATGCTCAACATACTTCTATTTGTTCTTATCTTCAGGCTGATGATTCTTTACTATCACATTGCATGCTTCTAGCTATTCCAACAATAGCACTTTTAAATTTTACTACATATTCTAATCAGAGGTTTCAAACATCCAACAAATGCCAATATAGAATTTTGTACACTAATTTGTGGAATCACATATTGAATGCAAACATGGATGAAATTATAATAGTTTGTTGAGCTTCAAGAAAATCAATGGGCACATTTGAACTAGAACTAAATCAATATACAAAAAACTACTGAATAAGAACCTCAAAATATTCTCCAAAATGAACCTGGACTGAACTGGATTTGAAAACCTAATCTAACATTGAGTAAATCATACCTACCAAGATTTGGATAACCTAGTTCTCAATTTTCATGTTGAACAACATCCTAGAGGGGCTCAAAAAAGATTGCGGACTGCTCACTGCCAATAAGAAGTACAGACAATATGGACCTGAGACAGCACTGGTGATCATATGGTTTGATCATTCTGCTACACACATAGTGAGTATTGCTTTCCAGAAAGACTTTGATATGGATCCTTGAAGTAGAACAATAAAGGCTTATCCTGAGATTGCAAACTGTATCCACAGTTGTTGAAGGGGTCCCAAGGGTAGTTGAACTGGAGAACGGGAAAAGATGGCAGGTAAAAAAAAAAGCCAGAGAGAGCCCAAAGTTAGAAGCTTCCCAACTCATATGGCCCAACAACCATATTTCAAAAGCACGAGAAAGAGTCAACTTCTTAGAGTCAGTTAGTAAAAAATACATTTTGGTGAGTGCAGAATATGGTACTAAGTGCTATCAAGAGAGACAGAAGAGACAGCTTTCTGTTTCTGAGTTCTGTTTTAACTTGTGTGGAGAATTCTCCAACAAAGTCTTACTCTATGGCCTCATCAGGGAATGAAGACAATGCTGGGTTCTTGGAAGCTATGCTAGCAGAGAAAACTGGAATATTCTATCAAGCTGAAAAGGCAAGTACAGGACTGATGATGGATCGGAGAGAAGTATGTTTCTGTTACATAAGGACCAGTCTCACTAAGTTTGAGGAAATTCATCTCCAGGTTGACTATACAAAGTGAGGAGTTTTTCTAGTCATGGGAACTCTTAGAGACCATTTCCTGCTCATAAAGAGTTTGTGATGTGCATTAGTAGAGGAAGTCCCCATGCCAACCATACTACAGACCACTGACGTATGAAAGAGGATAGATTGCTACTCTCTAGAACTCAGCTTTGGGTCTAAAATCCTTGTCCGTCTCAGTTTTATCACAGCCTTTCTATGAAGAAAGAGGAACAGAGAGTAAATTTAGACTTTAGAGGTTCAGAGTTTATAGAAGAAAACATGCTGTGGGTTTTCCTCCTCAAAGCTTTGGCTAATAAACGCACAATGTACGCATCTTCCATGTGGAAAAACAAACAGCAACCTTGTCTCTTGTAAACACTGAAGTCATCTGTTTAGATGGATGGTGAAGATGCATTGGTTTGGATAAACAGTAAGACTCTTTATTAATATCTGGCCCACAAACGCTAAACAGGTGGCAAGAAACTGCAATGTATAGAGTTTACACACAGTGTACTGTACATCACAGACCCAGAGCATAAAAACCCCAAAATCATTATTGGATGACATTTAAAGGTATGCAGAATGAATAAAGTTGTATTATTAGTCATTCTTGTTTGTTACTTTAATTTTTTCCAGAGTGCTGGATTGGTCTCAGGCAGTTTATTTAAAAGGGTCCAGGAAGGATCCAAGAAGGAAGGAGTTGACATTGTGGCTTTGTCAGTTCTCCTCTTTATTCTCATTTTGTTTACTTCATCTGAAAAACAGATGTGCCCAGTAGAGAGAATAGGAGGCCTGGAAGCCAGAAGATCTGAAATACAATCCTGAGTCTACCAGGGAACCTTTTAAAATGATCTGTTAGCTACAATATTTGGAAAGAGAGCTCCACTGTTTTAGAAAAAAGTCATTATTCTTCCTTATAGTATACACAACCATAATTAATAACAATACTAGTACAATGTGAGCTTCATGTAGACCACAAAGATGAAAATTAGCAAATTCATTGACCATCATCCCTCTATTTAGCTCCTAAATTTCTAAGATTTAAAGTTTTTTAAAGAATGTTTTATGCCTCCATATTGACTGAATCTGCCCCTATCTGGTGTGTATGAACTGTAGGACTTGTAAAATTTGCCAATATTGCAAATGCAAATACAATTTATTTTATTAAATGTTAACTGTGACTTGTGGTATCAGTTGGTACAACTAATTAGGTAAATAATTATCTTGAATATTTAAAATATAAATAGAATAATTCATGAATTTGCTAATTGTTCTTCCCTAACTCCCCAGGGGCAGCTTAACTAGAAATACTCACTTGTCCTAACATACCTAGAAATTTATGTAGGATTCCCCATAGAATTCAAGGTATAGTTTAATAAATGGAGAAAGTATGATATAATTATAATAGGGGTCTGGCACGTGCATAGACCCTATCAGCTTGCTCAGATGGTGTGTCTTCTTACAGAAAACACAAGAGAACTGCTTTTGGGAGAATTTTTATGACATCTAGGGGAAGTGCTTTAGGGTAACTGTGGGACATGTGTGGAATTCTGTAATTGGTTTTGTTGACTGACCATGTGATTGCGAGATTTTTTTGTTTTTTTGTTTTTTAATTTGCTGGGTAGCCAAAACTCTCAACATCTTCAAAAAAGGTCTGAGTTCTAGCCACAATTTCTTTTTGCTACATTAGAGTCTGGGGAAACTAAGTAACCCTTTCTATATAACAGACTTTGCGGTAAGGGGAAGGGCCTTAGGGCTTTTATCCTTTAAGACTACAGAGCCCCTGGGGGCAGCTAGGTGGCACAGTGGATAGAGCACCAGCCCTGGAGTCAGGAGACCCTGAGTTTCAAATCTGGCCTAGCTGTGTGACCATAGGCAAGTCACTTAACCTCAACTGCCTCACTAAAAAAAAAAAAAAGACTATATGGCCCCCAAGAAATGGAATCAGCTTGACCTTTTTGCTCATTCCTTTCTATCTGAGGTCTCTAACCATAGGACAGGAAGCCACAGAAATCCAAGAGATGGAATCTAGGCCAGGTTTTGTAGCAAATCCAGCCAGGGATCAAGAAATGATCTTTAAAAAACAACCTCCTGGCTCCATGCAGATGATTGAGAACTCTTCCAACAGTGATGCAACGTTTGGATGTAAAATTGGTGAGAACAATGCTATGTTGGAACTCAGCTAAGTTTTGGGCCTTTTCCATCGAAAAAAAAAAGTGAGTTGCTTTGGGAAGAATACGCCCTGCAGATTCTGGTAGAAATACTTGTAAGTTTGTTCTTGCTGACTCTGAGGTAAATATCCCTTTGGAAAAGCTACACAGGAAGAAGTGGTTAAGTGCAATTGGGGTGCTAGTCACTGGCTCCCTGATAAAGCAGGGCAACATTGCTAGTGTGGGCTCAAGCTGATGGGCAGAGAACAGATACCCCACAAACCCTTCAGGGTACCTGAGAACCCTGGGGAAAAATATAGCTGTCCTGCCCTGAGAGAGTGTAACCTGAGTGCACATGCTACATAATAAAGAACATCCATACTGAAGTCAGACGACCTGGAATCGAATCCTGACTCCGCTACTCATTACCCATTTGTCCCTGGGAAACTTTTTTACCTTCTCTAAGGCTCATTCCCTCATTTATAAAATGGAAGTATTACAAAAACAAAACAACAACAAAAAAAACAATAAAATGGGAGTGTTCAAGATCTTTCCCCTTCTAAATTCTATGACACTCTGATCTTATGGAAACTTTGAACCTATAACAGTATCTAATGTATATTAATTGATAAGATGATAAAATCCAAAGCCATATGAACCCCAAGTCACATAAACCCACAAAGGAACAGAAATACAAAGGGATCATGAATTAGAGCTACAAAAATGCTTCAGAGACTTTGCAAGTGGTCTGCCTTGAAAAGTCTTTATAGTAAGTGCCTCTATGTACAAAAATATTTATAGCAGCTCTTTTCTGGTGAGCAGCAAAGAATTGGAAATTGATGGGATGCCTATCAATTGGGAAATGGTTGAGCAAGTTGTGGTATACGGTTGTGATGAATATTGTTGTGCCATAAGAAATGACAAGCAGAATGCTCTCAGAAAAACCTGCAAAGATTTACATGAACCGATGCAAAGTGAAATGAGTAGAACCAGGAGAACATTGTACACAGTAACAGCAATATTGTAAGATGATCAATTGTGAATGACTTAGCTATTCTCAGCAATAAATTGATCCAGGACAACCCTGAAGGACTCAAGATGAAAAATGCTATCCATCCCCAGAGAAAGAACTGATGGGAGTCTGAATACAGATCGAAGCATACTTTTTTTTTTTACTTTATTTTTTCTTGGGTTTTTATTTGGTCTATGTTTTCTTTTATAACATGACTAATATGGAAATATTTTTTGCATGAAAACACATGTATAACCTACATCAAATTGCTTGCCTTCACAACGAGGGGGGCAGAAGGGGGAGAAGTGGAAGTTGATTTTAAAAATGAATGTTGAAAATTATTTTTACATGTAATTGAGGAAAAATAAAATATCAAAAAAAGAAAAGAATTATAAAATTTTTTTAAAGTCTTTATAATATAAGAGGAGAGACAGAACCCTGGTCCTCTGTATATCATGCAAGACAGTTGCCAGTTGGATTGCCTACTAAACTAGGGGTCAGGAAAACCTAGGTCTGAAACCCTTTTCTGACACAAAAGCCATGATACAATAGAAATCACTTATCCAAAAACTCAAATTCCCTCATCTGTAAAATGAGTCAAATGGTATGTTTGAAACTTATCTCACAAGGCTGTTGTATATGACCTATTATGAATAATCCTAGCATATGTCTAATGCCTTATCATACTGATTTCAATTTATCCTATATATTGTAAATTGATTTCAATTTATCCTGTATACATCTTATTTGGACATAACTGTTCACATGTTATCTTCCCCATTAGAATGTGAGCTCCTCAAGAACAGAACCTGCCACATGGCTTTCTTTGTCTTCCTGGTGCTTAGCACAATGCTTGGCACATAGCAGGCACTTAATAAATATTTACTGACTGGCTGATTCTACTGTTGCATATTGGCTACTCATCTATAACATATTTTTAGAAAGCTGCCTGAGGGGCAGCTAGGTGGCACAGTGGATAGAGCACCGGCTCTGGAGTCAGGAGAACCTGAGTTCAAATCCGGCCTCAGACACATAATACTCACTAGCTGTGTGACCCTGGGCAAGTCACTCAACCCCACTGGCCTAGCCAAAAAAAAAAAAAAGCTGCCTGAGGTTGCTGAGCAGTCGTCCAGGGTCACACATCTAAGGACTTTCTTACTTTTAGATCATTTTTTGATCAATCCAGTATGACTATTACCATTAAAGATATACAGTAAAAAGTTCAGCAATCCCAACATGAACACAGTGTTAGGCACATAGCCGGTGTTCAATAATATTTGTTAATATGAATTATATAATCTTTGAAATACCAGAAACTGAAAGCAAAAATTCTAATTGATCTTGAATAAGCTGTCAGAATTGGTCTACTCTAAATATAGTAAATGTTCATGGAATCAATAGTAATTATATTGATAGCAAGTTAACAGTAACACAATAACTTATCAGTATAAACAACCAAAATAATTTTCTCTATAAAACTTATAAATTATGCAGAATTATTGCATAATTTATAAGTTTTATGAAGTAGTTAAGTGGCATAGTGGATACAGTGTACCCAACGTGGAGTCAGGATGACTTATCTTCCTGAGTTCAAATCTAGCCTCACACATTTACTAGATGTGTGACCCTGGGCAAGTCACTTAACCCTATTTGTCTCAGTTCCTTACCTGCAAAATGAGCTGGAGAAGGAAATGGCAAATCACTCCAGCATCTTTGCCAAGAAAACACCAAATGGTGGTCACAAATGACTGAACAACAATTGCAAATTTGATTTGAAGCCACAGGACTTCAGAGGTCATTTATTAATGACTCTTTAAAAATCTTCATTAAAACATGTGAAAATACCTACAGAGAAAGCACTTTATATATCTCAAAGACAATGTGTTGTAGTCGCTGGCCTTGGATTCGAGAAGACCTGGGTTCAAGTCCTTCCTGTGGTCCATACTAACAATGTGATCATGAGCAAATCACTTCTCAGTGTTCTAGACAACCTTCTAAGACAAAAAGTTACCAATGAGTTGCTGATTTGCATCCATAGAGGTGGTTTCTCCCTAGGAATTCTTTTTTTTTCCCCCCGGCAATTGGGGTTAAGTGAGTTGCCCAGAGTCACACAGCAAGTAAGTGTCAACTCCCTAGGAATTCTTTACAGAAGTAAAATAACAGGTCCAAAACTGTTGGACCAAAAACTAAAATCTGTTCGACTTGCTCACACTAAAAGAGTTCTCTCCTCTTTTAAAGTGCTCCAGAGAAGAAAACTTTACAACCTTCCTTATCCAGAAACTCTTTTACCCCCTTGAAAAAAAGATATCACATCCCAGGGTTTCACGCCAGGATACTTACCATAATTTCTACATTCCACAATTTTAGAAGTTTTTCTTTTGCCCATTTTAAATGCAATTCAACAAATATTTATTAAGTTCTTACTATGCACAAGGTACTGTGCTAAATGCTAATGAGACAAAGTTTCACCCCAAAGTGGCTTACACTTGACTAGCAGAATATAACAAAGGTACAGATAAGCATGGGGAGAAAATGCTAGCAATTGGAGGATAAGAGATGGTTTATGGGAGGTACGGCACCCGAACAGAGCCTTGCAGGAAAATAAACTCTAACAGATAGTGATAAAGAGGGAGAACATTTTAGGCAGGAGAGATGGAATGTGTGAAAGCATATGTCGTGGAGACCTTAACTGCTGTAATTACTAAGCTCAAAAGTTTTTAATTATAATTGAGGGGAAAATAATTTTTTTTTAAAATGAGTAAGAACAGCTTTGAATAAAACTAGTTAATGCTAGTATTTTGAACTGTACCAAAAGACAGCTTCCAGGAAAAAAGGAAATGATAGATTCCCCTCTACTCTGCCCTGGTCAGACAGCATCTGGGATATTAGGTTCAGTTTCAGGTACCACAGTTTAGACAGGCCATTGATAATCTGGAGAGTGTCCAGCATGGTGAAGGGATTTGAGTACATATCATACAAAGATCAGCTAAAGGAAGGAATTGGGAATATTTAACCTAAAGAAAAGAAAACTTGGGGTATGTGGGAAGACATGAAATCTGTCTTCCGGTATTTGAAGGTACCTGAATTGAAATCCAGCCTCACACACTTCCTAGCTATGTGACCTTGGGCAAGTCACTTAATATCTGTTTGCCTCAGTTTCCTTCAGTGTAAAATGAGGATAATAATAACACCTACCTCGAAGGGATATTGTGAGAATCAAATAAGATACCTGTAAAGCACTTAGCACCATGCTTGCAATATAGTAGGTGCGATATAAATGTTTATTCTTTTTCTTTCCTTCCTTACCACGTGGAAAAGAGGTAAGATTTCGTCTGTTGGGCACCTGAGCAAAGAACTAGGAGCATTGAGTAAAAGCTAATAAGGCACAATTAGGTTTGATGTAAGGGAAAACTCTTGAACAAATACAGTTATACATAAGTGCTTCAAAGGGGCTACCACAAAGATGCTAAATGACCACTTAGCATGCAAGTTGTAAGTGTGGGATCCTTTTTTCTGGTGTAGGTTGAACTCTGAGGATTGCTGAGGTCCCTCAAACTCTAAAATTCTGCAATTCTGATCCCATTCCTATGACCCAAAAAGACCTACAGTTCCACAAATGTAGGAAATTAACCTCCTCCCTTATACCTGGAGAGGTAGACTTTTCCTGTCTATCTCTACAGTCTAAGAAGACAAGCATATCTGATTGCTCAAGGGTAAACACTACTACTACCTTTCCCCAGGTTACATTACCTATCTGATTGAAAGTATAAAGACATTGTTTACATTTACTTTTTTATCTATAGACATTCCAAACATTGCTACCTAGAGAGCTATCAGTTCATAAACCTAAATTCCCTCTCTAACAATTTGATGATAATTACTATTTACCATTTGATTACAAGAATGTGTTTCATCAGCAATTAACCAGTAGTTTCTATGCAGGTGCCAGTTCAGCTAGACAATGGGTCGCTGATTCACTGACATTTATTACTTTAGTGAGGTTTTTCAAATTGTACCTTTTGCTTAAAAGTCCTTAGAGAGGCTGTATATTTAAAAAGGACATCTGATTAAAATATTTAAAAACAAACAAACCTAGGCTCCATTTGAGGGGAAAGAATTATAATGCAATTCTATATTTATCCCTAACATATAAAAAGATACCCCAAATATGTAAGCAAATATAATCTTTGGTGAGAAAAGCACTATGGTTTCTGTCAGATGAAATTATGTCTGACATCACTGAGAGAGTAGGTAAGGGGAAACTACTGGATATGCTTTTATTGAGAGTTTCAAAAAGCTTTATTTTTTTTTTAGTTGAATCACCACAGATTTGAGAGAAGAGTTTTTTTGTTTTTTGTTTTTTTTAACAAGAATAAGAAAATGACTTACAGATAGGAAACAGAAAGTAAACATAAAAAAGGATTTTTCTGATCAGAGAAAGAAAATAGTGGAATCCATCAAGGATGGTCTGGGACTAGTCTATGGAACATTTTTGTATATCATACCAAAAGGAGAACACATAGTCAGCTATCCAAGTGTGCAAATGACACTAAGCTTTCGCAGATACTGAAGTGCTAAGCTGACAAGAATAAAACAGCAGAATGACCTTATACAATGCTAAATACACTAAGAAAATGGCGGCTGAGTTTCAGTTCAGGCCTGTGTTTAGAGATTATTTTCTTATATTATGTTATATTATATTGTTCTGTTCTGTTCTGTTCTGTTGTGTTGTGTTGTGTTGTATTGTGATGTGATGTGTTATGTTATGTTACAGTCTTACATCTGATATTCATAACATAAAGCTATCTGTCCCATTATGGTTGAAAATAAATATAGTTCCAAAAAAAGGTTCAGGTCATGAGCCATGATACAGTCATGATCAGTCAACAGCTTCATGATTCAGTGGAATTAAGTACAGTATTTGTAGTTGGAGGAGTAAAGCATTTTTTAAATACTAGCTCATTTGATCTTCACAACAATACTGATATCTAAAGTGCTATTATTATCCCCATTTTTACAGATGAGGAAACTGAGGCAAATAATAGTTAAGTGACTTGCCCAGGGTCACATAGCTAGTAAGTGTCTGAGACTATATTTGAATTCGGTTTTTCCTGACTCCAGGTCCAGCATTCTATCTATTGTACCACCTACCTGTCACTTCACCCTTCTGAGTCTCAGTTTCCTCATATGTAAAATAAGTAGATTGAAGGAGATGTCCTCTAAGGTCCCTTCCAGGATTCAACCTATGCTTCTATAAGCCTAATGCTGGTAATTATCAGGAAAAGAATTAGAAAGATCAAAAGAGAAGACATCATTCCGCCATTGTACAAAATCATGGTAAAGCTGAATATGAATACCGACTACAGCTCTGCCTAACATTCCCCAAGAAAAAATGGATTTGGAGAAGGCCAAGCGAAAAGCAACTAAAGTGGTCAAGAATCTATAGGTGCTTCTATGTGAGATCAGACTAACTAAAAACTAGGTTCCTCAATCTGGAAAGAAACTAAGAGGAAACCATAGAATCATAGGATTACTTAACCTTTGTAAGCCTCAGTCAACCCTAGAAGAATTATCTGACTTCTTCCCTGAAGAAATCATCGATCCTTTATGTACTGAAATAGTTGCTGTTGTTTAGTCATTTCAGTCATGTCTGGCTCTTCGTGAACTCTTTTGGGGTTTTCGTGGCAAAGATACTGCAGTGGTTTGCCATTTCCTCCTCCAGCTCATTTTACAGATGAGGAAACTGAGGCAGGCAGAGTTAAGTGACTTGCCCAGGATGACATGGCTAGGAAGTGTCTGAGGCCAGATCTGAACTCAGAAAGAGGTATCTACTTGACTCCAAGGTTGGAGCTCTATCCACTCTGCCACCTAGCTGCCCAATTCATTGGAATTATACTTTATTTAAAAGATAGTTCTCTCACTCAAAAGCACCTGATTTGAAAGTTTTGTGACTTCTATGTATGAATCCAAAAGGTATTATCCCTTATTAAGTCGGCAGATTTGAAAACTTTTATCAGATTACTGTTACTAAGTGCTTCTGCTCTTATGCTAAAAGAAAATCCTCTTACAGACTCATTTCTTCAGATAAGAAGTGAAGTATGTAACACAGAACACTAAGATATCTGAGCTCATTTGAACTCCATAAAAAATTAAAATGAATCTCATCCATGTACAAGCAATTCCCAGCTTAAAATTCAGGTTCTATTCTAAAAGCTCAATTGTAAATGGATCGTTTAGGACTGAGAGTACATTATCTGAAGAAACAATGCTACATACATTACCAGTGATCTCTTAATTCCAAATCTAATAGTCTTTTCTCAATCCTCATCCTTCTTGCCCTGTCTAAAGTCTTTGACAGGGCTGGTCACCATCTCCTCCTGTTCCCTTAGGGTTTTCTTGACTCATATCTCTCCTCATTCTCCTCCTATCTGTCTGACCACTCCCAGTCATCAGTCTCATTTTCTAACCCCCACCTTTTCCTCCACCATAAAGCCCTGGACTTTTCTCCTAGAACCACCTTGGGCTCTGATAGGCTGATAGGCAAGCTATCATTTAATCTTATGCAGAACCAGATTACCAACTCACAACTATATCCAAATCATGCCATGGGAATGTCTCCTCCTTTCCAACTTCTTTTTATGTACTTTTCCCCCCATTAGAACATAAGCTCCCATGGAGCAGGAATTGCCTTACATTTCTTAAATATGTATCCCAAATGCTTAGCACAGTGCTTGGCATATAGTAAGCACTTAATAAATGTTTTATGCACTCATTTATTTACCTATCTATATTTTTAAAAGTGTGGGGACCACTGCTGCAGGTTAACTACTGTGCTAATAATCCTAGCCTGAGAACTAACAGTGGAGAGCACAGGAAGGGGAGGAGAAGGAGGAAGACGACTCATTTCCTGAGTTTTAATGTTTGTCCTATACTTTTCCAACTACATTTCTTTCTCTTACCTCCCACCACCACTCTCCTTGGGTACCCAAGTACCTTGACAATGCACTAACCACCTGGTATGTCTTCTCTGCTAATCAAAATTCCCATTCCTTCAGTACAAACAGGTATTAGGTGGAAAACAATCCAACTTAATTAATTCATGATAATGAATGAATGTATATTACAGCTCTCTAATGATATCTGTATTATCAAAAGGAGACATTTGTTAGCACAGATAAACTTCTAATTTTTTTTAAATTTAAGATTATGGAACAAAGTAAAGTGAAAATATTCAGGAAAAGTGAGGGAATGATAGTCAGAGGAAAGAGACTACCACATCTAGGAGCAAGCAGTCCCTGATTTTCATGGATTCTTCCCTACCTCCACTTATGAACTAATCTGATATGGTGATGGGGCCATAGGCTAGAACCCAGAATAGGTGAGGGATTCAGAGCAGAGGTTTAATACATGGGTCATTTGTAAGGTGGGCATTTATAAGTCAGCAACTAAGTGAATTAAGTCTTGCTTCACTTAAACAAGTTTTCCCAAATCTTGATTCTTCATTACTTATAAATAATTTGTTTTTCAAATTTCATTTGATGCTAACACCACTATTAGCTTCTTAGTAAATATTAGGTTCATTCTTTTTACTCACTTATGGCAAGAATGAGTTCTCTCCTCTGGGCAAAACCAATGAGCCTCTCTGAGTCTTTGGAAACCACCACTGGGAAGCCATTATAATCTGTCTCTTTAATCAGCGTCTCCACATCTTCCACCGTCATGCTATCTTGGGTGAGCACGGAAAGTGGCGGCTCCCCACGCCTGGGCCTCATGACATCAGTTGCCAGTGTCCTGTGAGTGAACTCATCCTTCACATCTAGAAATGGGTAACCATTTAAGTGGATGTGTGCCTCATAGATTCCTTCTTTTCCAAATGCATCTGCTACCCACTTGCTCGTCACAGCTGCTGCCATTAGTGGTACAATGTACTCCAGACCTCCTGTTAACTCAAACATGATCACCACCAACGAAACAGTCATTCGGGTAACTCCACCTGCAAAGAAAAGAAAAACTAGTCAGGCTCCAAGGTTTCAAAGGATCTGCAGCCAAAAGAGACGTGGGCTTGTCTAGACAATCTCCTTCATTTTGTACATGAGAAGACTAAGAACCTGAAAAGTTGTGATGGTTCTCAATATCACGTAGTTAATAACAAAAGAGCCAGGATTCAAATGCAGATTGTCTGACTCCAAATACATATTATGTTTCCACCATATTATGTTGCCTCAACTTCGATTCCCATACTAACACAAAGGCATGGATTGTGCAGCAATCTACAAAAATTATATATACTAGAAGGCAACATAGCATAGAGGATAGAATTGTGAACTTGAATGCAGGAAGACCCAGGTTTAAATCTTGTCCATTATTTACTAGATTTCCTTATTTGTAAATTGGGAATAATAATATCTTTAACTATTATTTCATGAGGTTATCGTGAAGGTGAAATGAGATTAGGTATAAAAAGCGCTTTGTAAACTAAAATGCAATATTGCTGTTCTTCAGTCGTTTCAGTTGTGTCTGACTCTCTGTGACTCCATTTGGGATTTTCTTGGCAGACACTGTAGTGGTTTTGCCATTTCTTTCTCCAGCTCGTTTTACAGATGAGGAAACTAAGGCAAACAGGGTTAAGTGACTTGCCCGGGATCACACAGCTAGTCAGGCTCTGAGGCCAGACTTGAACTCAGGAAAATGACTCTGCCTGACTCCAGGCCCGGCACTCTATCTAATATGCCACCTAGCAGCCTGAAAATGCAATATAAATAATCAGTCATTATTACAATATATAACAAAGTCCTGCCCAATTCTCCGATCCAGGGCTTCCAGTTTAAAGGAGAAATAAGTTATCTCAAATTGAGTCACTGAACTCACTCTTTACCATTCATCTACAGATCATCTGTGTGGTTGAGGCACTGTCCCCCGGAGAAACCATCCACAAAGACTGATCGCCTCACTGATTGTTTTTGACGTATGAATTATAAAAGTTTCTGATTTAACAAATTGGAGTTCATCCCTCCATATCTGGAATAAGCTGAGTAATGTTACTGACCACAATATATCCATCCACCCCCATCTACCTAACCCACCTGGACACCTGGACCAGAAATTACATTCCTTGGCATTCCTAAAGAGATTGAGATTATTAGTCATTTAATGTAAGGATACTTCAGTGCTACCATAGGCTACCAGTCCTAAGAATTTATAGTATATTAATTAACCAAATATTGTACAATTTATAACACTGCCACAGTTGGCATACTAGAGAAGAAATTCCTGTCTTGGTATCTCCAGTCACTGTCATTGTCAGAAAAGGTATCTCCAGTCAATAGTCAGTTGGAAGAATGACCCATCTGCCCACAGTAAAATGAGACCATCCTCCATGATTGGTTTCAAAGCAAAATAATGAGAATTCATGAAAAATGTCTAAATTCACTTTAAAATGTTGTTATACAAGACTGTCTTGTTTCGATGTGAGAGGATTTCATGAAGGGATTCATTTATTGTTTGTTCTTCATTTTTGAATTCACTTACTATCCTAAAGCTTATAGCTCATACAGTTCAACAGGCAGGACTATGAATCAATACTCATGACATTTAAACCAGATTCACCAGGAATTTCTTAAATTACTCTTGCATTTCAATTCTATTCTGTACATATGTATTGGAACCTCGCTATCAGGTCATGGTTTTATACCTGGAAGGGACCATCTAATGCAACCCTTTCATTTTACAGATGAGAAAATTGAGACTCATAGAGGTAAGGAGACTTGCACAAGGGCACCCAGGTACTAAGTGGCAAAGCCAAGATCTGAAACCAGCTCCTCTGACTCCAAATCCAGCTTTCTTTCCACTGTATGACACTTTCTTATTAAGTGTTTGCTTTTGTGCAAGGTATTAAACTTAGTCCTAGGAATACAAAAATGAAATGACAGGCCCTGCCTTAAAGCACTTATAATCTAATTGGGAAGACAAAGGACAAGACATGTTCACGACTCTCTATTGAGAGAAGTCAGAATATGGCTAAGTATACAAGAGATACCAGGGTGGTGGGAGAGATTCAAGAAGGAAAGGTTCCCTTCCAGCAAAAGGGAGGAGAGGAGGAAAGCAGGGAAGGTTTCACAAAACAGATAAACCTGAGTTATGCCTTGAAGGAAGAAACAGATTTCAATAGGAGATGTAGGGGAGGTCCATCCTAGGCAATGTAGCCAGTGCATAAAAATGCAAAGAGGTAAAAGACGTGAAGACAAAACTTCTTTCTTTTGTTGTTTTTCAGTCATGTCTGACTCTTTGTGACCCCATTTGGGGTTTTCCTGGCAAAGATAGTAGAGTGGTCTGCTATTTCTTTCACCAGCCCATTTTATAGAAGAGGATACTGAGGCAAACAGGGTTAAGTGACTTGCCCAGGGTCACATAGCTGGCAAGTATCTGAGGGCCAGATCTGAACTCAGGAAGATGAGTCTTCCTGACTCCAGGTTCGGCATTCTATCTACTGCACCACCTACCTGCCCCAAGACAAAATTATGAAATGGCAAATAATCTCAAACTGAGTCACTGAACTCACTCTTCACCATTCATCTACAGATCATCTGTGTGGTTCAGGCACTGTCCGCCTGAGAAACCGTCCACAAAGACTGATCACCTCACTGATTGTTTTTGATGTATGAATTATAAAAGTTTCTGATTTAACAAATTGGAGTTCATCCCTCCATATCTGGAATAAGCTAAGTAATGTTACTGACCACAATATATTCATCCACCCCCATCTACCTAACCCACCTGGACACCTGGACCAGAAATTATGTTCCTTGGCATTCCTAAAGAGATTGAGATTATTAGTCATTTAATGTAAGGATACTGATAAACCCTTAATAGATTTCAGTGCCACCATAGGCTACCAGTCCTAAGAATTTACAGTATATTAATTAACCAAATATCGTACAATTTATAACGCTGCCACAGTTGGCATACTAGAGAAGAAATTCCTGCCTTGGTATCTCCAGTCAGAGAATGAAATAAGTATAGAAAGGCAGGCTGGAGCTGTGGACAGCTCTGAATGAAAAGCTAAGAAATTTATAATTTATCACTTAGTAAATTAGCTTGGTGACTTATATTGTGGGCAGATCATTAGCACTATTGGTATATCCCCATGAAGATGTCATATGACCAGTTGGAAGTTTGGGACTAGACTTCAGGGGACAGAAGATACATATATATATGTGTGTGTATATGTGTATATGTATATATGTGTATATATGTATATATGTGTATACATATGTGTGTGTGTGTATATATATATATATAAAAGTATAGAGCTTTAGGAGTCATCTATGTCACTGTTTAGTCATTTTCAATCATTTCTGACTCTTCATGAACCCTTTTGGGGTTTTCTTAGCAAAGATACTAGAGTGGTTTGCCATTTCCTTCTCCAGCTCATTTTACAGATGAGGAAACTGAGGCAAACAGGATTAAGTGGCTTGCCCAGGGTCAGACAGTTACTAAGTGTCTGAGACTGGATTTGAACTCAGGTCTTCTTGACTCTAGGCCTGATATTCCATCCACTGGGCAACCTAGCTGCCCCTGGGAGTCATCATATAAGTCAATAATTGAGAGTTACCAAAGAAGCAAGCATAAAGAGAAAAGAGGCTTTAGTGAATAATTTGTTTTAACCACACAAGCTTGTGGATTGCCAAATCAGAAAATCAGGGATAACATTCCACAGTGTGAATAATATCACTATCAATGAGGATGAGTATATGTTAAAAACTTGGCATCCAAACAAGAGGCACTGTCCTTTATCTACAGCTAGAAAAGATAAATCTAGATAAGTCTCACTCACCTCACCCTACCTCGAACCCAAAAAAAAAAAAAAAGACAAAATATCATTCCTTTGAAGGACAGCCATAGCCTCATTTCAGCATCTCTAATGGGATTATAAAATCAGATACAGAGCCAAGTTTAAAGCCCTACTGTCCTCATTCCCAGACCAGTTAACAAAAAAGCTTAAGAAGGTTATGCTCTGTCCCAGAGCAGCATTAATATTTTCTACCTCTCCAAGGTACTAAGCCAGATCATCTCTGCATCTTATGTCACAATTGGGCCTTTTAGGGAAGTCTCTGTGGAAAATTCGTGCCTTGAAAACCTTTGAAGACTGGCCCACTTTTATATTTGGTGAAACAAAAGAAGAATAAGAATGACAGTTTAGAACAGCAAAGCCTAAATGTCTGAGACCCTACAATTCCTAGCCAACTCTCATTTTTAAAATAAAGTACATAAGATCAACATGAGCGTAAAGAACGATCGAATAACATTGCTCCTCCTACACCACAAAGAACATACCTAGGCAGGCTGCAGCTCCCACCATTGCATAAAGTCCAGGAGTGACACAGTCTGCTCCAGGTCTGCACCAGTTCCTGAAGATGATCCAGTCATGGTGGTGGTAAGCCAGCTGTTCCACTCCTACCCCCACCATTCTGCCCGCCATGGCTCCCACAGCCATACTGGGAATGAAAAGGCCTGAAGGGATCTCCAATGAAACACAGAAAACAAAAGCATTAAGGCATAAGGGCTGGAAATGTCCCATATACCCCAGAGAATTTTTAATACTCAGGAGTGTGCTGTACTCAGCTCCAACCAGCTCAAGCTACAAATCACAGTTTGATTTTTTTATTTTATGGATTATCTGGATTTAAGAAAGTGACAGAAAAAATGTTAATAGCACAGATTAAACCTAAAAGTATATCCTACACATCGTCCCCCTCAATCTGGTCGTTAAACATTTAGGAGCACACCCCTCGTAACAACCAAACTATCTCAAGGTTATAATTAGGAGGAAGTATAATTCCAACTTTCTTCTTCTTAATCCTAGGCAGTTCCTTCTTACAAAAGACAGACAAAGACAGAGACTAGAGAGATAAGAGATAGGCAAAGAGACTAGAGACAGAGAGAGGCAGAGATAGAGTGAAACAGACAGAGAGAGAGAGAGAGAATATAATAGAAGAAGAGAAAGAGAAAGAGACATAGGCAATGTTTTGTTAATCAATATAAAAAGTGCTAAACAATTTTCAGCTTGTTAAATCAGTTATGTAATATTAGCCACAATTCCCATTTATGAACTAAATGACCTTTGGAATCCTTTTCAGCTCTAGATCTAAGAGATAATAATAATAATATAACCAAGAAGTATTTATTAAGCACCTACCATCTGCCAGGTACTCTGCTAGCTGTTAAGGACACACAGACAAAATTGAAATAGTTCCTATCCTGAAGGAGTTTACAGATGCATACGAAACATATAAAAAGTAAAAATAAAGTGATTTCAGAGGGAAGGCACTAGCAGCTGAGGAAATCAAGAATGGCCTTTAATTGAGCTTTGAAGGAAGTTAGGGATTCTAGGGGAGGAGATGAAGAAGGATAGAGTGTATACCACGCATATAGAATGTACTTCAAGGTTTGCTATGAGTTTTCCTAGAAATAACCATGTGAAATGTAAGATATATATGCATATTCATATAAAATATATATATATTATATAATATGTGTGTATATATGTATATATATACATATGTAAATATCTTCTGCGTTTCACAGATGAGGGAACAGAGATTCAAAGACTATCTCCTCTAACATCACCCAGCTAGTGAGTGGCAGAGCCAGGACTCAAAGTGAGTTTCTTAGATCCCAAGTCCAATGCCTTTTCCATTATAACTGATTTCTAATACTTTCAAAATGTACTACACAGCCCACTATTACCTTGAAAGAAGAGATTTTCACTTTCATTTCCTCTTCTTCAATATCTCTGATTTGCTTGTTAGGGATTACAGAAGTGATAAACCCAACTGCAAATAACATGTAGAAATGAGCCTCTGCCATAAAAGATTTTCTGCTGCTTTATCTCTCTCCTTTCTATGTCATTTAGAATGAATTTTAAAATTAAATGGCAAGCACAGCATGGAAAAGGACAAAGGGGGGGTACTGACTGCTCACAGGTGAAACTCAACCTTCTTCTCAGCAGCCTCCCATCTTCCAAAATACTTTAAAAATACTAATTCTCTTTAATACACAGTCACTTAGCTTTAATTAAAAGAAAGTCCTAATTGCTCCAGCCTGTCAATTTTTCCTACAAAATTCTGAACATTTTAGAGATGGCGTTGCAAGAAACAAATGTGCTGTATAAGCAAAAGGAACTATGGGAATTTTTTTTATTACCTGGGGTTGGGGGGTTGCAAAATGCCAGTTATCACTGTAATCTTGAATGATTTGGTTTTTTTATAAAATTCAAAAATACTTACAAGATAATTTATTATTGATATTTTAAGGTATTGTAAAATATCACAGATTCTATCCTCAGTTGTTTTTCTTTAAATTTTGAGATTGCTTTTGACTTTTGCTCATGAAGCATCTTTTTCATTATTCCTCTTCCTGATCTCAATCAGTGCACTACAAAAATAAACAGGTCTTAGAGCTAAAAGCAGCTATCTTTGACTCCTTATCTCTGATCCTTAAAGCTGGGGGCACTTTGGAGGAAATGATGTCCTTTATGGGGGTTCACCTTGCTCTGTGTTCATTTCATCCCAGGCAAGTCAAAAAGAAGGTTAGAATCCTCTCTCAGAGAGCATCTCTTCAAAAGGCATGCTATCATTCTTACACAGAAGTGTAAGAAATGAGTCCCTTGGATATGAGATGATCAATCCTCTGAAAACCTTCAGTCAGCCATTTAATCAAACGTACTAACCTTCAAAAAACAAAAAAAAATCAGGTTCTTGTTTGACTTTCACACACACCCAGATAAACCTGATTTTTTTTTTTTTTGCCAAAAAGAAACAATGCATAAAAATAGACTTGAAAGGGAGTGATAAAACTCAATTCCATTGTCTGAGAGAAGAAGAAAGATCCTTTCACTAAGCTGGTCTCTTTGTGGAACTGTAGTTAGAAGTTCACTCAGGGCAAATTTTAACAAAAGGGCTCTGAAAAACAGAAACTGTTTTCTTTGGTTTTGTTTAACAGGAACAACTAAAATGTATTCTCTGGGGACAGTTGCTGCAAACCCCCATGCTCTCTAGGGATCCCTGCCTGACAGGAAGTAACTTAGAACAAGCTCCCTAAATATAGCCCTTTCCTACATTAAGAGTTTTAATTCATTAGCTTTTGGCTGTGGTGAGGCATGGAAGAGTAAGAAGATTTAAAATAACAACAACACTCTAAACCTACATCCCAAAAAGATGAAAGAAAGAAGAAGAGGAACCATATGTACAAAAATATTTATAGCAGCTCTTTTTGTAGTGGCAAAGAAAAAGTGGAAACGAAGGGGCTGCTTCTTAATTAGGGAATGGTTGAACAAATTATGGTACATGACTGTAATAGAATACTATTGTGTTATAAGAAATAATGAAAGGGATGGTTTTAGGGAAACCTGAGAAGACTTGTATGAGCAGATTCAGGGTGAAATGAGCAGAACCAGGAACAACACTGTAAAAATTTTGAAAGATTTAAGAGCTCTAATCACTACAGTAACCATTCTTTATTCTAGAGGACTTATGATGAAGCATGATGATTTACCACCTCCAGACAGTGATGTGACAAACTCAAGGTACAGAAAGAAATATCTATTTCTTGGACATGGCCAATGCAAGAATTTGTTTTACTTGATTGTAAGTATTTATTGCCAGGGCTTTTTCTTCTCCCTCTTCCCCCAAAACCTTCCTTCCCACTCCTTCTGGTGGGGAAGAGTAGATAGAAGGTAGTACCAGCAGCTAGAAAGACTGGAATGGGTCAATGTATATACTGTAAAGAGTGTGAGACTTTGAGTGGCTCTTACCTTGACTGGTTTATTCAGAGATTATACAGGTTGTACCAACTGGAAAAAAGGCTTGGAACATCAGATGGCTAAGGAATTGTATTATGCACTGTGTTTTTGTCATAGTAGGACAAGCCTAGCTAAGTTTAGAGAGGTCCATCACCAAAAGGTTGGCCATTAGGTGAGGAATTTTTTTCAACTAGACCCACTGAACTTGAAGTCAGGAAGACCTAGGTCAGAAGCCAGTCTCAGCTACTTACTAGCTTCTTGACCCTGGGCAAACCACTGAATCTCTCGGGGTCTCAGCTACACTATCTGTAAAACAAAGTGGGTTGAATTGGATGACCTCAAAGGTCCTTTGTAGTTCCTAGTGAGAGAGATACAATTATTATCACCTTTTGACAGATTATGAGACTGAGTCCAAGAGGTTATTTACCCAAGGGACTGAGTCCAAAAGATTACTGGCCCAAGGTCACACAGCTAGCATGTGTCTGATGTAGGATTCTAACCCAGGTCTTCCTGATTCCAAGTCTATCAATCTATCTACGCTGCTGCTATGAGGATCAAATAAGATAATATATGTAAAGCACTCTGGAAACCATAATGCCTTATAGAAAATTGAGATATTATCTATCATCTCATTTTTAATTTTTTGAGTGGGCTCAAATAAAGATGGCCCTATGAAAAGTCACTATCCTTTTTATTACTTAATGTTCAGAATGAAAGTAAAAGGTAGGACCCATGGCCTCTATGGGCTCTTCCATTTCTAAATGTATAATCCTATAACCCCATGACTATTTTTTGTAATTAAATAAGACTATCGAGATATAAACTCATTTTCTGTGGACTCACTGAAAGCATCATTGAGACAACTCCAGTAGGAAACATAACAAGGATGGCATAACTTGTCTCACCCAAGGCTTTAATTTCTTCCTATAGGTCTCTCTATTTTGAAAGTTCTTCATTCTATGTAATTTGGAGATGATAAGTATTCAATATGGCAAAATCCATTAAAATATTCTCCAATTTTTATGGATCAATATCATATCTAGATGATTATGGACAACAGTTAATTACTGTGAGGCTGCTGCTGCTGAGACCATGTCTTCACCCTCTTCCTGGGGGAGTTTATCCACCCAAATCTGGCATTCCATCCTAGGCCTGAGCTATTCTGTTTGGTTGGTTAGGTGAGCAAAAACTCACCTAACTACATCTAGCCAACCATGATCCCTACTTCACAACCCATCCAGTTATTCAACAGGAAACCAGGTCCTATCCAGCACAAGTATTTTACTATCCCTGCCACTACATAGAATTAGAGTTTATAATCCCCACAATCCAGTAAAATATAAGTTATTTGACAGCAGGAAAACTGTTTCTTCTTTATTTTTATATCTACAACATAGCATAATGCCTGGCAAACAGCAAGCATACACTAAATGTTTTTTTTTTTTAATTGCATAGAATATAATCATGTCAGCATTGACCTTTTGCTAGGGTCTTGCTGACAGAATTGGCTCCATGTTTGACCACTGATTGACCTGCCTGTATTCTAGGAAGTTCCTAGGTACCCAAAAACTAGCTTGTTTAGCTCCATTTAGAGTAAGGAATGCAAGGTCAGCAAACTATCAGTTTAGCAAATTTATCTAATCCAGGTGTGTAAAACAGCAAACTTTACTAATCACAGTATCCTGGTGGCTGATAAGGTGAGTCACGATCCAGACCACCCATTGATTGACTAGAGTTAAGGTCTCCCAACCCACCCAGTCCCTGTGAATCTACCCAATAACAACAATTACATATAAGGGCAGAAATCCAGGCGATCTGGGACAATGTACACCTGAACCACCATGGTCACTGTGTGCCCTCCAGGAGGGTCACACACACGTGTGATTGACAAAATGCCTTATTTGTGATCATTTGAGCACTTATGTTCCTTCTCAGTATATCTCCTCACCACGATTTCCTCACAAACCATGAAATCATGCAATACATTAGAACTGGAAAAGACTTAAAAGATCAAATCCAGTCCCCTCATCTTTACAAAGGAGTATACCACCGCCCTGAAAGGTTAAGTGACCTTGACTAAGCAAACAGAGGAAATTAATGAAGAGTTTTCAACAGAAGCCAATATTTTCTTTATTATTATTTGAGGTGGTAAAGAGATTGTAATAGATGTCTTCTAAGGTTTTCTATAACTCTAAGATTCTATTATTTTATGACTCAAATTGCTGCCTATATTACTGGGAGTTTGGGGAAAATTTGTAAGAGTTTTCCTCAAGTAATAGATTGGATGATGGGGAGCTGTTGGGTTTTTTTTGTTTTTTTTTTTACCAAGTGTTCCAAGACTTGGATTCTTCTCTTTTTCTAATGGTGGCCATAACCCACTAATACCATCATTCTAAATCTTGTATAATTTGGGCTTTCCTCTCACAAGAAATATCTATGTTGCTTTTGAAAGTATAGTTCAGCGGCTAATGATGTACATTCACCAAGAGATAAGCTAAGATAAATACACAGTCTAGTTCCTTCTACCTGGTACCACTGTCAATCAGTGGTTGCCCCAGTTTCTAATTATGTTTCTTTTTTTCCCCTCTATATTAAGCAGTTGACCCAGACATTTCAGGTTGGTCACTATCTGTCTTCCTTCTTCCTTACCTTCATGCCAAAAGTAAATATTGTAATGATGATTTTGAAGATGAGGGCTAAAGCCAGCTGCCACATTGCAGTGTAAACCCCAGGCCCAGCTGGTCTATCAGGAATGTCATCAACAGGCCTGGTCATATTTGGGTCATTGATGTAATCACAGAGCTGAGAAGACTCCAAGGCTCCACAATCATTGAACAGCTCAGAGATGAGCTCACTGGTGCTCTGTCGAGTATATGGATTAGGGTAGGCAATTATGGCGGTGATGGCTGTCACCACTATGACCTCCAACACAGGATACTTTCCTAGCTGTGTGGTCTTCCGTCTTCTACACCAGGCAATGTTACAGCGAATAAAAAGGGTCCCCCAGAGACCTCCAAAGACACCAAGTAGGATGAAGGGGAAAAGTTCAGCCATGTACCAGGGTGTGTGGTATTCCACATAAAAGAGAACCAGACGACTATTCCCAAAGGGATTGATGGACCTCAGTGTAAAAGCAGCCACCAGGGCAGCAAAAAAAGACCTCCAGAGAGTTTTTAAGGGAAAGTAGTAACTGACCTGAAACAAATAAACAGAGATAATTAGAGGTTGGCCAGGAAAAAGGTAAAATTTGCATCTCAGGCCAATATGCATGACAATAAGGTTGAAAGGACTCTAGATTAGAATCATGACAAGTATGCCTACATCTTTCACAAAGTGGCTGTTACCACAGGCAAAAAATTATTATTATAGATAATATTATATGATATATGACACATAGATATTACAGATAATAAATATTATTAGAGATAATAATTATTATAGATAATATTGTGTTATATATAATATTATATGTATTATAGATAATAAATGTTATTATTATAAATAATAATAACTTACATTTATTCAGTTGTTACTGTTCAGTCATTTCAGTAATGTACAACTCTTTGTGATCCCATTTGGGATTTTCTTGGCAAAGATACTAGAGTGGTTTGCCATTTCCTTCTCTAGCTCATTGATGAGGAAACTGAGGCAAACAAGGTTAAGTAACTTGCCCAGGCTCACACAGCTGGTAAGTGTCTGAGGCCAGATTTGAACTCAGATGACTCCAGACTTTGAATTCTATTATTGCGCCACCTAGCTATCCACATTTATTCAGCACTTTGAGGAAATAATTTTACCTCTCTTGGACTCAGTTTCCTCCTGAACAGGGTGGACGAAGTGATCACTAGAGTCTCCCAAATTCTAACATCTTGTGGTTTATCCTAGTATTTACATTCAGGTGCTTATCACTCAAAACAATGTTATAAGCCCCAAACACAACAGCTAACTCACTCATTTAATTTTAGATGTAAGATGCATCAACAAAAACATTTAAATGAACTTAACCAAATCTGAAATTATAATCAGAAGCTTTTATTTAGTTGCTAAGTTCTGTTTTGTTTTTAATTTGATTCACTACTGTTTTGAAAAGATAGGGATAAAAGGGAAAGCCACAACCACTGTTTAGTCATGGTGCAATATGGCCCCTAGTATGAAAGCAATCCCCCAGGACTTACTATAAGAGTAAAAAAAAGAAAGACTTAAATCCCAAGAAAAGACTTCATTATGGATAAAGGAGGATTGTTGTTTTTTCTTCAAGTGAACCCTTATACAATAGCAAAAACAAATTCTTAAAATCGAAAAAGATACAAGCTGGTTGATGACCTACAACTAACTTCTGCATAATTTTCCTTAAATTTAAGCCTAGGAAATTCAGAAGTACATTCTATTGCTTCAACATTCATCAAAACATTTCTTGACAACACCCAAACCACCCTTCTGTCCACCCTCACCCAAAACCATTAGTCCTCTAAATTGTTTATTCTCACCTCTTCAAGACTGAAAAGTACACCTCCAATGGGAGCACCAAAGGCAACAGAGACCCCAGCAGCAGCTGCCGCTGAAAGTACCTACAATACAAATATTTACATATAAGTGCCAAGATCCTCAGTGAAACAGTGTGAAAGAGGGAGAGTCAGCTACCAAGACTCCAACTCACTTCTCTTCTCTTTCCTTCATTCTTGCTGTATTTGGAAAACAGGCTACTGAAGAAGTTACCACAGCAACAAGCCACATGTACTAAAGGGCCTTCCTTTCCAAGGCTGAGGCCAGAAGATACCACCAGGACTAAGGTAACAGTTTTGATTAAGAGTGTCCACTTCCCCAAGTAGCCTCTTATAATAAAGCCACTTAAGATGGTCTTTATCTGAAAGACAGAAAGGAGGAAAGGTTGAAAAATAAGGTAATAAAATTCCAAGATAAGGAAAAAAAACAATTTGAACTTACCACAGAAACGTGTTTGCTTTTTGGAATCATTAAATCAGACAGTAAATATGGGATTGGACACACAGAAATTGCTTACATCATTTAAAAAATACAGTTTTTCTTTACATAGCAGTTTTTATATATCACAATAAACAATGAATGTTAAAATCTATGCTGCTTCTTATCTTTATTTTATGTTGTATAATACTGTATAATATTAAAATACAAATATAATGATAGGGATAGGAATTGGACCTGCCTATGATTTCTTTGACACCAGGAATGACCTTTATCCATGTAGGTCTGCACCTTTACTGAAAATTATAGTCTCAGAGAATTGCTTAGGGCAAGAAGAAAGTAAATATTTGAACATGGTTAGTACCTCTCAGAGGTGTGGCTTGAACCCAGGCCTTTGTAGCTTTGAGGCCAGCTCCCTATCTATTACTCCATGTTACTTAATATAACAAAATTAAAATCTAAATGTAATAACAGTAAAATCAATACTCACTCATATCACCATTAATGTAATTTCTAGGACATGACTGTTTTAAACATTGTGGACCTATATAATTATATTTTTCTTGTCAATAAAATGCCCTCATGGCAACTCTATGTGGGATATAGAAATATCTCAATGTTTTGTATCAACAACCCTAACCCTGGCAAAATCTTATTGAATAAGGCTTTGATGGTGGGCAGTAGATTCTTCTAATTTCATTGTTTTGACATGCTGACCCCAGTTACTAAGGGCAAAGTCATAAGCTCTTTCCTTTAAATTCAACATATGTCTTTCCTTTGCACATTTAGTAGGATTTCAACTGGAACTAAAATAATACTACTCTAGGGGATGGGCTTTACATATTGAAGTACTCAGTCTCCAAACTTAATTATCTTTGACTATAGTCACTAAAAATGATAAAATGAACTTTTTTGATAATTGCCATATGTATGTAGTACATTACGGTTTGCAAAACACTTTACAGGTTATATCGTTTGATCCTCACAACAACCTTGTGAAGTAAGTACTATTATTATTTCCATTTTACTAATGAGAAAACTAAGGCTGTGAGAAATCAAATGACTTGCCCAGAGTCTTATAGGTAGTATTTATGTCAGGCATTCCTGTGTTAAAAATCCAGCAATCTTACCCACTGTACCACGTGGCTGTCTCTGTGTCAATGTCCTCCTCATCTATTCGCTGAGATAAACAAGTTTACATGGAGTAAATTTCCTTGAATACTAGATATTCTGCCTAATAATTTAAAGGCTAACTCTTTCACATTAAAATATCAATTTAGCCCATGAGTCAATGTGGACCCACATATGGTCAACAATTTTGTAAAAAGTTAATGTAGAGCTTCATCATCACTGTCTGGAGCTATTTATATTTACATAATGTAAACAAAATGTCTTTTGGACTCTCAGCTCCATCATTTTTCTTCTTTCCTAAGCCTCTTGCCACTATTGGAGTAAGTGAAGTTAAAAAGGATCACCATAAATTCATGCTCTCTAAGCTCACCACTATATACTAACACTTTTTATTCAATGATTAACACTCTGGCTTAGTCCCCATGGTGGCCATCCCAAACCTTTTCCCCCTTCTTAAGACCCCAATTCCATCCCACCCCAACCCCAACATCTGACCATCTACTTTCCTGAGAAGACTGAGTACATTGATGGCGAATTCTGTCATCTATTTGTTTACACTCTACGATTTCCCTGTGCCATTAAGTACCTTCTCCTTCTTCCATCCTGTTAGAGGATGAGATGGCCTTCCTCCTTGTGAAGGCAAAATCTTCCAGTTAGGCCCTTGATCTCATTCTCTTCCCATCTTCTACAAAAAAACTGGCTTCAATACATCTCCCTCTTATATCCAAGATCTTCCTCTCTCTTCCTCTCCCCTGAACAAACATCAGGTCTCCCTTAATTCCTCCTCCTCCACCAAAAAAATTCCCTTTCCCTCAAGCTACTATCTTAAATATCTCCTCCCTTCTCTGCTAAACACCTAGGAAAAAAAAAACATTCATCCATGTCTCATTACCCTGCAGTTTGCCTTCTATCTCCATCACTATACTGAAACAGCTCTTTCCCAAGCCACCAACAACCTAATTCCCAAATTTCATGGCCAGTTATTTGCAGTCTTCATCCTACTTTGGAAAGCAGTATAAATGCAATGGAAAGAGGACTCAAGTTGGAGTACCAAGTGGCCTTTGGCAAGTCATTTAACCTCTCGGAGACTCAGTTTACTCGCTTGTAAAATGAAGGAACTGAACTTCCTTCAAGGCCCTTTCCATCATTAAATCCTGCAGACTTTCTTAATAAATACTTGTTTCCCTGCAGACTTTCACGATAGTGACCAACCCTCCTCTGTGACATTGCCACCTCCTTTGTCTCAGTCCAATCTCACACTCTGCTGGTTCTCCTCTCATCTGTCCTACTGCTCACCCTCCAACATCGGTTTGAATTACTCTTCCCGACTTCCTGAGTGAGTGTCCCACAGGGATCTGTCCCAAGTTCTTTTCTCTCTTCTCTTTCCACTCCCCTGGTGATCTTTTCTACTCCCATGTTTTCAATTGGTATTTCTACACAGATGACTCCCAAATTAAATATGTTCAATCTTAATCTGTTTTTTTAACTCCAGTCCCACATCACCAATGGCTAGACCTAAAAGTCCTGTCAGCATTTCAAACAGGAGTCCAAGGCTGGACTCATCTTTTTCCCCCCAGACTCATCCTTCCTCCTAACTTCTCTCCTTGTGCTGACAGTACCACTATCACATCTCTTTATCTCTTCTCTTTTCCTTATCCTCACAGTCCTTTCTAAAATATCTCTCACCATCTCCCTCTTCCTTTCCACTTAAATTGACACCACCCCGGTTCAAGCCTTTATTATCCCTTGCGCCTGAACTATTATAATAGGAGTTTCACTTACAGGTTCTCCCATCTTCAAGCTACCCTCTTGCACAGTGGACAAAATAATTGTCCTAATCTGACCATGTCACTCCCCTATTTTCCACCGAGAGGTGATGCAGTTGTTGAAGTGGGAGGCTTGGAGTCAGAAAGCCTTGAGTTCAGACCTGGCCTCCGACACTTACTAGCTGTGTGACTCCGGACAAGTAACCTTACCCCTGTTAGGGGAAACCTAAGTTTCCTATAAAATAGGAATAATAACAGCACCCACCTGCCAGGGTTGTTGTGAGGATCAAAGGAGATATTTATAAACTGTTTAGCACAGTGCTTGGCACATCCTAAGTGCTTAATAAATACTTGTTTTCTCCCTCCCTTCCTTCCTTCTTTCTTTCCTTCCTGCCTTTCTCCCTACCTTCTTCCCTTCCTTCTTTGCTTTCTTCCTGTTTTCAAAAACCTTCAAAGTCCTCCTATTTCCTCTAAGATTAGAAGAAAAAATCAAACCTCCTTAGCCTGCCACTTAAAGCCCTAAAAAACCTGACTCCAAATAACCTTTCCAGCTTTATTCGACACTCTTACCCCCCCATACATGCTATGTGGTAGCCAAACTGAACTATACCAGCTCCTACCTCCATACAATTGTGCAGGTCATTTCCCCATGTATAAAATGCATGCCTATCTACTGAAATCCTTCCCCTCCTTATAATACACCTTGGATGCCATCTTCTCCATAAAGCCTTCCCCAATTCCCCTAGTAATCTCTTTCTCCTCCAATTTCCATCAAAAACTCTGGATATGTCCTTTTTCACATCACATTCCAATTAATGCCATACTTGTCTATGCATAGTATATCCTAATTAGTCCGTAAGCTCCTTGGATACAAGGATTATTTTTTTAATCTTTCTATTTCCACAGTTGAAACCGATCAAGTATATACAGAGAAAGTCCATGCTGGATGTATCTCAATTTTGATGGTATTGAGGGATTTACTCTCAAACTACCTGAAAGAAGGGATGAGACCAAATAAATTTAAATGAATCAGTTGGAATTACCATATTGCCATAAGAACATCAAGAACTACTGACCATATGCTTACTTTCTAATCTGCACAAAGTCCTTGTAAGAAATATCTCATAACACATCTACATGGTATCCTCGATAAAAATATGAAAGAACAAACAGGTTTTCACAGTATTCTCCAGCAGACATGGTTATAATCAAACAAATGACTGAAAGGTACAAATGACATAAGATTCCTACTGAGTTTTCTGACTATAAAAATAATTGATTCGCGATAGCAAAATGTAGCCTCAAAGACTCTCCTCCAAAGATCTCTTCGGGGCAGCTAGGTGGTACAGTGGATAGAGCACCAGCCCTGGAGTCAGGAGGACCTGAGTTCAAATCCTGTCTCAGACCAGATACTTGACACTTACCAGCTGTGTGACCCTGGGCAAGTCATTTAACTCTAATTGTCTCGCCAAAAAACAAAAACAAAAAACAAAAAACAAAGATCTCTTCCATTAACATGCTCAGATAAATGGAACCACAGGTATAAATTTGTTCTATGGACTTTTGATTATATCAATTCAAGAATAAAACAGTGGCATATGTCCTCCCTACCCCCCTACTAGCTCCTAAAATTATCTTGCATTTTACATACACTTTGTATATGTTCTATATCTATAGCTATATACACAAACACATAGATGTATATCTGTATATGTGCATGTATATTCACATATATGTGTATATACAATGATCCCTTCCACATCGTGGGGGTTGAGGCATAGCACCCCTGTGATCTGGAAAAGCCATATAAAACTTTTTGGCCCTCCCTTCATACCAGAGAAGAAGTCTGAATTTTTTCTTTTTCTTTCATGAATGTTTACAGCATCTTAAAAAATAAAATATTTTGATATTATACAAGACTATGCACATACTTTATGCATTTCTGAGTTTCTAAACTTTTTCTATGTCGTCTGCTAGCCTCCACGTGTTGTCTGCGGCTTCCACAAAACTCCCCAAAATTTCCCACTTAATTTGTTATGCTGACCCACAAGAGATATTGAAACCACAATGGGGAAAATCATAATGTGAAAGGGATAACTGTACGTATAGGACACATATACACATATGTGTTTGTGTAACAGGGGTCTGGTTCAAATACATAGTGCCTTAGACAGTCTTTCTATATATACATACATGTCATCTTTCACATTAGAAGACAAGCTCCCTGAGGACAGGAATTATTTCACTTTTGTCTTTGTATCCCTAGTACTTAACACAGTCATTAGCACATAGAAGGCATTTAATAAATATCTGAATGTGTGCTGGCCAAAAGTCTAGCAGAGTGTTCAAGTGTTATTATCTTGTTAATATCATTATAAATTCACATAGAAAAAAACACATAGATAGGGAATATCTACTGCCCAAACTACGATGAATATTATGGATAGATAGTCCATGTAGCTGGTCCATTAGTACATATAACTAGGACAAGCACTGTGAACATCTGACAAGCATCTTTCAGGCATAATGTAGAAGGGATTATTTCCTGGGAGAGATAATTCAACCAAACTTCAACAAAATTTCCAAATCTATTATTAAATGACTATATTGCATTTTAAGTATCTGAATATTCTAATGATATAGTTTGAAAGAAAAATCCAATTTGGGGCAATATCACCATCTTAATTATCTTACTCATGACATTAAGAGACTTGACCAGTACCTTTAAAATTCTATAAAATAATTTAATATAATTATCCAATCAAAATAGAGAAAATGACATTTATTGACAGAAGTCATGAAGATCCTATCAACTGCTTGATTGTGAATTTAGCAGAGACTCAAATTCTGATTTTGTATAATTTAGAAGCCTTCCTAATATGCAGAATATTTGTCAAAGTTTTATTTCTTTTAACAGGATTTAGGGATATCATCTACAAATACATAATAATATGTAAAGTACTATCAAATGATATGCTGTATAATTTGAGATGATTTCTCATAGCAATTGATAGTGGATAGAGCAATAAGGAGAAAGAGAAGACAACTCTGTATCACTGCTTTGATTAACAAGTCGAAAGATGTAAGATAATTTGCTCTTGCTTATGTCTTAGGCTCTTTATAGAGAATTAATTACCTTATTATTAATATAATGTTAACAATATAATTAATATCTTATCATAATAGTATAACACAACAGTATAATGATAATAGCTAGCATTTGCATAGCACTTTGAAGTTCGCAAAGGACTTTAATTTTGATAATTACATCACTATAAATTTGGTTTCCTTTGCAATCCTACGTATCTTATTTTATGTAGGTAAATACATGATTCAGACAAAAGTTTCATAGGTTTCAAAAGACTGTCAAAAGGGTTTCCAAGACAAAAAAGATTAAGAACCCCTAAATCAAATGATACATAGCCTAGAGAGGAGATATAGAATGTAAGTTCTTCAACAGAATGCCCTCCTTGCAGGCAGGAACTGGCTGGCACATAACAGGTGCTCTCCTGGTCTTGATTTTAAGATACTAAGGTTTTAGTGGGATTCTGTTACATCTGAAAAAAAAAAAAAAAAACTAGGACATCTATTTTTATCCATGACTTCGGAATTTTCCAAACCAGTGAAATATCATTGCACATTTCTGAAAAATAATTTTTAAATATTCCTCAAAATTGTCTGTATAAAATTTTGTGGTAAATCCATTTCCTCTTGGCATCTTATTGCTAATAATGTTTTTATAGACTCTTCCTAGTTCTTTTTCTTTTCTTAATTTTTTTGTTACATTTTAAGTTTGGACCCATCTCCTTCCTGCACTAGACCCTCTCTCCAGCCTGCACTAGAGAAGGCCACCATTTTTCTCTGGAGGTGGATGGCGTCTTCCTTCATAGGTCCTTCATAGTTACTAGTTCATTTTCTGAGATACACACACTGAGAAAGGGTCCATAGTTTTTCAGATAAGTGAGAATCAAAGAATTTATGAATTTCAAATGTCTGTAGTCTCAGAAACATAAAGCATTTTGCAAACTTGAGTGATAAATAAATCTTTAGTCATGGGAATGGCACTGGTTCCAGTCCACTGCCCTCAGCCATCATCTTGGGAAGCAGCCCCTGTAAAGTACCCTGTAAAGGGTACTAAAGATCCAGGGGGAAAAGTTCTTTTCACCAAAGTCCTTGGCACTGCCAACTGATTCAACATCAGAAACTGATATCATTTTGTCAGTGGAAATGACATTAAAGAAGAAGCATTAACATCTGTCTTGCTACTGCACCCTAAGGACCATGGAACCTTTCCATCTGATTTACAGCCGAAATATTCTACATATACTTTCTCCCTGATTAGAATGTGAACTCCTTGAAAGAAAGGATTGTCTTATTTGTATGCCCCAGCGTTTTGCACGCAGCCAGTCAGTAAAACATTTATTAAACACCTACTATGTGCCGGGCACTATGCGGATTCAAAGAAATGGAAAACACAGTCCCTACTCCATAGACTAATTGGGGAGACAACATACAAAGGGCCATGTACGAACAAGTTATATCCAGGATAAATAGGCAACAATCAATAGAATTAAGAGGGACTGCGAAAAGTTTCCTATAGAAGATAGGATTTTAGCTGGGATTTGAAGGGAGGGAAGCGGGGGGTGGAGAAGAGGAGGAAGAAGAATCAGGGGCAGCCAGGGAAAACACCCAGAGCTCAAAGATAGGATGCTCTGCTCAAAGAACAGCAAGGAAGCCAGTGTCATTGGATTACAGTATGCAGTGGGGGGAAAGTATAAGGTGTAAGAAGACTGAAAAGGTTGGGGGGGGTAGGTTATGAAAGGCTTTGAATGCCAAACAGAGGATTTTATATTTGATCCTGGAAGTGATACACAGCTACTGGAGTTTATTGAGTAAGGGGGTAAACTGGTCAGACGTGTACTTTAGGAAGATCACTTTGACAGCTGAGTAGAGGACGGACTCAATTGGGCAGAGACTTGTGGCAGAAAGACCAGCCAGAAGGCTACTGCAATAATCCAGGTGCAACATAATAAAGGCCTGTTCCCGGGTGGTAGCTATGTGAATGAAGAGAAGGGGAGTATTTGAGAGATGCCATGAAGGTAAAATTAATACGACTTGGCAACAGATTGGAAAGGGAGGGGTAAGACAGGGTAAGAAGTCAAGGATAACATTCAGGTTGCAAGCCTGGGTGGTGCCTTCACCAGTAATAAGGAAATGTGGAATAGGGAAGAGTTTTGAGAAAAAGTTAATGAGTTCAGTTTTGGACATGATGATTTTAAGATGTTGGAGATGGCAGATGAAGTCAACAGAGAGGTTAGGGCTGGATAAGTAGATGTGAGAATCATCTGCAAAGACAATAACTGAATCCATAGGAACTGATGACATCACCAAGTGAAATACCGGAGAGAGCAAACAGAATAAGGCCCAGGACAGAGCCCTGTGGGACACCCACAATTAGTGGAGTGACCCAGATGAAGATTCAGCAAAGCAGACTGAGAAAGAGTGATCAGATAGGTAGAAGGAAAACCAGCAGAGAGTAATTCACCAAAAGCTTAAAGAGAAAAGTGTTATCAAGGAGAAAAGGGTGGTCAGAGAAGAAAGGAAAGGAGGGGACTTCCAAGTACTAAGGAAATGAAAGGGGAGTTTCTCTGGACACTATGGTAATAGTCTGGATATAAAGTATACAGGTAGGTTGGGCACCTGCAACTTATAGATTCAGGGCATATCTATAGTTTGGTTTATGTAATATTTCTTTGTACCCTTTTTCCATGGGCATTATGAAAGCACCCTGAGTAAGAAACTTGATCTCTAGATTACACATTTTCCTCACTTTTTTGTTGCTTTTTTGTTTTGTTTGGTTTGGTTTTTTTCTAGGCAATGGGGTTAAGTGACTTGCCCTGGGTCACATAGCTAGTAAGTGTCAAGTGTGTGAAGCCGGATTTGAACTCTGGTTCGCCTGACTCCAGGGCCAATGTTCTATTTACTGCACCACCTAGTTGCCCCATTTTCCTCACTTTTGAGGGTTTTTTTTTAACTTTTCCACAAAAGCTTTGTCAAACACCTAAGGTTTCCTGCCATAATTTAAATGTCAAGGAGAGGTGATGGTTGTGGTTAAGGGCAATAGTGATGGCAGACTACTTCCAGTAATCATTCTGGTTCAGAAGTTCAGCTTCCAATATTTTGATTCTAAAGACAGAACTATATCTGAAGACTAACAAATAGTTTTACTACAAAAAGTGTTATTATTAACTAAATAGAATAAAAATTCCTGTAAGCACAAACTACAGTCTAGGAAATTCAATAAAAAAGGAACAGATGGAAAAAAATTACCATGAAAGACATTTCACAAGAAATTCACAGAAAGCTTCTGAATCAACTTGCAGTTGATTTTTTTGGCTTAAGCATCAGTTGCTTGTTGCAGGGGCCCCAAAAGCAAGATGGAGTATCATTCTTATTGCTAAAAAAATTTCCCATTTGATGGACAAGGGCTTGAAACAGAGATGCTAAAAGATGCTATGTCTTTGTTAAAGGCAATGAACTAGATGAACAGACCATCTTAAGCTCAATATAGGCTTCCAGTACCCAATAAGGAACACAGCTACATAAATCTTTGAAGAAAATGCACATATTTGGGGATAAAAAGTGAGAGAGGGCTTTGATGAAGTAATGAATACAAAGATGGATAAGCCTTTCACATCCTTAACTGCTAAGGAACTACCAGCTCACAGATCAGGTTATGAATGTTTGTACGTGCTGTAATCTGACAGACAGCTAGGGCTACAAAACCCATCTATAAAGGATTATGCTTTTTTATTCAGACTTAGAATTAACTTCAGACTGGCTTATATTTTAATTTCATCAGTTTGGGAAATTTTGATTATGTCAGCTGAGATGGAAGCATAAGAATCTTCAAAATTAAAAGGCTGATAAGGGGCCAGACTAGAGGCTTAACAATTCAATTTTGTTATATGACTTAGTAATAGAAAGATCTTCAATAATAATTACTAAATAATTTCCTTACAACTATTCATACATGGTCTCCAGAGACACTGCTGGGAAGCTGGAGGGGAATATTTATAGTAAGAAGCAGGTCCTGATTAATGTGAATATCGAATACCCCTAAGTGGATGCATCATTTAAATTCTCACAGCATGCTTTCATTAGACTGGATTACCATATCTATATAGCGTTAATTTGAGTATGTGACCACTTCACAGGATTTATTCACATCAATCGAGACCTAAAGGTACATCGCTATCTCTTACCTTAAAAAAGAGAGAAAAGAAAATTGTAATTCTAGGAAAGGTGTGGACACTAGAATGCCAACCCCAAAACACCTGGAGACCATGTCTATGGAAAAGGAAGTAAAGTACAAAGTGAAACTTAGGAAGTAAATGTTCTAAAGAATGTGCATCAATATTTCCAGCAGAGTTTTCATAAAAGGAGAGTACGATCAAATAAACTATGAATCAGTTGGTTCTCCATAAAACTAAACCAAAATGCAACAGATCAGTTTAAATTGAATTCAGTAAATGCCCTATAAAACAAATGAATGAATCCTACCACTCTCGCTTATCTTCGCTCTCTCTGCCTACTGGCTCTTTCCCTATTGCCTACAAACATGCTTATGTCTCTTCCATCCTCAAAAAACCCTCACTTCATTCACCCATACTTGCTAGCTACTCTTCCCTATTTCTCTGCCCTTTTGTGGCTAAAATCCACTTCCTTTCATCTTATTATCTTAAGTCTATATAATGTGGCTTCTGACTTCACTCAACAGAAACTGCTCTCTCCAAAGTTATTGTTTTTTTCTTGACTGACAAATCTAATAGCCTTTTCTCAGTTCTCAGCTCTCTTGACCACCTGGATGCTAAGTAGAATGTCCCTCCCAATCTCATACTGCTCCTCAATTGCAGGACTGGTGATGGGGAAGGAAGAAGAAACCAAGTTGATCCCTGAA
>NW_020954592.1:3813356-3886913 GCF_900497805.2 Vombatus ursinus | reverse complement strand
AGATGGCAGTGGATTGTAAGAGAGAGCCTTTTAATACCCCCGACTATTTCCCTTTGCTATTAGCACTTATACTGACAGCAGTGAACACACAACTCTTTATCCCCATCTTACTGGAATGCCTGCTTCATCTCCTATTGTTTCTATCCCAGCTTCTCAACCCTAACTCTCAACTGGAGCATGTGCCTATTACAGAACCACTATCAATAGCGATCTGAGTCCCTATTAGCACTGACTAACCAGTAGAGAATAGGTATTCATTACCACTACAGAGACTGTGAGACATGTGATCCTTGTGTTCTAGAGTGGAACTCTGAAGGGATTTTCCCACAGAAACATTGTTATACATGGGGTTTGGGTTCTTTATGGTAGTATCATACATTCTGAATTATACAATATCAGAATTGGAAGGGACCTCAGAGAACATTTGGTACAACTTTTACCTGATCAAGAATCTTCTCTACAACATGCCCAACAAAGAGTCATCTACCTTTTGCATGAAAACCTCCAATAAAATGTATGCTCCTCAAAAGCAGGAACTGTTTCTATTTTCTCATTGTATCCTCAGCTCCCAAATAGTATCCGGCATAAAATGTTTGAATTGAAGTGAATTGAATTTAACCCATCACATCCCAAAGAAGTCTCACTTTTAACCAGCTCAAATTGTTAGAAAATTTCTGCTAACATCAAACATAAACCTTCCCCTTTTCAATATCTACCCTTTACCTTGGTTCTGCCCTCTGAGACCAAGTAAGACACGTCTAATTGTTAGGATTTTTTCCCTACATAGATAGGTTAAACATCTATAGTTCCTTCAAACAATGCCCATGTGATCTAGACACTTCATCACCTTAGCCTCCCTCCTCTTGACAGTATACGGTTCGTCAATGTCTTTCCTAAAATATGGCATCCAGAATAATATTGCGGGTTTAGGGAAAAGAGGGGTCTTTCAGCAATTCCTATTCTTTTGGGGGATCTCTGCTGATAAAAACTGTCTTTTGTTTAAATTACACAACTGAAAAGAAACGCTTCAGTGAATTCACCTTTTGTAATAACCAAGATTTCTGTTACCTGTTTCATTTTGTGGTCCCTTTCTCAACTGCCTCCCTTTTATAGCTTGAAATATCATACTATACTTATTCTTGGATTGCAATGACCTTCTTCTATGTATGCCTTGTTTCTTCTGACATCTTGTGTCTATGACCTTGGCTATAAAGTTCCTTTGATATGCACTGGACATTGATAACAAAACCCCACTTACGCATGTATTTACTAATACTGGGAAGTCAAAGAGACTTCCATTTGCATGATCTCTATTAACCTGATTGTGCATATATATCCTATATAAGATTCCTTACCATCAAAGGGAGAAGGGAGGAGGAAGGAATGAGAAAATTTAGAACTCAAATTTTTTTTAAAATTAATGTTTAAATTTGTTTTTACATGTAATTGGAAAATATAAAATACTCTTTTAAAAAAAGAAAAAAAAAAGATCTACGTTAACCATTTCAATACAAAGTGCCCAGAAACAATTCCACTTCTTTGTTCTTCTAATTTGTGAAAAGTTAGACACTTCTCCCTTTTCTTAATCATTGTCTCTCGACTCTTCATCTTAGAGTTGCTGCAGTCCCTTTAAGGCAGAACTTTGAGCTAATTTGTCAATTCTTTAGCAACTGGACCAAGTAAGTTACTGGTGTTTTTCAACAGACTAGCGGATTTCAATAATTCTTCTAAGGTCAGATAATTCTCCCATTACCATTTTTTCAAATTCACTACAACACTTTGTTTTCTGCTAATATAAAACATAAACCTTCCTCTTTTCAATATCTACCCTTGCCCTCGTTCTACCCTCTGACACCAAGGAAAACAAGTCTAATTGTCAGGAATTTCCCCCTATAGTTTGGCTGACTTAAGTGATTATGGAGAAAACAAGTGTCTTGTTGTGGGTTGTTTTTTTTTTTTTAATTTCTCTTCAAGCATTTTGTTTCTTGGTCACTTGTATAGATTTGTACATTTAGAGCTATTTTTATTTATCACTTTACTACTTTTCTGATTTTGTTCTCCTTTGGCCTAGGGTTCTGGTTTCAGAAATCAACCAGGACCATAATGTCACTTCTTCTGAACATAGTTATATCTAAGTGATGAAAACTTAAGGAATCCAAAATATTTATACATACATAGCCTGAATATTGACTTTAAAAAATGCTGTGATTACCTTGTCATTGACACAGCAGAATATGGAAAATACACTTTGTCACCAGCTAAGATTTCTTAGCAGTAATTTATTTCTTTGGTTTACATTACATCATAGTTTTATTTATGAGTTATTCCTTTGCCATGTGTGTTTTTGCTGTTTATGAGCTCTAGTTTCCAAAGGCCATGTGACTTATGTCTGTCAAACAGGCTTTCACTTACCTGTGCTAAAAAACAAAACAAAACAAAACCAAAAAAAACTATAAAAAGTATATACAGTCAAAAAGTAACTCACCTCCGGAATACCAGAGCCACAGGCATATGGTGCAAAGACCCTGACTAGGGAAACAGCCAAAAACGCAAAAGATAGAGCCCACAGTATGTACAGAAAGTAGTTCAAAATGTACGCACTGGCACCCTAAGCAAATGAAAACAAAGTAAGAAACACATCAGACACTGTAAAGTCTAAAGCAATATACCCAATTATTTAATAAGATCAAAGGCATCGAGAACCTGGCCAGGTTCTGTTAATGTTACATGCAGGTGTTCTTAACCTATTTTATCTCATGGACTTCCCTGGCAATTTGGTGAAGCCTGCAATGGACCCCTCCTCAAAAAAAAAAAAGTTTTCAAATAACTGAAGGAAATGCTGAATTTCAGTTAAAAGCTAGTAAAAATAAGGATTTTTTTCCCATCCAAGTTGACAGACTCCCTAAAATCTGTGGCCTGTAGATGCAAGGTTTAGAACTTTTATTCTATATTTATTCACTCTTTTTTCTATATTTATTTTTATTTTATCTATATTTATTTATGTTATTTTTTTCTATATTTATTTACTCTTAATTCTACAGAAAAAAAACTGACTGGTGTTAGTTTTATCCGTTATTGCTATAGGTACAGAATATGTGAATATATTGCAAGGTTTCTCCATGTGCTATTTATAGTGGCCTGCTGCTATGCAGGATATCTGGTCACGGAAAGAGTAAATTATACTGTTTGCTCTAATCATAACTTTCACAAATGTTTGTGGAAGGAATAAGCCAGAAAAATTCTGCCTTCCAGTTCGCAGCAGATTTGTTTTGTCTACTATAAAATAGATCGTTTCTTTCAGCATTCATCAAGGCCACGTCTACACAACAGTAGGCAACCATTTTGGAAAAGAGGACACCAATGAATAAAAGCAGGGCTGACAGTGTTTTAAGAACTGAATTAGATCACCAGTTCATTCAACCATTTATTTCAAACAATGTGTTCAAATCTATAGAGAGGAAAGTTTATGAGTACAATATTCATTTTGTTGTCATGGAAACAGCACAAAAGAGCCTGTGGTCAGGGATTGCTTTTATGTGACACTCCCTTGCCCCCAACCCTTCATTTTCCTGATTCTCTGGTTAGCTGGTCTGAGGGATGAAAATGGAGTGAGATCACACAAAAGTTCTATAGCTGACATGGTTACATGTGTACATGTTAACATACAAAGAAGATCTATTAGACTGTTCTATCAATACAAATACACATAGTCAGACATACAAACACTCTTGCTGAGTAATCAGGTTGAAAATATATCTTTCACTCACTTAAAAATGTTCTTTTTGCAGAAAAAAAAATCTGCCTCACTATTACTAAGATTCATCCACTATATTTGTAGCATAATCTTTAAAGAGAGTCAAAAAGGTGATCAGAGAGCATTCCCAAAATACATGCGTTTCTCTCACCAACCCAAATCAAGAATTTATTTTTAGACTTAGAGAGGCCATGGTAGACGTGTGAGATTTCATGAGCTGGTCTATTTAATGGACTTGAAGAAATCAATACAGAAAACCACAGGGGAAAGGGTTTAGCAAAATGACAAATTACCTTCCAAATGGCTTCAAATATGGCAAGTCAATCAGGCATAAGAAAGAAAAAGTCTGCATAGATTAACTACCCCTCCAAAAACAGTTACATTTTAAGCATTCTTCAAATTACTTCTAATGTGGTTGCTGAAAACCAACTATAGTCCTTCTATGGGCTCCTGTTCTCTCAAGGACACAATATACATATATATATGGATGTGTGTATGTGTGTATATGTATGTATATATTAATTTATATATAGATATGCGAGTGAGAGAACATATATGTCTATACATATATACACATATAGGTAGATATTTCTCTTTAATATAATATATAAAACTTCATATCTATAACTTTAAGCATGTGTATACTGTGCATGTATATATACACATACAGATATGCACTATACATATGATTTTAAAATAAACATATATGTATAATTTCATATATATGTGAGTATATATGTGACAGTGTATAAATTGTGAGTTGGGTTAAAAATCAACTCTTATAATGCACTGACAACATATATATTTTTGTACTTGCCTTTGATAAAGGCTTTGTGAAGCCTCCTAACTAAAGTTTCAATTCTCTAATTTTGTTATTTTCACAGAACTCATCAATTAATTTTCCTGTCATTGTTTATTCACAAATCACTCCTCTACTATAAGCATAAAAAATAAGGGACTCATAAAATTATCATTATGTCATGTTCCAGGTTAGGATCATTTATGGCAACAACGGTTCTTCAACATAATTAAATAAATGCTCCATGATAAGAAAATCAAGGATAAAAATGTATACGTTTAATTTTTTTTGGACCAGACCTGTAATCTCAATGGTATATAAAACACCCAATGAAAAAAAGTCCATATACATATAAATATACATATGCATAAAAGTCCATAGAAATATATACATATATCTAATGCATGTGCACATACACATTGTGCACATGTACACAATGCATGCTATATATATATATGTACACATGTATATGTTCTGTGGGAATTATCTATACAGAGTACTGCATATCTACTGGTACACATACACTACATACTTGTGTGTATATGTTTATACATATACATGTACATACATTTCTATGTTTATAAACATGTATTCATATATTTGGATTACATAGATTTATATAAGAATCTTCTAGTAAGTTCTACTCCATGGCTTCATCTTAGCACAGATGTGACCCTTTTGAAGATGATATGAGCAGGAGGCCCACTCCAGCAAGTCCTATCAAATTGGGAAGGCAATATGGGCCTGGGGAGTGACTGACTGTCCATCATTCAAGAACCAGTTTAGCTAAAGCTGGAGACTGGCCACAAGGTAATGGTTTTGTTTTAGCCACAGCAGCTTACAAAGATGGTTTACTAAAGACTAAAAGGGTTGCTAAGAGGGTAGAAAGAATACCTTCACCAATGAAATCAGGAGTGTTTATGAAGCTAGAAATAGATATAGTGACAAAGATGTAGAGAGAGAGAGATACATCTTAAGTATTAGAGATACATATACATATGTGCGTGTATATATTAAACATGTAGATATGATTACATCTCCATACACATGCCCACATACATACGGCATTCCTGAAAGGATTTCCAACTAAAATCTGGCTTTTATCATCAAAGACATGCACATGAAAAGGAAAAAAAAAACAACACGTAGTCTGAGTATTAAACAAGGAAGGTCATGGACTAATCTGGAAACCAACACATGAAGGTGCTTTATCTCAATCTAAAGAAGAAAAAAAAAAATCACAAGAACGGTTCTAAATGGGTCTTCTGTTTTTTAACCAGAAATCTCACTCAGGCACGTACCTCTGATTGATTTACCAGAAGCTCGGACCATTTCTGCCACAACGGACACTTGTCCCTGTCCTCAAAAGTGGTCTCATTGGATGTCCAGCAGCACTGTTCATGGCTGTACCAAAACGCAGACAGGCAAACGCCTTCTTTTAGATCAGTCATCCAGTCCACTGCTAAATCTATGACTCCTGCCAAAGTGCCTAAAGGAAGGAAACCATTGTGTTCATAAGGAATAGACTGAAGTCAAGAAAAATGAGTCTCTAGCATCACTGAACAGGAAAGTAAGAACTGGGTGTCAGCTTGGACTACAACAATCTGAGCATTAGTGGGGAATCAGGAAAGGAACAAAGGTCCTTTGGTGCACTTCTCAGCAAGTAAGACATTCCACTTTGAGATATGTGTAAAGTGCTTTCTAAACCTTAAGTTGATATGTAAATGTCACATATCAATCAATAAAAAACAAAACCATTGATTAAGCACCTACTATGTGCCAGACAAGAGCTGTGAATACAGAAAGAGGCAAAAGATAGCCCCTGCCCCCAAGGAGCTCACAGTCTTAAAGGGGATGTAGATGTAAACAATATGTACAAAATGCAATACAATATGCAAACAACTATGTACCATAAAGTTCTATCAAGGATAATTTGGAGATAATCAATAGAAGAAGCACCAGCATTCAGGGGTTTGGAGAAGGGCTTCCTGTAGAAGCCTTTGTGGAAGGTGGGATTTTAGCTGGAATTTGAAGGAAGCTAATTTTGCCAATTTAATTCAATTACTCAGATGCTCTTTCCCTAATGCATTACCTCAGAAGACAACATATCCCAGGCTCCACACAGGCATCATCATGCTAATGAGGCTTTTTTGTTTTCATTGTACTAAATGCAAAAATGGGTTTCTGGTCACGTTTTCAACATTTGGTACCCTAAGCCAAAATTTCATTGAAATTCCTTCCATCCTCTGCTGGGAAAAGTACATCAGCTTTCTTTTTGTGGCACAACAGTGACACCTAGCGGTTAGTCTCCCCATAGCTTGCCTGAGGATCATGAGGAAACCCTAAAGAATACCATTCAAAAGTAGGCTTGAATATAAATAGTATTTGATCCATCAACAAGTTATGTGCCAGGGTACTGTGCCAGACACTACAGATATAAAGACAAAAAAATCCAGAGCTTACATTCCATCAATCAACTCCAAATCTAGGGTCACTGAGCTCCCACAAGGAAGGCTAATTGAGGAAAGGACCACATGGTGCTGGTGGATTATCCTTCTGGATCTACTTCCAAACCTGTTCAACTATCCAAGAAGAGGTATAGGACAAAAATCACTGTATTTCACTTTGCACTGAATCCAACTGGATGAAACACTTCCATCACCTTTATTTTCCAATTCATAGCTATCCCTTGTTTTTCCAGACCTTCTCCATTTTAAAAAATGTAAAACATTAATGTAATATTTGAGCCATCTTCAACAGGTGCTATCATAGCTCTGACAAGAAGATAGATACAAATCCCTTCATATCAAAGAATTGGTGCATAGAGTGTGCCAAGTAACAAAATACTGGATAATAAGGAAATAGTCCTCAGACTCAGAGCTATGTGGGTGTACCTCCTGGAATACCATGGTTTCAAAGGAATTAAAATTAAGGTTCACCCAAAAGGTAATGAAGAGGATGGTATGAGTAGACTGCAATATTTGCAAAGACTTATTCATGAGCGACAGCAAAAAGGATGTCATCATATATATTAGAGAAGAAGAAGAGGAAGAGGAAGAGGAAGAGGAAGAGGAAGAAGAGGAGGAAGAAGAAGAAGAAGAAGAAGAAGAAGAAGAAGAAGAAAAAGAAGAACTCTAAGCCTCTTGAGTGCAGGGACTGTCTTTTGTCTTTCTTTGTATCCCCAGTGCTCAGCACAGTGCCTGGCACATAATAGGTGCTTAATAAATACTAGTAGACTATAGGGAGAAAGAAGGATAACCAACAGTTTATGTCTTGCACCAGTATCTATGCAACCTCCAGAAAACTGAAGGAAGGCCCCTAGCAACTGGGTGGCCACTCAGTGGAGAATTTACAGGAACAAAGAGGAACAGGATTGGCAGGTATATAGATAAATTGCAGTCAGAGTTACTTGAGAGAGTACTCCCATTTCTTTCTCTTTGTACAGGCTGCTCCCCTTGCTTTAAGGCATTTCCCTTCTCAACTGAACCTTTTGGAAACCCTTCAAAGCCTAGCTCAAATGCCATCTCCTACAAAACAGCTTTTTCTGACTCTCCCACACCCCACAGTCACTCTATTTTACACACTACTCATTTTAAACATACTATTTTTCCCCCAGTAGCCTGTAAGGTCCTTGAAAGCTGAAGCTGTTTTATGTTTGTCTTTCTGGTCCCAATGTCTAACATAATATACATTATCTAGCAAAAGCACATAGTAAAGTTTCCACAGGGTCCAGCATAAACGCATAGCGAGTGTTTGATAAGTGCTTATTGAATGAAATCATACTTGTAGTTGCAAAGTAATTCAGAAGTCCATCTGGTCAGGTTATATTCTGAGAGAATCTAAAGTCAGTTTTCTTAATTTCCCAAATTATTCCTCTCTCTCCTGGGCCAAGAAACATATTCTGATATATTCTATAAATCTATTCTTTTTGGGGGGGGGTGAGGCAATTGGGGTTAAATGACTTCCCCAGAGTCACACAGCTAGTAAGTGTTATGTGTCTGAGGTCCAATGAACTCGGGTCCTCCTGATCTCCAGGGCTGGTGTTCTATCCACCACACCACCTAGCTGCCCCATAAATCTATTCTTTAACAAGAACATATATGTGCATATAGACACGTTTGTGTATGTCTATATATGTAAACACACATAGATACATAAAAGCCCACATACATTCATTCCTGTTCTACAGTCCAACTCAAATTTCTTACATGTTTCTTAACAGACGCACGTTAACGAGGTTAGTTAACAAAGTTTTAAATTTCACATAGCTAACTTGTTTTTTCCATTGACTCTCATTTTGTAGTTGAGGTCCCATCTCAGCAACAGGGGTAGGAGAAGGAGGTTAAAATGAAAGTACAACTGGTACTATAAAGGGTGATCGAGGAGGCAGTGCCATCAGGAGGGGGCCAGGTGTCAGTGAGTGCCAGAAGACGGAAAGAGTGAAATGAAAGCAAGTTTGTTAACTATCAAGAAGGAATTCCAGAGAACATGGTGGAGTGGGATGTTTTGGGGGGGGGTGGTAAAGGTAGAGTACTAGAGTGGAGAGTAAGAGAGTAGCAATAAGCAATAGGAATTTGTCATTTACACAACGACAGGTAGGGGTTGAGAATCACCTGCAGGGAAGAGTAAGAGTATATAAATGGTAGAACAGCTGCTTATCTAAATTGGTGAGGGTGTTTCCTTAATGGGATCTCCCATTAAGAAGAAAAAACCTCTGAAACCTCAAAAAAAAAAAAAAAAAAAAAAGTACATAGACAGCCAACAGGCTATTAATGGTTTGATAAGAAGGCAGATACTGAATTATAATATCAAAGAATTGGTTCACAGAATGTGTCAATTATAAAATCTTGGATCACAGAGTAATAATCTATAGACCCACAGAATTTGAACCTAGGCTGTTTGGTGACTTCTCACAGTTCCAACTCGGAAGGATGGCTAAGTAACTCTGTGAATGTTCAGAGACTCAGGGTGTTTATGTTTCCCTCATAGGCCCATTATGATCAGTAAAAGCCAATCCTAAAAGGCATTATATTATTTTATCCATGATATTTCTCATATGATATTGGTTGTACCACACAAGCAGGATGAGAGGTGAAAAACATACACCTAAATAATGACAATACTGTGGAAAGCTACGCAATAGCAAAAAAGCCTGACTGATATTCCAGTTATACAAGACCCTCTCTAAAACCCTGTGATTTTATACTGTATTTACACTGTGAATCTGAATTACAAATGAGCCATTTAATTCATTCATTTTGTTATTTAAGTAATTAAACTCTCTTGGACAGAATCAAATACATTCCCCCTTTCCTATGGTAAATTCCAGTCTATGATATGTGTTTGAAAGCAAGAGTTTTTAAACCACCATGAACACACCTGCCAACAGGCCAATGAGGAGCATCACGACCCATCCTGACCAAGCATCCAACAAGCTTTTGATGAACTCCCATATGGATTCTTTGCTTTTGCTCGTTATCTGAAAACAAGCAGAAATTGTATGACATTTTGTTAGTAGTTGCTTTGGGCAGACCTTGCAATGCTATTTTACTTTATTAATTTTTTTTTATTTCATAAACAAAGTGAGTGAAGTGTGCTAGGGTTAGGGACTAACCCTGTGATTTCACTAATTTAAAGAACTCCTTGGTGAGAAAATTTCCGTTGCCAGTGCAAGTTGGCATCTTCTCTTCAATTTATGGTCTTAGAGCACTCCCTAGAGCAGAGGTGTCAAATACGCAACCCAGAGACCGCAGGTGGATCAAAGCACCCCGAGTGTGTCCTAAACCAGATTAAAATGTAGTTCCTTTTTTATTTTAATGTGCTGATATACTGATAAAAATGATAATAAAGAATATAATATATAATTATAATAATTTATAATTATAATACAATAAATATTAATAAAATAAAAGACATAATAATAAACATTAATTTTAAAGAAAAAATAAGTCTATAAATGTGTGTGGTTTTCTAAGTCAAAACACCTATTCTAAGTCAATGGCCTGTAGGGATCCTTATGTATGGTTTAGTGTCCCCTCCCCCATTTCTATTTGAGTTTAACACCACTGCCCTAGAGCACTGAAAGGTTAAACTTGCCCAGGGTCACACAGTCAATATATGTCAAAGGTAAGACTTAAACCCTGGTCTTCTTGGCTTCAAGGATGGCTCTCTATCCATTATGCTTTACACCCTACTTCCAAAGATCCAATTATAGTAAACCATTATCCGCTATGTTCAGGGAATGGAATTTTCTGTTTAATCATATCTTTTAGTTAGTAGAATTATTAGAGACATCATGGTACAGAGGAAAGAACTCTGGACTTGAGGTTAATAAAGCTAATACATGCATGTGTTTGTGTTTGTTATTCCCAGTCCCTATAACCATCCACCTTTTTGTTTGTTTGTTTTTTGTGAGACAATCAGGGTTAAGTGACTTACCCAGGGTCACACAGCTAGTAAGTGTCAAGTGTCTGAGGTCGCATTTGAACTCAAGTCCTTCTGACTGGAAGGCCCGAAGCTCGATCCACAGGCCACCCAGCTGCCTCAAACATTTCTTCTTTTTCTTCTTCTTTTGTTTTTGGTTAGGCAATGGGGTTAAGTTACTTGCCCAGGGTTACACAGCTAGTGTCAAGCGTCTGAAGTCATATTTGAACTCAGGTCCTCCTGACTCCAAGGCTGGTGCTCTATCCACTGTGCTGTTCCCCCCCCCCAGCTGCCCCCCCACTCACCCACCTTCTTACCAACTGCCCTACAGCTGCTCCCACCAGACCACTGACTCTCTTGAGTTTATACCCTGGGTGACAATCCACTTACTTTAACAATAGGGTTATACTGTCCTGATTGCTAAGTCAACCAATGCAACGCCACATGGCCCATTACAGACAATGCTTGACATTCAGTCTAACTATACACCTTGTTGCCATCCTGCTACAGAGTCCTGACCCCTCCCTTTCTACTTCTTTGTCTAGGAATAGTAAACAAATCAATACTACCACTGCTTCTGCAAAGACTGTGTCAATCTCCTAGAGTTCCATTCGGTCTCCCCATAACTTCCCAAATTAAAAGATCATTCCTTGGCCATTACATTCGTATTGAGAATGTCCCAAAAATCTTAGTGCAGCTATAAGCTTTAATAAATCAAATAAAGTAGCAACCAAAGATGTTAAGCAAACATAGGAGTAAAAATAAAAAAAAATACTTTGTTTTCATTTCTACAAATATAGTATGCAACCTCCTATTATTGTATGGTGGTAAGGGAAATCTCTTATGGACTAAATATATGGAGTTTTAAATCCAGACAAGAGTCAGTGAAACCTTAAAGGATGGCATTTATTAGAAAAATACATGGAAAGTTTTATATTTTAAAATTTCATTAAGATTTTTTAGACTTTATATAGATTCTCCTCTTATTAGAATATAAGCTACTAGAAGACAGCGACTATATTACTCTTGTATTTGTATCCCCAGGGATTAGGTGGTTGGCAAATAATTGGGGCATAATAAATGTTTTTCATTCATTCATTCATTCATTCATTCACTTATTCACTTACATACCTTCCTGTGTCTATCTGTGTCACGTGACTTTTCCCTTAACCAGTCAATGGTATGGAAGTCCTCATAGGTCCCAACATCAGGAAAAGGCTCATCGAGGAAATCCATCAGATTACCAGACCCATTCATCTCTCCTGCATTAACCATATTAATAACACCTGGAAGAGAACAAGGATAGTTTCAAGTTTAAACTTTATTTCCAGTCAGCCTGACTTCCCAGAAGAATAATACCAACCTACCACTTCTCCCCTCAAAGAAAGAAGGGTCACAGCGCAGTTCCCAGTTTCCCCATCATCACGTCTACAGTTAGAAGAAAAACTAATAACCCAGCACCAAGTCAATGAGTTTTCATAAACATTGGACACAAAAGAACATGGCAAAGAGTGAATTAAATTAGAATTACAGAAGATGAACCACAGAAGTGCTTTGGTAGACAATTAAAGAGCTGAAATGTGGTCACAGAAATATTGACTGTGGATTTTCTTGGTGCCTTTAAGTATTTCTGCATCAGGAAGAGCAAACCACTGGCAGATTAAACTGCATTTTAATCAAATTGAAAAGTAACTATGGTCAACATGGGGCTAGTCACCTTACAAGTCATAAAGTGGTTATACTGATTGATTTATTGACCTACAATGTAATGCAGCCACTTTAAAACTTTAAGAGGCCTTTTACAGTTTGAAGTTTGAACCAAGTGCCAAGCCAAAAATCATACCCATTTGTGGGCCCTGGGGGAAGTATCCTATAGCACAAGACGGTAGCAACCAATGATATTAGAGAAACAAAGGAGTAAAATAAGAAAGCGGGTAATTTGTTTTCATTTCTACAAACATACTATGTGATCTCCTATTATTATATGGTGGTAACGGAAATCTCTGATGAACTAAATATGCAGAGTTTTAAATCCAGACAAGAGTCAGTGAACCTACAAAAGATGGCATTTAGTAGAAAAATACAGCAGTATATGGAAAAAGCATAAAGGATGGTAAAGAATTAAAGTTTAGAGCAAAAAAAAAAATTGTTTGTGTTACTAAGATTTAACCAGTGTGTAGCCAATTGGCTACTCTTTATAACCAGAACTAAGAGAAAAGACTTTCTATGAAGCATAGTTCATGACTTTAATCTCTATTATAAGGTTTTTTTTAACTGTATAGTTGCTATGGTATACTACACAAATTGCTGTTGCTATGGTATACTACACAAATAAGTCCTAAATATGCAATTGATGGAAGAAAAGGGAAAAAAAAAGATCTGATGCAAGTATCCTTGATAAGTGTTAATGGTCCTTGAGAAGGCCAAGGATTCCATTTTGGCAGTGTGTGAAATGATGACAGGAGAGAGACAGTACTGACACGGGTATACCTGTGAGAACGACAGAAAGCTGGTCTCGACCAGGGCTTCCTCACCTGAGGTCCATGAACTAGAATCAGGGGTGGGGAATCTGCAGCCTCGAGGCCACATGTGGCCTAAGGTCCTTGGGTGAGGCCTTCTGACTTCAGTTCAAGTTTTACAGAACAAATCCTTTTATTAAGGGGATTTGTCTATGAAGTTTGGATTCAATTAAAGGGCTGCACTTCAGGACCTAGAGGGTCATATGTGGCCTCAAGGACACAGGTTTCCCACCCTTGAACTAGATGGTGCAGTGGATGGAGTGTCGAGCCTGGAGTCAAGAAAACCTAAGTTCAAATCCAAAATCATACACTTATTAGCTGTGTGGCCCTGGGCAAGTCACTTGACCTCTGCCTGCCTCTGTTTCTTTGTAAAATGGGGAGAATAATAGCACCTACCTCCCAGGATTGTCGTGAGAATCAAAATGAGAAATTAATTTTGAGAGCACTTAGGACAGTGCCTGGCACACAGTAGGTGCTATATGTTATCTATCATCATAGCCATTATTATAAACCTTTTAAATATTTTGATAACTATATAGCAATATAATTGGTTGCCTTTGTAACCCTATGTATTTTATTTTATACATTATTTCAAAAAGGGATCCATAGGCTGCAGAAGCCTACTAAGAGATTCATCACACACAAAAAAAGGCTAATAACTTCTAGACTTGAAGACTGAGAAAGGGAAAACTTTAGGAGAAACAAAAAAGATATGCATTAGACTCAGCATTCAGAACAAAACCAAAGGAAAGCAGAAAACAAAACTAAAGACCATTAGGATCCTTTCTTGGATATTGGGCATGAGGAAAGAGGTGAATAATAGGAAAATGAACAACTCTATCTATACCACACTGGAATTAATAATAGATTGTGAGAAGGATAAACCTCACGAAGGTTAAAATCACAAAGAAAGATTTCATGTGCACCAAAATAGATAGCCACACAACTGAATAAGGAATGCATAAACAGACTGAATGAATGAATGAAAAAGCATTTATTAAGCACATACTATGTGCCAAACACTGTAGTAATTACTGGGGATATAAATACTCAAGTAAAAACAGCCTCTGTCTTCCAGGAGCTTATATTTAAACAAAAGGAGACAATACACATGAGGGAGAAGGAACATGGGCAGGAAGGAATACTTTGGATAGTCACAGGAAAAGTGAGACGGAAAGGGGCATTGTAGGGGAGGAGACTATCACTTCCCATCCAGAAATAATGACAGAGTTGATTGGATCATGGTTCATGGTTCCAGAGGGAGTGTGAGAGAGAGAGAGAGAGAGAGAGAGAGAGAGTGTGTGTGTGTGTGTGTGTGTGTGTGTGTCTCTGTGTGTGTCTCTGTGTGTATTGTGGTATGGGCAGGGTGAGGGAGGAAAGAGTATGTATCTGGAAGACAGCAGGTTGATGGCCAGGCTGTAGAAGAGTCACCAATCAGGACAAAAGGCCTCAAGGACAAAATTCCTCCACTGATATAACAGAGAATAACTACACCATAAGAGACTGGCTAATACAATAAATTCTGAGAAGCAGGAGAAGACATGAATGAATTCCAGGAGTAAACAGACCTAGGAAAACAATATACACAGTGACTACAACAATGTAAAGAAAAAGAGGGAAAAAATTAAATGCTGTGTAATTGTATCAGGCCAAGCTTGGCCCCATAGAAAACCAGAGAAAACACACTTCCTGCCCTTTCTGCAGAAGTAGGGACTACAGTTACAGAGATACTGCAGCTACTGTCATATATGGTGGGTGTGCTGGTTGGATTTGCTGAACTGTCTTTTTTTTTTTTCCTCTTTCTTATTAAAGTTTTACTGCAAGGGATACAACTCTTTGGGCAGGGCTATTTTCAGAAGGGATATATTCAGAAATGACAGTGACATAAAAAAGATATCAATAAAATGTTTTAAACTAAGTACTCTCTCAAAGAAGCTGGAGGAGGAAGTATACCAGGAAAATAAGGTATCTTGGTTTATGATGTAGTGGACAAGAATGACCTGGTTTGAAGGCCTACATTTGATACAAGCTAGTTGTGTGATTATGGGCAATCTGCTTAATGTCTCAGGATGCCAGGCAAGTAAGACTAAAAATAAGTGACAGGTGAGTTGTTGATTTTTTTCAGTGGAGGGGAGTTTCCACCCTGTGGCTGATGAAGCCAGATTGTTGTTGTTCAATCATTTCAATTTTATCTGACTCTTCCTGACCCCATTTGGGGTTTTCTTAGCAGAGACACTGTAGTTATTTCCTACTCCAGCTCATCTGACAGATGAGGGAACTGAGAGGCAAACAAGGTTAAGTGTCCCAGGGTCACACAGCTAGTAAGTATCTGAAGCCAGATTTGAACTCAGGAAGATGAGTCCTCCTGACTCCAGGCCTGGCTCTCTGTCCACTGTGCCACTTAACTGTGCCATTGAAGCTACAGGTCTGGACCAAAAAAAGGTGAGGGGTAGAGGGAAGGAGAGAACGAACACATAACATGGGCCAATAAGAGGTAGTAACCAATCCTTTACCAGTCCTGCATAGCACCACACCAACACCACCATCACTGACAGACATGAACTCTAGGGAAGTCTAGAGCAAGGTTTGAATTAATTAAAGAACAATAAGGCATTTACCTCCATCATACCTTGAGTATCTCAAACTTCAGGAAGAAAAAAATTGAAGAAAAGTGACCTATCATCCTCAAAGCTCTATCCAACGACCAATAGAATTTTCCCATCCTGCCATCTAGATAGAATAGCCTTTCTTCATAATCACTGGTTAATCTCTAGCATTTCATTGGTAATCCTCTCAGACTAATCAAGAAGGAGTAAGGAAATGGAAATGCTATTTCAGGAATTGGGGGGAAAATGTATTTAAAAAGGAACACAATTTCTTTCATCATGTAGTCACAACTGTTGTTGTGTTCCTACCTAGTCTGGGAGCATTTCAGCAGGAGTGTTTTATTTCCCTAAATCCTTCAGATCACAGCGAGATGTGGGGTGGGGGTGGATAATGACAGTGAAGTCTTGACAGTGAAGACAGGTTGTTTGTCTCTGTGCTTAGAAATTCTAAGAAGCCATGAAGAGTGAGACCTGGGCCCTTGTGATGGCTTCTGGCCACACACAGGTCATCATATCTTATTTACTGATTAAAAACATCTGAAAGTTTGGGCTATTAATATAGCATGGTGAGTCCTTTTCTTCATAATTAACTTTTTTTGATTTTTTTTATTAATTTATTTTGATTTATCAACAATCACTTCCATAAGCTTTTGAGTTTAAAATTTTCCTCCCTCTCCCTTCCACCTCTCTCCCCAAATGGCAATAGGCTATACATACACATTCCTATTAAACATATTTTCACATTAGTGATGTTGTAAGCAAGAATTAGAACCAATAGGAGGAACCACCAGAAAGAGGAAACTAAACTCAACAGAAGAAAAAAAAATAGCAAATAGTATGCTTCAATCTGCATTCAAACTCCATAGTTCTTTCTTTGGATGTGGATAGCATTTTCCATCATGAGGCCTTTGGAGATGTCTTAGATCCGTGTATTGCTGAGAAGGGTTAAGTCTATCAATATTAGTCAGAAGAAAAGATTCATAACCCTTAAGAGTTAACTGTAATTACTTTCCATCAATCCCTTCCTTCTTAACCTACCATGAATTAGGTGATGATCTGTGTTTAACATTTTATCTCTACACACAACCATGGACTCTGGTCTGATTTAGTAAACACTCGAAGGTCCAGGTGCATCAATTGACACACAATTTTTTTTTTAAATATACTATAATTACTCCTATTTGAGCAAATGTGCTTTAAATGCAACAACTGCAAGCAGATATAATTTTATTTTAAAATAATTTTCAACCTGCTCTCTTTTTACTTTATTTTATGGAGTACACTGTGTCAATTGACACAGCTTGATCTTTTGAGCGATTTCTTTTTTCGGAGGGAGACAATTAAGGTTAAGTGATATACCCAGGATCGCACAGCTAGTGTGTGTCTGAAACCACATTTGAACTCAGGTTCTCCTGACCCCAGGGCTGGAGTTCTTTCCACTGTACCTCATAGCTGCCCCCGCTTCTTAAATGTTAATCTTTTTAAAGGTCAGTCAGCAAGATGTAAATTAAGAAACTAGACTGAGCTTAAAAAAACCTGTGTTCAAACATCAGGCCTGCCTAGTATTAATTATAGTGGGACCCTGTGCAAGCTCCTTCATTTCTTTGGGCCTCAGCTAGAATTTATATAGTGTTTTAAGGTTTGCAAAGTTCTTTACATGTTATTTATCTAATATCCACACCTGTAAAGTGAAGGTATGGATTAGGTCAGAATTTTCCCACCATATCTGGAAGTTCAAATATGTTGAAAAAAGGTATCTGGTAAATGGGGGAATTTAGAGAAACGTTGATATTTGGTACAAGAGGAAATAAGGAGAAAGATATTTTGGCATGAAGGGAAACTGGGAAAACTTTAGTCTGTTTTCAAACTGAAAAAAAAATTGCCACATGTGATAAGTAGATAATTTCATGTATAAATTTTATAAGGAAAAATATAACTAAGAATCAGCATTTCCCCCACAAGACTCTTATTCACATCACACTGAATACTAAGGCTGCACAGAACAGTTTGAGAGATGCCAAATTAGACCATCTTTCATTTCAACTATAAAATCCTATGACACCTGCCCCTCTTGGGCTTTACTAAAAGTAAAGGCTGCTATGGCATCAAAAGGCCACAAGAGGGTGTGAGCCAGTACCCAGATAGCTGGGACAGGTCTGCATTCTGCCCAGATTGCTAACTCTGACTTCTTCCTTATAGATTTAGGGCAATTGGTTGAGAGGTTACAAGGATACAATGCATGTAGTCGCCAGTTACTTTTCCATTAAAAAAAAAATGTAGTTTCCCTGGTTCTCTAAATGGAGAAAAAGACAGTGCATAAGAACTAACCAACCTCTTTGGAAATTTTGGGAAGCCCACCTTATCGCCTATACCACATTAGAATATTATTTAATTAATTTTCTTTATAAAATTCAACTATAAACCTCCATCCCTCTTCTTCTGTATTTCCCTCTGTCTCCTTTCTGTGTCTCTGTCATTCTCTGTCTCTGTATCTCGCTATCTCTTTCTGCATATGTGAGTCTCTGTCTTACATACACAGATACATACACACACCCCACACACCCTTAAAACCAACAAAAGTAATGTTCAACTTAGTCCTGCTTTTTTTGGCCTATCAGTACACTGGAGAGTGACCTTTGAAGCCTGCTGGTACAAAAAAGTAATCTGTGATTTTACTCAAGTTCTGTGCCAATACACAGAACATTAACCTTGAAGGCTAAAGAAAGAAAAGCAATCTAGTATGATTTTTTTAAAAAATGAATGTTATCTCTGTACCTTCTTTCCACTTATAGAGCCCTGCACCTCCTAAACTGCTTTCACTCAGTCTTATAAGCACCCAGCCCTCACGGATGGATTCACCCAAGAAACTCCTCTCCAGACCTGTTTCTTGCTTACACAGTGGCTTTCCTCCTTTCTTCCTACTGCCTCAAATACACTTAACACGACAAGCTCTTTCATCCATATTGGAGGTAAAAGAATTTTCACCAACAACAAAGCATGTATTATATTTTGCACAGTTGGTCAGTAAATGTGGTCAGTGACTATTTAATTCAATTCAACAAACAGTAAGGCCCTATTTTGTACAAGACACTCTTCTAAGTATAAACACAAAAACAAAATTGTCCCTGCCCTCAAGGAGCTCACATTCCACTAGGCTAAATTTTTTTTAAAAGACTAGGTCTCCCTATCCCAGTCTAGGCTGGAACTGCCCAATCCCACTAGTGTTCATCAGCAGAGTTTTGACCTGCTCTGTTTCCAACTTGGGCTAGTTGGCTTCACATTAGGGATGCATGAGCTCAAAATATTAATTCCACATAGCACAAACATCCCATCAGCCCATCGTAGCTCAGAACTCCCAAGTTTAATTGGGGAATAAATAAAATATCAAAAAATGTTTTGAAAACTCCTGAGTTTAAGAGATCTGCCTGCCTCAGTCTCCCTGGTAACTGAGATCAATACAAGCCTGCGCTACCACGACATATAGGCTAGATTTTCATACACTTGTATGTACATTTGGGCTCTGACAAGGACAAATAAGAAAGAGAATGTGGAATGCGGTATGTTGGAAAAAGCACTGAGTAGAGACAAGAGACCTACGGTATGGTTAATTTCCTGCTTCTCTAAAATAATGATAATACCCTACTTATTTCTCTCATCTGCTAAAATGATATAAAAGACGTGAAAGCTCTTTTAAAAGCACAGCATTATTATACTAATAAATCAATGGACTTTGAATATTTTATAAGATAAAATGTTACATGGAAACATGACAGAATGCATAACCACGATCACAATTTCCTAACTCCTAACTTTCCAATGAAACCATTCTCTTTTCAGTGACTGTGAAGGTTTTAGAAGGTTCTGTAGTGTTCTGGGGCTCAGTGTCATAAATATAATGTCACCCATAAAAAGGAACATCTAGAGAATTTCACCGTATGAAAGGCAATCCTGTCCTACTTAGACTTTATTTATGATATCATCCATCATGCCACAGATAAAAATCTTTCTCAGAAAATAGTTAAAGGCATCTGTGTTGTGGAATCTACTGTGAAATCTTATGTACTGTTAACACAGGTACAGAAAGCACCCTAAAGATGCATCTAATGAGAGAAAATAAAAATGTATTTCCCTGGAGTCCTGCAAATCTGATCATGAGGGTGTGATGGAGAAAAAAGGAGAAAACTGCCCGCATACATCTGTTAAACCAGATGCTACAAAAATCTTTGTGATAGTAAACTGAGCCATCTTTTATCTCAACTCTTACCCAGCCCTCAGTCATTAAATGGGTGTGGGATAAGATAAACTGACCTAGTAAAGACCTTAATTTATTTATTTTCTGGTGAGGTGATAGGGGTTAAGTGACTTGCCCAAGGTCACACAGCTAGTAAGTGTTAAGTGTCTGAGGCTGGATTTGAACTCGGGTCCTCCTGACTCCAAGGCCAGAGCTCTATTCACTGTGCCACCTCGCTCCCCCTAAAGACCTTAATTTAGAAAGGCCAAGGCCACCCGCTGCATCCTGGGCCAACACCTGTAGTCTTCACCGTTGTCTTGCCACTGGACTTTGATGACTGGAGAAGCAATGAGGCTGATAACCTCACACACCTCTGCCTCACTTAAATCCACCTCACACGCAAGTCAAGTCATCACCCTCATGATATCACTTGTCCTTTTCAAGAATGAAGGATCAAAGAGGCAACTAGGTGGCGTAGTGGATAGAGCACCGGCCCTGTAGTCAGGAGGACCTGAGTTCAAATCCGGCCTCAGACGCTTGACACCTACTAGCTGTGTGACCCTGGGCAAGTCACTCAACCCCATTGCCTAGCCAATAAAAAAAAAAAAGAATGAAGGATCAACAACATCAACAACAAAAAGCACCAGGTGCAATAAAGAGGACTATCTAAAAAGAGCAATTATTCACAGGTGACGATATCTAATAAAAGAACCATCCAGAAAATCTATGTATAGCCTCAGTCGTCCGTATACAAATACACAAAATATGAGTAAAAGTCGAGGTAAATTACAGACTCTAATCCAAGGAGGCAAACTCGACTGACTGACCTCAAAGACTGACCGAGATGTGGTGGGATGGAAATAAAAGCATTCCTGATTTTATACAGAAGGAACAGATCAGATAAAAGGGACAGTCTAAAAAAGCCTCCTAATAAAGAAAATAAGTTCTTAAAAGGAAATCCACAAACCCGAGTGAAAAAGCAAGGCACAGAACATTTGAGTGAGACTCAGCGGAAGGAGAAAGAGAAGAAATACTTCCAAGGGAGAAAAGGAGAAAGACCACTTGGAAACAGACAAGGAATTCAGTATGGTGAACACCAACCCAATTCAGAAGCACGATGTAGCAACGATGCGGCACTTCAGCTACGCTGGAGTTCTGACTCCGTCTAAAGCAGAGATGCCGACACGTTCTCATTCTGCTTCAAAGACCATTTCATTCTTTCAAAGGTGGAAAAACCACCAACGGGAACTTCAACTCTCGGTTTCATTTTCACAAACAAGGAGAAGTTGGTAGCTAAAATGGAAAATGTGGGAATCTTGGGAGGAAGAAACCATCTCACTTTGTAACGCATTGCAGTTAAATAAGGTGGGGAGAAGGAGAAGGGAAGAGGGGGCAGTGGGGGAAGAGGGAGAGGGAAGAAAGAAATGCAGCAGAGATTTGGGGAGAATGGATTTTAAGAGTTCAAAGGAAGACACCTAAGGAGGAACTCATGGCCTAAAATTCTACAGGGGAAGATGGCCCAGGAGGGACAGGAAACTTTCAAGAAGAAAATTCCAATACAAACATGAGATAAAAAGAAGAAAGAAGAAAAGGAAGAACTATCTAAGGAAACTTACTGACCAATTAAGATTTTTAAAACACATACAGAAGATGGAAAAAATGGCCTTTTCTCAATCCTCGTCCTTCTTGACTTCTCTGCAGCCTTTGACTCTGTTGATCACCCTCTTCTCCCTGATCCTGTCTTCTCTCTAGGTTTTTGGGATACCAATCTCTCCTGTTTTTCCCCCTACCTATCAGGCCGCTCTTCAGTCTCCTCTGCTGAATCTTCATCCAAGTTGGGCCTGTTCTGTGGGTATTCCCCAAGGCTTTGTCATTTGGTGATTTCATCAACTCCCATGTATTCAATTATAACGCTTTCCCTCTGAGACCTTGTTTGTACATAGTGTTTGCATGTTGTTTTCCTCATTACACTTCCTTTGTATTCCCAGAGCTTAGCACAATGCCTAAAACATAGCAAACATTTAATAAATGCTTGTTGACTTGACTAAAACATAACTAAGAATGAATACAAAATAGGGTTACTGAATGACTATCAGGAGTATTAAATCACAGAATGATCTGAGGCCGGTGATGAACACTAAAGGTCAAAGAATTTTTTTTAAGCTATTTAGGGATCAAAAGGCAGATAGGACCTCTTGGGACGGATACATCAATAAAAAAAACAGGCAACACAAAGATTACTCCACTTTTAATTTACTTTGGTTTTCTCTAACAAGGAGTATAATGTTCAGACTGGAAAGAATAGGACAAAGACAAGAAGGGAAGATTTCAAACTCAAGATAAGAGAGATGTTAAGAGAACACTTACCTACCCTCACTCAAATACAAAGTATTTATTAAGCACCATTAAAGTACAGATGAAATAATGCCCAAAGTGCTGAAAGAACTGGCAGATATGATTATGAGCTACTGTCAATAATCTTTTTATAAGTTATAGTCAATGAAAAAGATATTGCAGGTCTTTAGATCAGCAAATATATTCCAAATTTTCAAAAAATGGAAGCCAAGTAGATGAGCTTGATTGATTCCTGGAAAAATTCTAGAATATATCATTAAAAGGTTGATTTGTGAGCATTTAGAAAGGAAATAGATTATCACTAAGAGCCACTGGACTCCATTAAAAACAAGTTAGGCCAGACTATCCGGATTTCCATGTTTGGCAGGGTCAATAGGCCAACTGATAAATGGAATGCCATAGATCTAATATACCTGGATTTCAGCAAAACATTTGAAAATGTCTTCAGTACCATCATTATGACAAATACGGACAGATGCAGGCTAGACAATAATACAGTTAATCTGAATGACTGGACTCAAAAAGGAATTATTAATAGGCTACCGTCAACTTGGAAGGAAAGTTCTAGTAGGGATTTACCTTTGATCTTAGTTACTCAACACAGGATGAATGAATGAATAAGAACGTGTACCTACCGTGGTACCACGCTAGGCACTGGAGAAACAAATACAAAAGTCCCTGACTATAAGGAGCGTACATGAAAAGCAGACCCTAACACTTACATCATTTCATTCATCTCTACCCACCTTGCATTACTGCATATATCTCTTGTATACCTTGCAATATTCCATACATCTCTTTATACCTTGCATTATTACTTTTTTTAAACAGGATCCCAGGATCCTGTACGTTCTAATAGAGGGATACCACACATTTAAGGAAGTAGAAGCTAGAGAAGGGAGTTTCCCTCTGGAAAATCACTGGGATTATAAATAGAGGCATAGGTCAGTTAACGGCCATGCCCATAGAATAACAAGAAGCAGAAGGAGGGCCCAGTGGAGTGCAAGTAGTACAAGAAAGGCAGATAGGCAAAGGGTAAGAAGCTCACTGAGTAGGTTCTGAGTTCTTGGTAGATGACTAAATGGGATGTGAAACATGGTCTGGGGCTGGCTACATAGAATAGGTTATATGAGTTTTTACTGATTCTCCCCACAATCAGAGGATAGGAGGAGAAAATGTGATTCTGAAAATAAAATTGTCTTTTTTTTTTTTAAGTAAACATCTATGTAATGTGGCACTCCAACAAAGATTTCTTTTGTATATATTTGGTGGGGGCAGTCAATCCTCCAAACTTAAACTTTTTTTTTTTAACTGTCTTTTTTTTCCCCTTTTTTTGGACAGGACCTATGATTTTATTGGTGCAAGGAACTTTCTGAAAGGAAATTTCCTTTATCACTCCAGACTGAAAACTGATTTGTAATTTAGAGAATGGTTGGGCCACTGAGAGGTTAAGTGTTTTGCCCAAAGTCAGACAGCCAGTTTGTGTCAGAGGCGAGAATTGAGGACATCTTCCTGATTCTGAGCAATCTAGTTCTCTATTTTATATATATAAATATATACATATATATGTATGTGTATATATGTGTGTGTGTGTGAATATATATACACACATATACACATATATACATATATATGTGTGTGTGTGTGTATATATATATATACGTATATATATGTGCCATGCAACCCTCTAACTCAGACCTACAGAACTTGGCAGTAGGTAGTGGCCAAAATTAAAATAGGCTAAACTTCTTTGGGCTGCAGATAGTTTTTAGCGACCCATTTTCCAAGTAAAGGTATAATTAATGATTAAACTATTTTGCAAATAAACTATATTAAAAAAGAAAAATTTCAATTAATATCAATTAATTATACTTACTACTTAAGATTTTTATTTATCATGCAATTACATTAATGTTAAAATTCATTTGCTAAGAGGTACACGTTTTAATACTTTTTTCAGTTTTCTCACTGTTTACATTTAGTTAATGGGATGTATTACACTTTTTGTCAGCAATCAGTTTATCGTACTCTGGAATCATGTTTGAAATTGATTTTTTTGGAAATCTGAAAACTAACCTTAGTAGCTGCCTCATTTTCTGAGTTTTCTTCCTTGAAAAACCATTGCTCCCCACTGAGATTTTTCAACAATTTGGATACTATAATTTATTTTTCATTGGTGTCCAATTTGTTTGTCAGGATGTTTTGATTCAAAATAGCGATGAAGATTGTATTCCTTCAGAATGGCTATTACTTCTAGGCAGACAAGGCACAATATTTCATCTCTCGTGTAAATAAACAAGTACCTATTTGTCCACTCCAGATCAAACACTCTTATGTTCTGATTCGATCTTCCATTTCTTGTTATCACTCATTTTACAAAGTCACCCCCAAAAACTTTAATGTTAGAACCAAAAAATCTCCACAGCAACTACTCAGGTACAAAGAAATACTGACCTTGGAGAGAGTGCCAGACACTCATGTTACTTGGAGGGTGACCACACAGCGAGGGAGGGCATAGCGGGCCATCAGCTGTGTTGGCGCATGGCTGCACTCACTTTGTCCCTGTTCAATGCCAGTAACAACTGAAAACACAGCGAAAAGACACAACTCTTGCTCCTTTCAGACTAGAGACAGACTGATGGTTGGTTGCCGCAGATCACAAGACAAACAGGAGAGAGTGTGCAGTGGCACCCCACCTGCCAAGTGACATGACGGGCACAATAGTGACTGGTGGAAGGCGGGTGAAGCAGGGCACAAAGACTAGTTACATCTTTACTTTCTTCTACATCCTCTACATTTTTCATGGGCCACCTGAAATCCTTGGGTGGGCCTTATGTTGTGCAGGCCTGCTCTAAATTCATCTTCTTAAGCATCTTTCCTATTGAGGTATAGTACTCAAAAGTACCAGCCCTGATGATCATAAGAGACTGATGGAGAAATGATGGCAATTATGGACAATTTAGAGTATATTTGCTGTCCTTCCAGCTTCATCTCTAAAGGCAATCAGAAAGACTTTGTTGTTGAGTTGTTTCAGTCTTGTCCAATTCTCTGTGACTCCATTTGGGATTTTCTTGGAAAAGATACTGAAGCAGTTCGCCATTTCCTTCTTCAGCTCATTTTACAGATGAAGAAACTGAGGCAAACAAGGTTAAGTGACTTGCCCAGGGTCACACAGCTGGTAAGTGTCAGAGGCCAGATTTGAATTCAAGTCCTCCTGACTTCAGGGCCAATGCTCTATCCACTGCCTCTCAGAATGACTAGTTTTAGCCAAATCTCCTACTAAGGTTCCCGTTAACTCATTTCCCCTGCCTTTGCTTTTAGCTATTTTGTGAAGCTATACCATCTTTAATTTTCCAGCATCTCACTCTAAAACATTTTGCTAATGAGTTTATACTCTAAATTTGTGTTGCCTTCCAATGTCATGCACATTGGTCGATGCTATGTCTAGGGTCCTTTCATTGTGCCAACTGTTCTACACTGGGGTAAACTTCTCTAAGAAATGGGGATAGTCAAAGACAATATCCTTACTTTTATCCATTCCCTATTTTTCAGGCTCAACAATTTGTCTAAGTCAGGAGGGAGATATTTTAACTGCAAGCAATGCTAAAGATTGTGTTATTCAGCTGTGACCAACTTTTCATAACCCCATTTGGGGTTTTCTTGGCAAAGATACTAGAGTGGTTTACCATTTACTTCTCCAGCTCATTTGACAGAGGAGAGGAAACTGAGCCAAACCGGGTTAAATGGCTTACCCAGAGTCACCCTGCTAAGTAAAGTATCTGAGGCCAGATCTGAACTCAGGAAGATGTCTTCCTGACTGCAGGTCCAGCACTCTATCTACTGTGCCACCTAGCAACCCTAATGTTAAGGATATGAAGATGAAAAATGACACCATCCCTCCCCTCATGGAACTTAAATCTAATAGACAGGATAAGGCATGTAACACAAGTAAATATGAACTAAGGTAAAAATGGTTTATAGGCAAAAGGGAATTCTAGATAGAGCAACAGAATTCATTTAAGGAGGTATCTACTGTAGATTAATTTTTTTCCTAAAAGAATAATAGCTGATATATTCTGAACTTGCCTTACTGTTCATTTCAATCTTCAGGAAGATAGAAAAAACAATAAAGAGAACTCCTATTTGAGATCAGATTCTGACCAAGGTAAAATTATGGAAGCCTTAAAAGAAAGTGATCACAACATCTTAGATTTCATAGTAAATAAAAAAGGGGAATTCCAGGCTCAGCCTGATGTGTATAAGAGACTTTAGAAATAGTGAACTTCAAATAATTTTGAAAAAGAACAGGAAGGAAAAGATTCTTTAGAGGAAGCCAGTTCATAAGGCCCTCAAACACAAACAATTCTGAGCATGATGAAAAGAGGAAGCTGTCTAGGGACTGGTATGGCCACACAAAGAGTAAGGCTGACCATCAATCATCTAAAATCTTCCATTCTCTCCTCTTTCACAGTTTTTGATGAAGACGTGGACCTTCTCTTCACCAAGCCCAACATCTCTACTTGTATACTAGCTCCTAACCCCTCCTCTGTTCTCCAGCCAATTGTCCCCACAATTATGTCCACCCCACCACCGTATCCAATCTCTCTCTAGCAACTGGCTCATTCCCTGCTGCCTGCAATACTCCCACTCCAAGTTTTAAAAATCAAGAAAAAGGTAGGATTTGGAAAAGGGTATTTTAAATCACACTTAAATGTCTATTAAAGTTTATGGAAAATCACGAATGGTCGGTGTAAAAACTACATAGAAAATCAATGAACTTCTATTTTGCATATTATTGCTATAGTATCAAAACTAAGAAACATTCTAAATTCCATTGCTGACTGTAGGAATGGCACTACTCTCAAAATGGGAATTAATGTTAATGGCACATTAATTAAAAAAAAACTAGAAGCTGGCAGAGTACAGGGGTGGGGAAGAAAGAAGGTGATAATGTGAGACAAGAGCCTCAAGTTTTGTTGTTTTCTTTTAAGTCTCAACCATCTGGGACATTATAGTCAGAAACACCCTGCTTCCCCTGAATGTCTCCTCCATCCTTAAAAAACCCTCATTCATCCCTTCAAACTCTTGTCCCAAATCTTTCCAGGCTAAACTCAGAAAAAGCTATCTGTACTCATTATCTCCACTTTCTCTCATTTTACTCATTTCCTAACTTCTTGCAAATTGGTTTATCACTCATCACTCAAGAGAAGCTGTTCTTTCCAAAGTTACCAGTGATCTCTTAACTGACATATCTGATGGCCTTTTCTCCATCTTCATTCTTTTAGACAGTATTTGACACCCACTCGCTTCTCTTCAATACACTGTTCTCTTCTCTCTCAGTTATTATGACACACTCTCTCAGTTCTCCTCCCCTCTGGCCAATTCTTCTCAATTGCCTTTGTTGAATCATCATTATCACGCCCCTTAACTATGAGTATTGTCCAAGGCTTTATCCCTAGACTCTTTCATGTGTTGACCTCATTGGCCCCCATGGATTCAATGACCATCTTTATTCAGATGATTCCAGTTCTATATATTCAGTCCTATTCTCTCTCCTGAAATCCTAACCTGCATTACAAACTCCTTGTGGTTGTTCAGTCATTTTTCAGTTGTGTCCTATTCTTGGTTAACCCCATTGGGGGTTTTTCTTGGCAAAGATATTGGAGTAGTTTGCCATTTCCTTCTCCAGTTCACTTTACAGATGAAGAAACTGAGGCAAACAGGGTTAAGTGACTTGCCCAGGGTCACACAGCTACTAAGTGTCTGAGGCTGGATTTAAACTCAGGAAGATGAGTCTTCCTGACTCCAGACTCTCCACTCTATCCATTGCGCCACCTAGCTACCCTTACATTACAAACTACTCATTGGGTAAAAAGCAGATCTTCCATGGACACCTCAAACTCAACATATCTAAAACAGAGCATATTATCTTTCTCCTCCACTCTAACCTTACCCCTATTCTGAATTTCCCTATTTCTGTCAATGCCACCACCATTTTCCCAGTTATCCAGGTTCACAACCGTGAAACCATCCTCTTCTCATTCTTACCCATTATGACAAAGTCTTATCCATTCTACCTCCACATCTCTCACATCTGTCCCCTTCTCTCCATTCACACAGCTACCACTCTACCCCATCGCCTCTCTCCTGGACTATTTTAACAGCCCCTTGACTGAGCCCCTCCCCCATAACTCCCCGTTCCCCCAATCTATCCTCCAAACAGCTGCCAAATAAAAAAGATGATTGCACATGAAACTGCAAATGTATTACATACAACTTGCTATTCATTTTAAGTATATAAGAAAGTTATCATGTAAATTTCCATTTTTTCTTTTTTTTTCCCCTACCCCCCCACCCTAGAGATGGCTACCATCAAATATAAATATGTGTGTATATACATATATGTGTAAAATCATTCTATACATATTTCTGTTTATCAGTTCATTCTCTGGATGCAGATAGTGCCTTCCTTCATAAGTCCTTTGTAGTTAATTTAGATATTTATAATAGTCAAAATGACTTATTTGCTCAAAGTTGTTTTCAAAACAATATTGTTGTTACCACATACAACATTCTCTTGGTTCTGCTCATTTTGCTCTTTGTTATTTAGTGCAAGTCTATGCATGTTTTTCTAAGGTGATCAAGCTCATCATTTCTTATAGCATAGTAGTACACCATCACCATAACTTGCTCAGCCATTCCCCGGCTGATGGGCATCCCACCACAAAGACAGCTGATACAAATATTTTAGAACATAAAGGTTTTTTTTTTCCTTTTTCCCTAATCATCTTTGGAAATATATCTAATAGTGGTATTGTTGGGTCAAAAGGTATAGGCAGTTTAATAACTCTTTGGGCATAATTCCACATTGCTCTCCAAAGGCTGGACCAGTTCCAAAGTGAAACATCTAACACACAGGTCTGACCATGTCACTCCACTTTCCATAAACTCCAGAGGTTCCATATGACTCCCAGCATCAAATACAAACTCTCCTGTTTTGAAGTTAAAGGCCTTCACTACCAGGCTCCTATATATCACTACTCTTCATGTACTCTTTGATCTAGTCAAATTGGTGTTCTTACTGTTCCTCATACTTTGCACCCTATCTCCCATCTCTGTCACTCATGCCTGGAACACCTGTCTTCTTTGCCTTTGTTTCTTACAATCCTTCAAAGCTCAACTCAAACACCACCTTCTACCTGAGGCCTTTCCTCTCCCTCCAATAGCTCCCTGTGAAATTACCTCGTATTTGTTTCACATACATTTTTTATATACTTAAATGTGTCCCTTGTATCTCTCCTGATAGAATGTAAGCATCTTCCTGTTCCATTTCTGCCTTTACATGCTTAGCACTATACCTGGCACAGAACAGGTATTGAATAAATGCTTCTTGATTGATTGAGTAAACAAATTTCTAAATGACACATACAAAAGGAAGAAGCAAAAGTATAATGTCCTGAGGATAAACACAAAACAGTCGAATGTGGACTCAGAATTCCCAGAATGAGCCAAAGCTTGCAATAAGGTGCTGGGGTAGAGGAAGTCATCTTTTATCTATGTTGGGAGCCAGAGGAAGATCTGGGCACCAAAGTTTTAATGAGGCTATTAATAAGCAGGAAAGCATCCGAAGGATGTCCGACAGGCCCGGGGATATTTAGCCTGGAGAAAAGAAGACTCAGGTTGGACATAATAATTAAGTATCTGAAGGGCTTTCAGGTGGAAGAAGGGACCAGACCCAAGTTCTGTTTGGCCAAAGGTGACAGAACCAGGAACAATGGATCGAAGATGAAAACAGGAAAATTTGGGAGTGATGTCAGGGGAAAAACCTCCCTAACAATCAGAGGTGTCCAAAAGTGGAACCGCTACCCTCAAAGGCAGTTGTCTTTCCCTCACTGATAGGTCTTCAAGCAAAGGCTGGATGACCAATTGTTGGGGACATTGTAGAGTTTTCTTATTTGGGAATATTTTGGATTAGATGGTCTATGAGGGCCCTTCCAACCCTGACGTTCTGAGTCTGATTATGATTCACTTCAGCGCTTCTAATTAGAGATTAAAAGTGATATACACAGGGGCAGCTAGGTTGCACAGTGGTTAGAGCTCTGGCCATGGAGTCAGGAGGACCTGAGTTCAAATCCAACCTCAGACAATTCACACTTACTAGCTGTGTGACCCTGGGCAAGTCGCTTAACCCCAAATGCCTAAAAAAAAAAAGTGATATACACAAAGTCCCTAATTTACAAACCCCACTTATCAATGAAAAGGAAGAAATGGTTTCTCCTCATCTCCTTCATTTACCTGTATTACAGGGGTTCTCTGGGATCTAGTAGAAAAAGCTGCCAGGAGATCTGGGTTCAAATCTAAGCCCTGACATTCAGCGAAAGGCCAGGTGGTACAGTGGAAAAAAGACTGGATTTGGAATCAGAGGTTCAGTGGTTTTTCAGTCATGTCTGACTCTCTGTGACTCCATTTGGGGCTTTCTTGGCAAAGATACTGCAGTGGTTTGTCATTTCTTTCTCCAGCACATTTTACTGATGAGGAAACTGAGGCAAACTGGGTTAAGTGACTTGCCCAAGGTCACTCAGCTAGTAAGTAGTTAAGGCCAGATTTGAACTCAGGAAGATGAGTCTTCCTGACCCCAAGCCCAATGCTCTATCTACCGCACCCCCTTGGAGTCAGAGAACCAAGACTCAAATCCCCTCCCTTATATGCCCCACCTGGGTGATCCTGGGCAAACGGTTTAAAATCACTGGACTCCAGTTTCCTCACCCAGAAAATGAAGGGGTCCAGCGGGGCTCCCTACTGGATGACCTCTAAGGTCCCTTCTAGCTCTAACTCTTTGATTCAATATGAACATCCCAAATTCAAGCTCAGGGCGTTATCAATCCGGTCCAGCTACCCCAGGACTTAAATAGCTATTTGGTGACTACTCTGTGAAGACGGCCACTACAAACTAGTCGTTTTTTCTTTTTGCAATGGGAAAATCAATTCTAAATTCCAAACAACCAATTTACAAACACACTTTCAGAGAATAGTCCATCTGAAGGCTGGTAGATGAGTGGGAGGGAAGAAGAGATGGGGAGAGGGGATGGGGCAGAGACCACTTCTACTGAGAGAAAGAAAACTGGGCTTGAGTCAGAAGAGTCTGGGTTCAAATCCTGCCTCCAACATTTGACAGCTTTATAACCATGGCCAAGTTACTCAATTTCTCTGAACTTCGTTTTCTTCGTCTGTCCAGTGGGAATAACTGTATCTTACTCACGGGGCTGTTAGGAGTATCAAATGAGATAATGCATATTTGTAAATTTACAAACCTTGAAGTGATAGCATGTGTGTGCGCACACACATACATGTGTAATAGTTATTATACATATTAAATTGATAGCATGTATGTACTTATGTGTATATATGTACATGCATCTATATACGTATACTGCATATGCACAAATGTGTGCATATGTGTCTGTTTCTATGCATGTACATGCACACATGCTATGATTATTGGCTCTCTGTACCATATATAAGATAGCTATTATGTTGTGTGTACGCGCATGATAGCATTATATGCATATATACATGTCATGTACATATGTGTACACAAGTATTTATGTATGCATGGGTATGTGTGTATCTGTGCACATCTGTGTATATATACATACGTGCTATGATTATTGGCTCTCTGTACTAATACACATATATATTACATACTATATTTTATATTATTATATATTAAAGTTATAGCATGTATATGTGTCTCTGTATGTACATATATGTGGATATGTGTATACATGTCTCTGTGTATATGTGTGGATATATGTATGGTCCTGTGTAGGGCTGTAGTATGTACATACATATGCTGTGATTATTGGCTTTCTGTTGGTTGTCATCTTTTGCTCTTGAAGAGGACCAAAATGACATCACTATGTTAGAGTCAAGTTATAGTATGTCCAACTGTGACTAATCAGACCAATACAAGCTTGGAATGCTCACAGGTCAGGCACAAATAGTCTGTGTGAACCTTTGGGTGGATTCTCTAAGTCTGTATATCTTGTATTTCTCTTAAGCTATGTCCATTCTGCTTTGCTCACAGAGCATAGCACCTTCTCTGATGTAGGCACACCACGCTGAGCAGTACTGGGCCAGTGTCTCCCATGTGTCTCCAAATCAATTCCAAAGTTCTTAAGAGAGGCCTTGAGAGTGTTCTCATATCACTTCTTCTGACCACCTTGTGAACGCTTGCCCTGTGTGGGCTCTCCATAAAATAATCTTTAAGGCAAGCATATGTTGGGCCTTCTAACAACATGGCCAGCCCATCTGAGTTGTGCTCTCTAAAGCTGAGTTTGAGTGCTCAGCAATTTAGTTTGAGAAAGGACCTCAGTGTCTGGTCTCTTCTCCTGCCAGGTGATCCTCAGAATCTTACCGAAGACAATTTAAATGGAAGCGATTTAGTTTCCTGGCAGGACACTGGTATACTCTCCAGGTTTCACAGGCATACAACAACAAGGTCAGCACAACGGCCCTGTAGACCTTCAGTTTGGTAGTCACTCTAATCCTCTTCTCTCCCACACTTTCCTTCAGAGCTTCCCAAACATTGAGCGAGCTCTGGAAATGTGTGCCTCATTATCACTGTGTACATCCCTGGAAAGTACACTGATCCACAGCATTTAAAACTTCTCCATCTGCTGTAATCGATGGTGCCACATATGGATGGTGTGGTGGTGGCTGATGGAGTACCTGTGTTTTCTTGGTATTAGCTGTTAGGCTCAAACTAGCACGAGCAACAGAGATCCCTACTTTGTTGCATCTCAGCTTCAGAGGCTGCACAATCATCTGAAAACAAAAAATCACACACCAACACTCCCTCCGCTTTAGTCTTGGCTTGTAGTCTTTTCAACTTGAAGAATTACCACAAGCAAGGTAGCTAACCTTGATGCCGTGTTCTTCCTCATTGAAGGCGTTTGACAACATGGCCAAAATCATGCTAAAAGGCAAGCCCACAGCCTTGTTTCACTCCACTGGTGACTGGAAAATCACCTTTCTGTCCCTACATTTGGTTGCTATTTCCATGGCTCTTTATTGTTCTAGTGCCAGGACTACTGATGTGGACTTTGGCCACTGCCTTTCCTTCCAATGGAGTCATCCTTCACAAGGAAGACTTCAGCAGCCACCACTCATTTCCACACTCAAGCAGTATCTTCCACACCCTTTTCACCATTCTCCCCTAAATATTTCTCCTGAGACAATACACACTCTTTACTATTTAGTTTTTTGCCTTTATATCCTCTGCACCTAGCACAATGCCTGACACAGAACAGGTATTTAATAAATGGTGGTTAATTGATCATCTAAGATTTTTAAATGGCACGTATAAAAGGAAGAAGCACAGACTACCTAAATCAATGACACAAAGAACCAAACAGGAAGACAATTTTCACATGCTCCTGCAAAGGGCTATCAGCATCTATGTAGTTCCTTCTGAAAGAATCATCTCCTATCTGCTTTATAGGTACTATAGCAGATTCCCCAACCCAACTCTACTTTATCAAAGCATATATACTTACATACAAATTTACAATGATAAATAATAGCTGGAATTTATCTGGGGACAAATGAGATTATCTAAATGAGATAATATTTGTGAAGTGCTTAGCACAGTGCCTAACACATAGTAGGTACTTAATAAATGCTTGCTCCCTCCAGCCACCCATAGTTTACAAAGGACTTTGCTCATATTATCTCAGTTGATCCTCACAACAATCCTGTAAGGTACATTTGTTAGGTATTATTATCCCCATTTTTGGCAAGTAGGTGGGGCAGTGGATAGAGCACTGGGCCTGGAATCGGAAAGACCAGAGTCCAAATCTGACCTCAGATACTTATTAAGTATATGATGCTGGGCAGGTCACTTAACCCCTGCCTGCATAAAACTAGAGAAGGAAATGGCAAACCACTCCAGTACTTTGCCAAGAAAACCTCATGGACATTTGGTCCACAGGGTCACGAAGAGTTGGACAGGACTGAACAGCAACCAAATCTTCATTTTGCAGATGAGAAGAGTGACACAGAGAAATGAAAGTGATTTGCCCAAGGGATCACAGTTAAGAATGAGCAGAACTAATACATAAATCCCCAGGCATCAATTCTGACGTTAAATCTAATGCTTTTTCATTATTCCTTCCCAATACCAATAAACAATAATGCAAATCTCATTAATGTATGAGGTAAAAGTGATAACTACTGGTAGGCTTGAAATACTGATTTTATACATACATTTACATAGATATATATAGATATATATATATATTTCAAGGTTAAGAAGCAGACTGAAATCATCAGGGCTGGAAACGTAGCTTATAATGTCTGGGCTGCAGAATATTTTAGAACCTCCTGGATGAGACCCATAGTCACCCAGACAGAGTTTAGTCCAACAGCCTATCCATACAGGTATGGTAATGGTAAGTTCTGTATTTCATGTGCTAAGTTTTAGAAACAAAAGCAACTTCAGAAACACATGATTGCTCTCTGAAGAAACATACTGCTACACACACACACACACACACACACACACACACACACGCGCGCGCGCGCCCAGGATCTAAAGACTAATCCAACCAATTCTTCTAGGAGTTAAAACTAAAGGAAATATGGGTCTTTCCTACTTAGTCAAACGAGTTGAAGAAAATAAAAAGCAAAAGGGGAAACACAAGCCACAGAGGTCAATTTATGAGGAAATTTTCTGAGGAAAATGAGAAAGTTAGTTCTTTGGGTGTACAAATCAATCAATATTTATTAAGTGCCTACTATATTCCAGGTGCTGCGCTGCGGGCTGGATATATGTATATGTGTTCTCTCTTTTAATTACTTCCTATTTAAACCTGGACATATCAGCTTCATGCTAGAAAAGTAAACTGTGTTCATTTGAGTTGTGTTAGGAAGATTCAGAAGATCACCCGGAAAGATAAGATAGCACTGAGATCCTTTCTCAAGCTCAACTGCCAAGCATTCTAACTCTACTCCAGAGAGCACAACCCCAATGGGCTGGCTACAGTGTTTAAACGCCAAACTAATGTTTGCCTAAAACACTATTTTATGGGGAACTCACACATGGCAAATGTTCAGGCGGTGGTCAGAAGAAGCCACACAAGGATACTCTCAAGAACTAAAGAACTCTAAAGAACTTTGGTATCTAGTGTGAGACATGGGAGACACTGTCACAGGATCTCTCAGCATGGCATGCCCACATCAAAGAAGGTGCTGTGCTCTAGGAGCAAAGAAGAATTGTAGTAGCTCAAATGAAACGTGAGATGTACAAATTTAGAGACATCTCTGCTCCAAATGTTCATATGGACTATTTGTGGCCAACCTGTATCTGAGCTTGTATGGATTGGTCTGATCTGTCACAGTAGCCAGACCCCAACATCCTGATGTCATTGGTCCTCTACAAAAATGCTGAATGAATAACAACAGTTTGCTTTGTATATATTCGTTTGCAAGTTGTCTCCCCAGTTAGACTGTAAGCTCCTTGAGGGCAGGGACTGTCTTTTGCCTCTTTTTGTATCTGCAGTGCTTAGGTGCTTAACAAATATTTACTGAATGAATGAATGAATGAATGACATTTAAATCTTATTTACAAAACAAACAATATTGTTGTATTTATTTCACAAAGAGGTATCAAGGCATCATCGATTGAGAGCTAGCCTGGGAAACCTAGGTTCAGGTTCGACTTCTGACACCTACTGTGTGTCCCTGGACAAGTCATTCTAAGACTCTAAGTTACAGAGAAGGTGCCGTCCTGCCCTGGCAGGGGGAGTTTCTTTTGACATTAAAATCCCAGGCCCTGCCTCTATTCTTATTCCTCTGTCACATCTGCAGTTAATCCTCACCTTTAAATATCTTGTTATTTAGGATCATTAAGGAAGAGATCTTAAGGGATCAACTATTCCAACCCCCTTGTTTTACAGATGAGGAAACTGAGGCCCTGCAAGATTCACTGACTTGCCCTGGATCCCACAGGTGGAAAAGCCTGAAAATTCAAATCATCTCACTCTAAAGCTAGCCCACTCTTCCCACAAAATCATACTCCTACGATAAACCCGGGGAATCACACAATCAGCCCAAACTGCATTTTCTTTTCTTTTTTCTTTTTCTTTTTTTTAAGCTCATTAGATTGTTTTAAAACTTCCAAGTAGTAGTGGTTTGGGAGAATGTCAACAGGACACAACCAAATCTGCAATCAATTCCTTAGGCTGGGGGAAAAAAAAAAAAAACACGAAATCTACTCAGTTCTGGGCCAAACTTAGAATTGAGAAGTACTTCAGTCCACCAATTTGGGACACCACTCTCTCAAAAAAAGTATTCATGGGAAAATGATATCTTCCTTTCTCTCAATAAATTTCTCAGTAGAAAACAGAAGCATTCAAAGCCATCCCACTGATTCTTCTTCTGAAATATAGTCATTTCAATAACATGTAGAATCTATGATATACTTTTCTTTAAAAAACAAATGGTATAAAATGGTGGTTCAAAGTTTCATAGAGAAACTTTTTTTCTAATCTTCTGTGTATATGAAATGCTCTTTTTTGGTGCTGAAGTTTAGAAAAAAAAAGTTGAGGTTTTTTTGTTTTGTTTTGTTTAATAAAAGCAGTCTTGTTAAGCTTCTAAATACTTAGCATATACTAAAGGTTTTAGTTGTGATAGTTGGGAAAGCAGGCTGAGCGGAGTTGTCAGATTTGCCCAGGATTACACCACTAGCACTTTTCTCACATGCCTCACTTATCTAGAATTATTAGGGAATCACAAGAGAGAATTTCCTCATTCCCTATAGCAATGAAACCAGAGGTCCAGTTCCTAGCCTCTAGCATGATAAAGGAACTGGGAAGTCTAGATAAGAAATTCTTCTGATAATTATTAGTACACACTATTTTTAACCTTTCTTGATGGAAATACTCCACCTTAGGGAGCATTCTGAACATCATTTCACTGTCTCTTTCTCTTCACACACACTACAGTACAGTCAAACTAGTCTTTTTACTATTCCTTATTAAGTAGCCTTCTCTCTCCTTGCCATCTCCTATCTTTGCCTTTGCACTCTGCACTGGCTGTTCCCCACACTGGGATGCATTTCCTCTTCATTTCCTCCTCTTAGTATCCCTAGTGCCAAAGACATCTTCTAGATAAAGCCTTTCCTGATTTCCTCCAGTTCCTAGTACATTTCCCCCACACAAAATTAATTTTTATGTATTTCTGCATTTATTTCATATGTTGTTGTTCAATTGTTTTTGAGTTTTTGTGACCCATGCAATATATTGTCCGTGGGGTTTTCTTGGCAAAGATACTGGAGTGGTTTGCTATTTCCTTCTCCAGTAGATTAAGGCAAATAGAAGTTAAGTGACTTGCCCAGGTACCTGTAGTAGTACAAGTGGCTTTGACAGCTACTAAGGGTCTGAGGCTAGATTTGAACTCAGGTCACTCTTTCCATTGAGCCACCTAGCGGTCAATACAAGATAGCTGCCTATTTTACATATACATGTACATACATACACACACACACACACACACACACACACACACACACATTCTTCCCTAATAGTTCCTGGGCAACAGAGTATCTCTACAACTTAGGATGGTACCTACTACAGTTGTTGATGTTGTTATTGTTCAGTCATTTCAGTCATGTCTGACTCTTCGTGACCCCATTTGGAGTTTCCTTGGCAGAGATACTGGAGTGGTTTGCCATTTCCTTCTCCAGCTCATTTTACAGATGAGGCAACTGAGGCAAACAGGGGAAAGTGCCCAGGGTCACAGCTAATAAATGTCTGAGGCCACATCTGAACTCAGGTCCTCCTGACTCTAGGCTCAGTGCTCTCTCCACTGTGTTCCCTAGCTGCCCTGTCTACTACATAGTAGGTGCTTAATAAACATTTATTGGTTGATTGATCATTATAAACAATACCTACTATACCTACCCCAAGGCAGGAGTGGGGAACCTACTGTCTCTTGGCCCCCACGTGGCCTTCCAGGATGCGGCCTTTTGACTGTGTCCAAGTTTTGACAGGATCCAAAAATGTCCCCTTTTATTAAGGGAATTTGTTCTGCGAAGTTTGGACTCAGTCAAAGGGCCACACTTGAGGACCTAGAGGGCCACATGTGGCCTCAAGGCTGCAGATTCCCCATCCCTGCTCCAATGAATCCATGATTAACCTCAGTCTGCCCCTAAAACAGAGATAACAGCAACTACCTCCCAGGGTTGCCCCAAGCACCTTAGTTCCACTGCTTTCCCTCTCTTCTTTACTTCCCATTTAGCCTACAGATAGTTTGTTAGCATATATTTGTTTGCTTGCTGTCTTCCCCCTTAGACTGTGAATTTCTTGGGGACAGGGACCCTCTCTTGACTCTTTTTTTGCATACCCAATATTAACACAGCACCTGGCACATAGTAGACACTTAATAAACGTTCACTGACTGACTGATTTTGAGCATAAAATGAGATAACACTTGTAACAGTGCTTGCAAATCTTAAAAGTATTATTGTTATTATTATCTCATCACTGTGGGCACTCCCTCCAATGGTTTGAATCAGTTCTTCTACTGTGCTCTGACATCGTGAAACCCTTTGTATTTAGGGCTTAGCTTGCTCTTTGACTAAATTTTTGTTATTGTTCAGTTGTTTTCAGTCGTGTCCAACTCTTCATGACCCCTTTTGGGATTTTCTTGGCAAAGATACTAGAGTGGTGTGCCATTTCTTTCTCCCGCTCATTTTACAGATGAGAAACTGAGGAAAACAGGGTTCAGCGACTTGCCCAGGATCACCCAGCTAGTGAGTGTCTGAGACTGAATTTGAACTAAGGTCTTCCTGACTCCAGGCCTGATCCTTTATCCACTTTGAAACTGCAGCCTCCTTTAACTAAATGTCTCCAATTAATTATAGTGTTTAATTAATTAATTATAGGTTTATTGAGGGTACTAATGTGCTCTCTTCCCCCAGTAATGCCTTCAAGAACTACTGAAACGTGGCATAATATTTAAGTATGTCAGGGCCCATAAGAAAGGCACTATGAATAAAAAATAATTTATTTTTTCAATACTGCACAGCATTATATTGTAAAAAAGTATCAGATTTTAGATTCAGATCCTGGCCCTGACTCTTTTCAGCTCTGTGATTTCACTCACTTTATCTCAGGTTCCTGCTCTGTAAAAAGAGATGATAATATTTGTCCTATTTATTTCACAGAGTTATTTGGGGGGGGGAAGTGCTTTCTAAACCTTACATATTAAATATTCTAACATAGTAATCCACATGTTTATCTCCCTTGACATAGTAGATTAATTTCCCAAAAGGTATGTCTGCATAAATCAAATTTGTTCAAGCCATTCAAGTGCACAAGGAAATCTGGGATCTGGCTATTTAAAGATGAATCCTTTTGCAAAGCGAAAAATTACCTGTATGTAAATACAGATTTCCATACACAGTTTACACCATGTTTCTCAGGGAGTGGTCAGACTGACTCCAACCTCAACCTTTCAGGTTAGTCAAAGTTAGGAAGTAAGTAAAAATATCTCAAATCCAAATTCATTTTACTCCTTCTAAAAAGAAAGCATCTTTGCATTTCAGGACAACTGAAATGCAAGCAGTCATGGGAGCAAAAATCATTTCTGGCTGTATAGACATACTCGTCTCTTTATAAATATTTAAGACTGTGGGCATTTCTGAAGGACTGCTTTGCTATCCCAGTAGACACATTTCATACTGCAATGTAAAAACACTGTTGAATTTCCCTAATTAGACTTTTCACAGGCAAATAGTTACGTCTGAACTGCCTTATTGAAGAAACAGGCAAGGAATTTTAAGCAAAAGCAAAACTCTGAAAGCCTATTTTTAAAATCACCCCCTATCATGCTAAGAACTGAAAAGTCACCTGACCCCCTACTCCTACATCAGCAGCTGAGTCACAGCCCCTTCCTCCTCCGGCAAACCCCCGAGCTTCCATTCAGTCCTTTAAAAAAAATGAGGAAAGCTAGAGTGTTTCATTAATCAATTTAGAGTTTTTCCTCCCAATAAAAACCAGTTTATTCTTAGAAATGCTGCCACTGTCCTCCCTTTACAATTAGAAGCCCAAAGCTTCCAGAACTCTGGCGGCTTCATTCTGAGAAACCACATTTCTAAAAATAAGCTATTTAATTAAAAAACAACAATAACACTGATCCAGGAGGAACATTTCTATTCTAAACCAGTTCCCTCTAAACTGAAAAATCCTGCAAAATAAAATTAAGAAAAAACAGATTTCCAAAAAACTAATGAATGAAGTGCCAACAAGCACTCTAATGGGTTAATTAACAGGAAGTTTCCATGTTTGAGCAAGTCTTGGCCTTGATAAAATTTTGGGAGCTGAAAGCTGATTGAAAAAAAAACAAAACAAAAAACCAGCAATGGTATTTTGTTCAATTGCTCATTATTTAAACACTCTAACAACAGCCTAGAAATACTTTGCATTTTAGCTCAACAGACCAGGTCTGTTCCCCATTTCTGTCCTTGTAATTGCAATCTTTTCATTTCTCAATGAAGATGGCCTTTCCTTTTTGTAATCTTTTTTTTTTTTAAATTAGGAAGTGAGCCAAGGCGTCAAAGGCTATATAACCCAGCACTCCTTGTCTGCCTATCTTTTGCACAGCTAAGAAAGGAGTGTCCAGGAAGGGAATGAATGCCCAACCTCCCTCCACCCCCACCCCCATCCTTTACAGCCAGGGCTTGCACTAGGACACCTGAACAATGGGCCTTGCTCAGCCCCCCAGCTCCAGTTGGCAGAGCCTCTGCTAAGGGTGCCAGCCAGGAGACTCCTGCTCTGCCAGCACACAGCCAGGGGCACCTGCATTGCCTAAAGCCCGCCCCGCACAAAGTGACAAGACCCAGCTTCTTCCTAACTGTGCAAAACAACACAGAATGACGGCAGGGGAAAACAGGGACAAAAACAAAAGCCAACACCCGACGAGGTTTTGGAAATGAGGCCTCTTACCTGCAATGCAACATCGCTCAGCCTAGCCCCACGGAGAGAGCATCCTTTCTCTAGGGCTAGGGCTGCCAACGCAGTGACGTCATGGGGCGGGAGCAGGGAGCGCCACGTGACCGAGTCCCTGGGGAAATGCGGAGAGTGACAGGCTGTGAGTCCTCCCAGATCAATGAGAAGTGGGCTTGGGAGAGGCTCCTCCTTTTGGTTTTGGTTGTTTGTTTCTTTTTTTTATCTCGCACCAAGCCTTCTTCAAGCTGTTTGGCTGAAACCTTCTGGATCTCTCTTTTGCAAACAGCTGTTTGCTACGTTTGTCAGAAAGAAGAAAAGGAAAACTGAATTATTTTTGAGCCTGTAAATTTAAGTCCTCAGATCACACTATGATTTTCAAGAGAAGGAAGTGAAAGCATTATTTATAAGGATCACAAGTCAACAAGCATTTATGAAGTGCCTACTATGTTCCGGGCAATGTGCAAAATGCTTGGGATGCAAAGAAAAGCAAAAACAAGCAAACAAAATGAAATGACTTATTTCAAAAAAAAAAAAAACCAGTATGTTAAATTAAGCAGAAATAATGTACCTGTGTAGTTTCATATTCATATTAAAATGACACCAAACATGGTAAGCATGCATTCATTCAACTTTTTGGATTTCTGATATCTTAATTTGTTTTGTTTTGTTGCTAGGCAATGGGGTTAAGTGACTTGCCCCAGGGTCACACAGCTAGTAAGTGTCAAGTGTTTGGTCTGAGGCCGCATTTGAACTCAGGTCCTCCTGACTCCAGGGCCGGTGTTCTATTCACTGCGCCACCTACCTATCCCTGATATGTTAATCTGAAGCCCATTCATGTCGGAATATTGCATTAATTATACCAGTAGAGTTGTTCTTTCAACTTCCTGTACACTTTTTACTTTTACTTTTAAATTACAAATCAGTAATTAGTATAAATGGTAAAAATCTCTGATATCTGCTATATATGAGATATGGTACCTATGAGAGATATCTATATTTATATACCTCCTGTCACTGAGAAGATAGTACCTGTCCTATATATATATAGGAGATAGCATATCTGTGATATCTCCTATATATGCAGTATCTTTCTTTATATAGGAGATATATATCATATCCTAAATACAGGAGAAATCACAGATAGGCTAACATATCCTAAATAGGAGATAACATATCTGTGAAATCTCCAATATACAGGGCAGTTTCTGTCCTATATATGAAGATATTATATATATCACATATCTTCGATATATAGGTGAGAGACATCACAGCCTGCCCTATATATAGGGCATATGAGATATCTTATTCTATAGATAGGAGATATCACAGATAAGACAGTACCTGTCCTATTTATAGGAAATAATATATATGTGATAACTCATATATATGTATATATACTCCTACATATAGGATATGTGATGTATATCATATTTGATATATAAGAGATAATAAAGTACCTGGCCTATATATAGGAAATATATAATATATACCATATCCTATAGAGAGGGGAGATATTACAGATAGGACAGTACCATCCTATACACAGGTGATAACATCTGTGAGATCTCCTATATAAACAGTTATAAATATTATAAATATAAATATATTATTTATAAAAATATTATAAATATAAATATAATCTCCATTATAAATAAGAGATATATATCTCCTATATGTAGGAGAAATCACAGATAGAACCGTACCTGTCCTATATATGGAAGATAACATACTTGCGATATCACACACACACATATATATCATAGATTTACACCACTCGTACTACTGATTTGTAACTTAAAATTATGATAAAAAAGTACTATGTATGTGTACATATAGATTTATCATGTGCTTAAATACTGACATAATTAATATAGTATTCCAGCATAAATGGGCTTCAGATTAAGTTATTAGAGATCATGAATGAATGCATGCATGTATACCAAATCTTTGGTATCATTTTAATAAGAAAATTACATATATGTGATATCACAGATTTACATAACTTTTACTAACAATTGATTTATAACTTAAAATTAAACAATGGACTATGTGCATATATGTGTTTACTTTTAAAGCAAGGAATTTTAATATGGTGATTTTCTAAGAACAAACTTCTAGTAATTACTGAGATAACTCACATTGTCATCATTTTATCATGATCTTAACAAGTGAGTCAACTTCCTAAGACAAAATATGTACAATGTCAACAGATCTCATTCACCACTGAAATTCAGACTGACTAGGAAACAAAATCTATTTGTGGTCACAGTTTTACTTGGAACATCTTGAAATAAATTCCTGAAACGCAGAGTTTATGTTGTAAATAGGTGGAATTTTTATACCATTTCAAATACAGTTGTTAGAAAATAAATGTTTTCAAAATATGTAAGCTCAAATGCAGTAGTAGCCTTCTTAGGACTTCATTTCTATTTTTATAGGATGTTCCATTACTTTCACTCTAATTTAAACTACAGTATTTTAATATTACTCTCTTTCCTGTTCCTTTTAAAAAATTATTTATTAATTTTCAATTCCAAATTCTCTCATTCCTTCCATCACCTCCCCCACCAATTGAGAAGGCAAGAAATTCTTGCCCCCTCCTAAAGAATTACAAAATAGTTGTAGTTTTGGGAAATAACATGGAGTTTTCCTAATGCCAGTTGGTATTTCCTTTCCTTTCTTATTTACTTTCTGATCCTTTTTTCAACTCTTTCAACAATTTTTTTCTCCAAATCAATTGATGTTCTCTTCACATTATGGTTCTCTGATCTCAAAACGCCTACAATCCTGTAGTTTACTCAGCTATTGCAATTGTTTGCAATGCCAGATTTAAAAAAAAAAAAAAGCTGTTTCATTTTGCATTACACTCAACTAAAGTTTGTTTTTCTGAATTTTATTGCATATTATTTAAATAGCTTACCTTCTGGTTTATGATTCCCGGGACATAATATGAAAATGTTACGGAAATCCACTTCAACTTTAAACTACGAGCATGACTGAGAAAGGCTGAAACTCCCCCAGTGCATTTTCAGAGGCAGAGTTAAATATAGATTATGTCTTTAATGTACCCAGAATGCCCCGGAGGGTAAACAGTCAAGTCATCACATGTCCTGGGCTAGCTTGTAATCCTTCTTTCCTCCCCCCTGCTCAGTCACAGCTTCCTTCACCCACAAGCAATCCTATGAGCAGTTCAGCTGTTTCTTGGATTGTGGCTGTTCCTACCAGCTTCTCTAACCTGGTGGACATAAGAACTGCATCCAGTCAGAAATGATTTTCAGCAATCAATTTGAGGTGCACAGGGCACGTTTGTGCATGAAACGCTGCAACTCATATTCACAGTTAAAAATGTTGGTGACTCCACTATGTGCATACGTAGCTGGAAAAATTAATCAAGCTATAGCTTTCCTTCCGGAGAAGGAAATGGCAAACCACTCCAGTATCTTTGCCAAGAAAACCCCAAATGAGGTCACAGAGAGTTGGGTACAACTGAAATGACTGAACAACAAAAAAAATATTCATTTACACAGTGCAGTTATTATCAGCAATGAGTCTATTTCCTTTCATTTTTCAAAGTTTCTGAGGATTTTTTTAGTGTCATACCAAGCTTGGAACCTGAGAAAAACTGGAAAAAAAAAACAAACTACATATGCCTCCTATGAGTGCAGGGTATTGCATATATTGAGACAATTATGTTGTATAACTTTGTAAATTACCATTTTTTTGGTCTGTTTTTAAAACTTTGTTACAACAGAGGACTGAGGTGACGTGAAAACAAAAGATACCAATAAAAAGGAAAAAAAATTATTTTGGGAAAATGAGTTACTCTGATCCCTGAGCTCTTTTTTTTTTTTGAATGCTCATTTCATTTCTTCTTTTATTTAATAAATACATTTAATTTGTTTCTTTGGTGTTTCAGTGGATCAGTGAGTTCGTCATTGCGGTTATTTTCTTCAACAATGCTGAACATAATCCATCCGTTTCTACTGCCATGCAGCTCTTGGCCATGTCCTGAAAATTCTCAGGGTGGAGGAGAGGCTAACCTTCTAAAGACCTTCTTTTAGATTTCTTCATATTTCATGGCTCTTCCCTGTCATCCTTTCTTTTGAGCATGTGACTTTGAGCACGTGCCTCTCCCTTGGACTTCCAATAATGTAGGAAGAGAGATTTCTTTTCCCTTCAATTTCAGAAGCAATGGTAGCTATGACTCAAGATCATGAATGCCATCAAGAAAATGTGTTTACCTAAGTGAACCTGAGACTGGCCCTCAAGTCCCTGGCTGCCTCTTTTGCTATGTGACTTCTGTGGTTTTTGTTTCCTCTGAGCATAGATAACCAAAGAGATTTCTGAAAAGATGGTTATTTCCAGCCTAGGTAGCTACATTGTGAGTATGAGAGTTCCTAGGTTCCTAAGTCACTGTGGGTTGTCCAGCAGGAAATTCTCACTACAATTAGCCCACTTCTAAAAAAAAAAGTTTCTCTCCCACCAGAAGAAACTTCCAGAAGGATGCTGAGTTGGAAGAAATGAGACTATCTAGGAGACCCATACTTGTGAGTCGAGCAAACAGAGCCAGTCAGAGGTGAAAGTGAAATATTTGTTCAATACCCAAAAAAGTCTTTATCTTTGGAAAGAGTATTACAGTTGTGATGTGTTATTGTTTTCTGTTTTAAGTATCTATAATGCACAATTTGAGTCTCTTGTGTTTTAAACATTTCTTTTGTGGTAGCAGAAATAAAAATATTTACTATACCTAAAAAAACAAAATTAAAACAAAACAGTGCAAGAAAATGTTGCATGAATACCAATGCAGCACATTCCCCTGTGGAAAATACATGGAAGAATATGAACAAGAATTACACAAGAGGAGGAGTGAACCAGTTGTGACTTTCACTACTGGAGGAAGTACTCACATCTTCAAGAGCACATATCCAGGAATTATTTTCATGTACAATCTAATCTCCCTTTTAAAATTTGATTTAAATTATTTTGGTTAATTTTATTTCTTCTAGGTTTGCCCTATAATAAGGTGGAAAACAAATGGTTATCGCCATGCATTAAGTGATTCTTCAGAAACAGTGACTCAGAAATCTTCATTCTCCACATCTAAACATCCCATCTCCTTTACCTTTCCTCAGAGACCTTATTTTTCATCCTGTGAAATATTTTTGTTCTGCTGCTCTTGATCCCCCTCAAAATTTTTCATATTCTTCTAAAATGTGTAGGTTAAAACTTCAATCAATACAAGTTTTCTTTGCTTTGGGAAAAATTTATATTCAGAAATTTGAATTTTTAAAATTTATTTTTATTTGAATTTTAAATTCAAATTGAATTTTAAAAATCTAGTCACTATATATTTCCTTTAAAATAGTGCCTTTGAAGCATCTCTGACATGTTCCAAAGGGTCCAGGGGATCCTTAGGGGATTTCTTAGCATATTGCCAGAGACCATCTGGGAATTTAACTATTATTATTAGTAGTAGTAGTAGTATCATTATAATCATCATCATCATTATTATTATTATTATCATTTTCATTATTATTATTTTTAAAATGAGGTCAACTTTATCTGTCAAAGAACAGACATGTCAATCATAATAAGGGTACAAAGATAATAATGATACTTTGCAGTTGCATGATATTATTTTTTTCAAAGCACTTCATACTTTGTAAAGAACTTCCCTATTAAAATGTTAAATGGACCTGTCAAGCCAAGAGCTCTGTAACAAAATCACCATCCCAGTCCTTCACAAGTTAAAAAAAAAAAATGAATTCCTGGGGAAATAAGCTTTTATTTAAAAAAACAAACTTTGAATTATGAAGGAAGGGAAAGTTGGCAGGCCGCTTCCTAAAGCCCCAAAAAGCTGTTGAAAAGCACTTCCCAGGATGATGACAGACAATAATTTATTCATGGTCCAGATGAACAATAGAGCAATTTAACACCAGCATACACCTCTGTGCCTACCAAGCCCCTCTACCTGATGTCATCTCTCTCATATTTTCTCTTTTCTCCAGATCTTGTTACTTCTCTTCATTAATTTGGAATGCCAACTTCAATAGCCTCCTAATTTGTCTCCTTGCCTCCATCCTCTTGCCTCTCTAATAAATCCTACTGTTAGGTTAATCTTCCTAAAACAACACCTTTGAGGTACCACCTCACATCTATCACATTAGCTAGTATCACAGAAAAGGAAAACGTCAAAAGCTGGAGGAGATCGACAAAAAGAGACACTAATGCCATGTTAATGGAGTTGTGAATTGGTCCAACCATTCTGGAGAACCACTTGGAACTACACCCAAAGGGCCATCAAACAGTGCATACCCTTTGACCCAGCAATACCTGTACTAGGTCCATAACTCAAAGAGATCAAAGAAAAAGGAAAAGGACTTATATATACAAAAATATTCATAGCAACTCTTTTTGTGGTGGTAAAGAATTAGAAATTTTGGGGGGATAGCCATCAATTGGGGAATAATTAAACAAGTAGTGATATATTGTTGTGATGGAATACTATTATACTATAAGAATGATAGACAGGATGGTTTCAAGAAAACCTAGAAAGATTTACATGAACTGATCCAAGTGAAGTAAGCAGAACCAGGAGAACATTGTATACAGTAAAAGCAATATTTTAACAATAATCAACTATGAAAACTTACCTATTCTGATCAGTTTATCTGAGACAATTTCAAAGGACTCATCAAGAAAAATGCTATCTACATCCAGAGAGAGAACTTTGAGCTCAGATTTAAACATACTTTTTTCACTTACTTTATTTTTCTTGCTTTTTTTTTTTTTTTTGGCAACATGACTAAAAAGGAAACATGTTTTGCATGACTTCACTTGTATAATTGATATCATCTCCTTTGCCTTCTCAAAAGGAGCTGGAGGGAGGGAGAGAAGTGGGAAATCAAAAAAAAAATTTTTAAGGCAATTAGGGTTAAGTGACTTGCCCAGGGTTACACAGCTAGTAAGTGTTAAGTGTGTGGTCTGAGGCCAGATTTGAACTCAGGTCCTCCTGACTTCAGGGCCAGTGCTCTATCCACGGAAATGAAAATTTTTAAAAATGAATGTTAAAGTAAATAAAGTATGATTTTTTAAATCACTTTTACCATGTCAAAAATTTCCACAGACTCTTCTTCACCCATAGGATAAAGTTCAAACTCCTTAGCCTGGCATTCAAGACATTCAAAGTTCACTGTAATTTGACTCTTCTCCTAACCATTCCACTTTATCTCCCCCTACTCCAGTTAGCCCAGTCTCTTCACAGTTCCCAGAACACATCTTCACACATTCTCATTTTCACTCCTTTATTACTGGTCTCCCTGCCTGGATATCATTCCAGGATTACTGTTGCCTATGTAATTCCAATCCATCCTTCAGTCTCTAATTTAATTTTACTTCCTCAACACTGGAATAAAGAGGCAAGAAAGTGACTCAGGGCAGTGGTATTGTACTCTGAAACAGGGCCACTTAACCATCATATATAAGGCTCCCTGTGTACACATTAACTTAGAAAACCACATATTAACATTATTTATGTTTTGTTGTATTTTTACTTACTTTGTTAAATATTTCCCAATTGCATTTTTATCTGATTCGAGCACTCAAAAAAGTGTTATAGCCATATATAGCCAACAGGCCATGTGTTCAACACCTCTGCTATTGACAGCTAGACTTGGAGTCAGAAAAGACTTGGATTTCATTCCTAGTTCTGAGACTTGCTACCTATATGGTGGTGGGTGAATCATTTAGTGTCTTTGAGCCTTAATTTCATTTATTAGATTAAATTTATTAAATTAAGTTAATGTCAGTAGCTCTTAATCTCACAGGGTTGTTGTGAGGACCAAATGACAGTGCATAGTACATAGTACATAGTACATGTACATAGTACATAAAAGGTACCTAATAAATGTGGATTAGTTGATTTACATAAAACGTTTTGGAAACCCTAAAGCAAAAGACAGTTATTATGACCATTCCCTTCTTGTCATTTTAGTTGATGGAATTCAGATAGACATGGTATTGTATCAATTCTACTTTTTTATGTTTATTGTTTGATGAACTATTGTAAAGGTAGAAAAATGACTTTTTTTCTGGCAATTGAATGAAAATATTGGAATGTTAAGTTCAGCTTTCAGAGGTTCAATGAAAGCTTCTTTGGGACAATGCTAGTAGCAGACAGAACAATGGAGAAGAGACAATGTAGGACAACAGGGAGGCAATTCATCTTGTTTCCATGTGGTTTTGATTTCTTCTGCTGATTGTCTATATTTTTCATCCCACACAGTTTAGAAGTTATGAGTATTTGATAAGGCAATAACTATTAAAACCTTCTTAAATATTTATGCCTCAATGTTATATTCAGCAATTGTGAGCAATAGTTTTGTCTCTTGACACAATGATTGGATTGTTTAGTCATTGAGTTCTCAAAGATATTTTCTTTGTAGAATGGAGATTTGTCATGTTATTTGATGAAAGAGTAGAAATATCTGGAGTATTAATTCTGGCTGTTTGCTGTTATCTAAGTAGGCATTCAGTAGGTGCTAAAATTTTGCAACCTGCAGTAATATGTTGCACCATTTCTACCATGTTCTTGTCTAATTGGTGGTGGTGATGCAGCAATATAGTTTAGCTACTAGTCAAATCAAGTCAACAAGCACTTATTAAGTACCTACTAGGTGAGGTAGCTAGGTGGGGCAGTGAATGGAGTGCTAGGCCTACAGCCAGGAACTCAACTTCCTGAGTTCAAATCTGGCTTCACACTTACTACTGTGTGAACCTGGGCAAGTCACTTCACTCTGGCTGTTTCCTCATCTATAAAATGAGCTGCTGAAAGAAACAGCAAACCATTCTAGTACCTTTGCCAAGAAAATCCCCAATAGGGTCATGGAGAGTCAGACACAACTGAAAATGACTGAACAATAACATAAAGGTGTTGGGCACTATGCTAAGTGCTGGGGGTACAAAGACAAGAAAAAGGACAGAAGCTGCTCTCAAGGACTTTGCAGTCTAATGGGGAGACAACATGAAAACCCCTATACACAAAAGAAGATATATACAGAATAAATTGGAGATAATCAACAGAGGGAAGGAATTAGAATTAAGGGCTATCAGGAAAGGCTTTGTGTAGAAGGCAGACTTCACTGAGGCTCCAGAGAAGCCAGGAGGCTAAGATGAGGAGGAAGAGAATTTCAAACATAGGGGGCAACTAGGGAAAATGTACAAAGTTGGGAGATGGAATATCTTATATGAGGCAAAGCAAAGTGTCCCTGAATCAAAGAGTGGAAGGCCGATGGAGATAAAGTATAAGAATAAAAATGTAGGAGGGACCCAAATTTTGAAGGACTTTGAATGTCATACGAATGATTTTATATTTGATTCTAGAAGTCATAGGGAGCCACAGAAGTTTACTGAATATGACATTGACATACTTACATGATATGTGAAAAGTTCGAAAGACACAGTTTCTGGGTAATTAATCATTTTATTAACAATGCTAGAATATTATTAATAAAAGGATGGTCATTTGGACATCTCTCAGACCAAAGACTCCTTATGCAACCCACTCAACACTTATGGGTGTCCTGAGGGTTGAAATCAACTCTGATTGGTTAATAAATAATGAGAGAATGAATATTATAATGAGAGGTAGACTTATTCTAATGAAGGTCTGGGATCCGACTCTGATCATTCAGTTTTGTTCAAAGAGAATTATCTGTATCCATATCACCCATCTGACAAAAAGAAGCCACATTTTCCCAGAACTGTCTGAGTAAAACACAATGGGCCAGAATCTATCAATTCACCTAACTTTACCTTTTGAACAGATCTGAATTCTCCCCGTCAGTGCCCTGCACTTCAAAAACTGCCTGAGTAACCTACAGGGACTGATTTCTGAATGAAGAAGTAGGAAAAGAGAAAGGAAAGAGGAAAATCTTGATCCTAATTCAATAATTAGTTATTAAATACAAGAGAGAAATAATCATTTCTTTCACTTAGATATGGTTTATGAAAACTAATTAACAGATGAGTGGAGAATGACGGGGAATAGGGGAGAATCTTGAGGCAGGGATACCAACCAGCAGGCTTTTACAGTAGTTTGGGAGTGAGGTAAAAGAACCTGTATCAGAGCGACAGCAGTGTCATAGAAGTGCAGATGGGGATAGAAAGGAGACGTATTAGAAGGTAGAATACACAACACTTGGCAATAGATTGGAGGGGGTGGGCATAGTGAGGGGCAGAAAGGAACTTAAGATGACACCTAGATTTCAACTTGTATGACTGGGATGATAGCGATGCCTTAGACAGTAAGAGGGAAAGATGAAAGGAAGAGATGAGGGTTTAGGGGAAAGATAACAACTTCAGTCTTGGATATGTTGAGTTGAAGGTGTCTGTGGCACATTCAGTTGAAGATGTCCAATAGGCAGCTGATGATACAGACTGGAGGTCAGGAGGAAGGTTGCAGCTGGATAAATAGACTTGAGAATCCTCTACATGGAGAAGATAACTGAATCCATGGGAGCTGATGGCATCACCAAGCAAGACAGCACAGAGGGAGAAGAGGGCTTAGGACCAAAGTCTTGGGGAAACCCACTCTTAGTGAGTCTGACCTGGATGAAGATCTGGCAAAGTCCCCTGAAGAGAGGTCAAACAAGTATGAATACAAAAATGTAGAAGAGAGGATCAAGAAGAAGGTAATCTCTGAGAGTGTCAAAGGCTGCAGAGGTCAAGATGGAAGAGAATTGAAAAAAGGCCATTAGATGTGGCATTTAAGAGATCATTGGTAACTTAGGAGACAGTTTGTTGTTGTTCAGTCATTTCAGTCATGTCTAACTCTTTGTGACCCCATTTGGGGCTTTCTTGGCAAAGATATTAGAATAGTTTGCCATTTCTTTCTCCAGCTCATTTTACAGATGAAGAAACTGAGGCAAGCTAGGTTTAATGACTTGCCCAGGGTCACGCTGCTAGTAAGTATCTGAGGCTGAATGAATTTGAACTCAGGAAGATGAGTCTTCCTGACTCCAGGCCTGGCACTCTAACCATTTCACCCATGGTTTCAGTTAAATGAGATCAGAAACCAGATGGCAGAGAGTTAAGAACGGAGTGGAAGCACCAGTCATAGATAGGCCTATGAAGGAGTTTAGTCACAAAAGAGAGAAGAGAGGAGAAAGGGGGAAAGAGAGACAGATAGACAGACAGAGACAGAGAGACAGAGAGACAAAGAGAGACAGAGAGAGACAGAGAGACAGAGTGAGTGAGAAGAGATGGGATGTTAGTTACTGGGAATAGATGGATCAAGCGGAGCTATTTTGAGGATGGTAGAGACATGGACATGATTGCAGGCAATAGGGAGGCTGCCAGGAGACAGAGAGACTGAAGATAAGTGAGAATGATGATGGCAGAAGGAGCAGTCTGCTGGAGGAGACAGGATGGAATGGTATCACTTGCGCATGTAGAGGAGATTGCCTTGGCAAGAAGGAGCATCTCTTCATGTGAGACAGGGGCGAAGATGATAGTGGCAAAAAGCAACTGAGTAGTGTGAGATGAGGGAGAGGGGATAAACGGTTTCTCTCAGAGAATAGCCTCGATTTCTTTTCAGTGAAATAGGAGATAAGGTTCTCAGCATAGAAGGATTAAGGAGGTGGTGTGATGGGATTGAAGGTAAAAAGGCACGGACAAGCCACAGTGGTGAGTAGGATAGTGAGTCAATTAGAGAGGACAAAAGGATTGCTTCACCACAGTGAGGGCTTGGTTGAGATTATGTAATTTCTAGTGGACTCAGCATGGTTTTGTGATTTTCTTCCACTTCATTCTACAGCGCGTGAGTAGGCGTGAAGGCAGCAGATGGTGGGAGTACTCTAAGACCAAAGCTTGGCAAAGCAAGATAAATTGTCATTCTTCTCACCTTGTGTTGGTCACATCACTCCTCTAGCAACTCTCTTAACTCTTCCCACTGGAGAACTAATTTTCCTTTCAAATTGGTGAGAGAAAAAAATGCAAGACCCTATCTCTCATACCAGTCCCATATGGATATAGCCTCCCAAACCAAAGCTGATGGGTCTAAGATCTAAGTCAAAGATCTGGGACTAAGTTCTTTATTTGCTCTGGGGAGTTGTAAAATTGAATCAATAAATCCCTCGTTTTATTCAAATCCCCTTCTTGTAGAAGGTGAAACTTTAACTGTGACTTGAAACCAGGAAAGCCAGAGGAGTCCCAGTCATTTTGCAAGGATTCTCTCTCTCTCTCTCTCTCTCTCTCTCCTCCTCCTGTCTGTCTCTCTCTGCTTCCCTCTACCTCCTCTCTTCTCTTCTCTCTCTCTTTTTCTCATTTATCTCTCCCCCCATCTCTGTATCTTTCTCCTTTTCCCCTCCCCCAAATTGTTGCCACTATTGTTTTTGTTTGCTACATTTACACAAAGACACATAAGGTCAGCAGTCCAATAGTTAAACTCATTTATCATACTTAAAAAGCAAAAAGAAATAGAAAATAAGCAAACCCTTAAGAAATGGGGTATAGGCAACACCTCTCCAAGGAGGGAAGAGGGAGGTGCTGGTAAAGAACAACAACTTAAAATTAAAAACGAAATATATTTGTTCTTCCTCCCAGGACTATTATGAGGATCAATACGATATAATGTGTGAAAGCATTCTGCAAACTCTTATAAAAATGAAGGAACCATCATTACACAGTGAGCAGAAAACTCCCACTCTCAAAGAAGAGGAATGTGTTAGCTCATTAAGATGGTTGACTACCCGGCACTTTCAGCATTGTGGACACAGGAATTTTTAACTCACTACAAATTCCATGGCTTAAAAAAATAAAAATAAAGCATTTCATCAAGAAGTTTTTATTCTGAGGCCCTACTGATGCATTTTTGATTGAAAAAGCTGCTGGTTTCCCATCTACCAAAAAAGACTAGAAAAAGGTCAGGCGCTGAAGTTTACTTCTTCTCTTGTACTTAACTGGTAGGCCATCTTACCCCCAAAACCATGCAGTTTAAAAAGCTGCTGCTTGTTTCTATAGTACAATTTTCACTCTCCTTCCCCCTTACCTAAATAAATGAATGAATGAATGAATCAGAATAGTTTCTTCACTACCAGTGGAAATTGTTTTTGGTTAGGGTAGTTTGTGATTCACCTTAGAAAATCACTTGATCATTTCCCACATAATGTTCCTGTGAGTAAGCAGAGAGGTGGCAAGGGGTTTTGAAATGGAGTACCGGAACTGATTCCTGATTAAAAATGCATCAATAGCATAAAACCATACATACTACACTTCCCCATTTAAGTGACAATACTTTTCACATTGTTCTTAATGTAAGTTATTTTTATTTTATAGAAGAAATACCTTCAAAGAATACAAATGACAGAATCATAGAGGACCATGACAAAAAAAAAAAAAAAAAACAACAACAACAGAGATGAATACTGATTATAACTTATTACCATGACAGAAGAGTTTTCATTTCAATGGTTAGCTTCTTGGGCAGTTAACAATGATTATAGACACAGAAACAAGTCCATTTCACTTGCTGAGATGCTTTGTTGCAATACACTGAATAAGCTGACTTTTTAAACTTTCTTTGCTTTTGACATATTCTAGGTGTTTCTCAAATAGGAGTATTAACACTAACACCACTTAATCACTTTCTGCCTAGAATAACAGTCAAATCAGGGTAGAATACTTTTTGTTAGGTAACACAGTGATTGGGCAAAATGAAAACTAGTGGAAACACCAGCTTAAGACTTAAGTATTCTATTTTCAGGCTGAGTATTCCTTATCTGGGACACTTTTAGTGACTATACATTCCATCTACTGTGTGTGAGGTATGGTATGGCAAGTTTCATTATTCACTAACTGAGAAATCATGTGTGTAAGTTCTGAAAAATCATGGCTACCTCCTTTCTTGTTTTAGGGATTCTGCTGCCATAACCTGGAAGGTTCCAGCTCTAGGGTTTTTTTTTTTTTGAGCTTGGATAGTCAGAGGACAGGATGAAACAGAGGTGAAGGTGGCTCTCCAATTAGGTTAACTCCTGCCACTGATGCACAGGACCTGACCCATTTCTTCCTCACATCCCTGTTTTTCATTTAACTAAATCTCCTCTCCTTGTTATGGTCCCACTCAATTGCAGAGACAACAGAACAGAGAAGGTAGAGGAAGGCAGAACAAAAGAGGGGTAGGAAGAACAACACAATTGGGTGAGTGAAGGAGCTAGCTGTATTTTTAAAAAAAAAAATTTTGAATTATTGAAATGGAAGCCAAGGAAGGGTTCTCACTTTGGAAAAGTAACTATCTAAATTGGGGCAGTGAAAGGAGCTATCTGGAAAATACTGATTTTGTAATTGGTTTTCCAATATACCAGTAATACCAGTTTTCCAACACAGCTAGTTATTTGGCAGTTGAAGCCATAACAAACCCCCATAGGAGGGTAAATAATATTTGTTTCCTGCTACAGAAAGGATACGATTGCTTTCAGGTGCACAGAAAAGTGCCATGCTGGATTTTCCATTGCTGCAAACATGGTACTATAGGAAAAGAGAATTTACTAACTACTCCCACCTATAAATCTTCTGTTAACCAAACAAATGTTTTGGCAGCACAGCAAGGTGCAACATCTGGTAGGGGAAAATGCTGTTGTTGGCTTTCATTTGCACAGAAATATGGAAAATACTTTTATCTGTGGACCAGAAATTCTGATTAGTATTAATGTTTTGTGAGTTTGTGAATACGTGTGTGTATGTATGTGTGTGAACATGCATAAATATATCAACAAAGCAAGACCAAAGCCAGAAGACACATAACAAATATAGAGGTTACAAGTAACATAAATATTGAAGTCTTACCACCATTAAACAGACTCTTTTGGCATCTGTTTAATAATCCTGCAAAACCCACTCTTAATCCATGTAAAATTATAGCAAAGTTGGATATGCAGGGTGGGAGTCCAGAAATTGATGAGATAAGGAAGACTAGTAGGGACTAGAGGGGATAAAGTCTCATTTATTAGGGAAATGTCAAGGGGTGAGGAAAGAAATAAAAGAAATAAAGAATTTTTGTGACATTTTGTGGGACCCAAGAAACAATTTTTTTGTTCCAAAGCTTTGTGAAGTATGACCTACTTTGTAAATGATAGTGTCTCATATTAATATGGTTTGAGATTTTTTTAAAAATACCATCACGTATTTTATTGCATAAGAACTATATTTATGACATTTTCAAGATGTCATAGGAACAATGTGTCTCTAGATTTAGGATAATATTCTCCTATTACATACTAAATACTCTGAGGTAAATGATTTATTGCCCCCAAAAATTGATTGCTCACTTTCCTAAAGACACATTTCCTAGAGAGGCTACTATCTCTAACTTGTTTGAATTGTTATATTCTTCAGTGGTTACATTAATATGGTGATTTCCTATTCACTTATTACTTTAGTCCTTGTATATCATGGCTGGATCATCTTAGCAAAGTGGTGAGTTGGTCATTACTAATGAATGTGAACACGGCAGACAGCCAATCTTGACACACCCAGAAAATGGAGACTTTGTACACCTGGCTTCAGATCACATAATGCATAAAGATACATTAGACAAAAGAGAAATGCAAACCTATTAGTGCACAGTAAGACTATGACATTACGTTCTGCAATGTATAAATGGGATTTTAATCAATGTTAAAAACATTGCAGGCTATAATATTTTAATATAACACATAAACAGTGCTAAAGAATACAATACACATAAGATACAAATATTAGAAACTGATAAAAGTGACGAATTCAGAACATAGTATTTTCATTTTCAGGTATCAGAAACAAAACCAGCCCAATAGTTCCATTCTACTGTATGACAAATACTGAAGAACAAAATTTCAGTCTTAAAATACATCTTAAAGTCAGTATTTTCCTTCAAGGAAAAAAAGTACTATAAATAAATTACAATACAGTGAATTTGCCTGAACTCACTTTGTTTCTGTCTTCCAGCCTTTAAGTCAAATAAAACAGCATTAAAAACTGTACACTCTTAACAGGATAGTTGATCTTTTATAAAATAAGCTGTCTTCGGAGATGTCAAATTCACAACAAGGAAAAACCAAGCCTTGCTGTAGTCACTATTATAAAATATATATGTATATATTTATATATGTTTTTGTTTTTTACAAAATGTGTATATTAATAGCTTTGCACAAATGTTTTAAAGATAAATTTAGCTAGTCTAATAACTTCATGAAAATAAAACAGATAAATACTTCATGTTTACAACACATCATACATCATCAGCTGGCAGAGGAGGTATGTTAATCCTTGGTCTTGTAAAAAATGCTATCTTCTCCCTGTCAATGAAGAAGATGATGAGTAAAAAAGATAATCAAAAACATTATTTTCTTCATTATAGATGATAGATATGATTGAATGAAATATGCCTGGCACATAGTAAGTTTTTAATAATATTGATTAACTGATTGACATGGGCTAGGTAGGAGTTTAAGGTAAAAAACCCTGTTGTAGCAGACTTTCTTTAATCAAGAATGAGAAACAGTTCATATAAGAGCATTTGAATGGCCTTTTAATTAACCCTACTGGCAGCTGTTAGGCTTTGTTTGTTTACCAGGTTTCAGGTGGTGGATACAGCAAGTTAAATTCAAAGACTTCAAAACCTGCCTCTAACACAGCCAGGCTCTGTGACCTGGGGCAAAAACACTTGAACTCTAGCTGTTATTGGCAGAGGTAATTTTCTCACCTTGAAGTTCCCTGTAACAATAAAATCTCAGATCCAGTCTCTAGCCAGTCCACTACATGAGGCTTTATATGAGATAAGGGCAGCTGTCTGGATACAGCACTGAGCTGAGAGTCAGAAAAACTCATCTTTTTTCATTTAAATCTGGCCTCAGATACTTTACTAGCTATGTGACCTTGGACAAGTCATTTAACTCTGTATGCCTCAATTTCCTCATCTGTGAAATGAGATGGAGAATGAAATGGCAAACCACTCCAGTATCTTTGCCAAGAAAACTCCAAATGGAGTCACAAAGAATCAGACACAACTGAAAAACAACTGAACAGCAAATGAGATATATAGATGCCACATAACCACCACCTAAAACTGTGAATCAGAAGAAAGTATTATATAGATTTGGACTCAGAAGACTTTGATCCTACTTCTACTACTTCATGTGTAATTTTGTTTATTTGTTTTTGGTTTTTTTGGGGGAGGCAATCAGGGTTAAGTGACTTGTCTAGGGTCGCACAGCTAAGTGTCTAAGGCCAGATTTGAACTCAGGTTTTACTGGCTTCAGGGCCAATATTCTGTCCACAGTACCACCTAGCTGCCCCTATTTCCTGCGTATTAGACAAGTCACTTAAACTTTCTGACTATTAGTTTCCTCATCTGTAAATTGTGATGGTTAAAAAAAAAATAACAAGTTAGTCTAGGTAGCTCTGAGGTCTTTTCCCAATTATGATTCTAAAAATTTTAAGTAATATTTTTTCAAATGCAACCATGGAATATTATTGCTTAATGATCATCTTGTCCAATCCCGCCCCCCTTTTTTTACATCTGAAACAACTAAAGCTCAAAGAGTTTTTCACATGAGATATGAAGCAAAATAAAAGAGAAGGAATGGCATGAATAAATTGCATTTATGAAGCTGTTATAAGAGGAATGCGTTCAAATTGAGTGACAGCATCGCAAGAGTGAGTGGGTATCATTTTAATTTTCTTACCTAAATGTTTGCACCTGAATGGGTTCCTTCTGGTTTTGCCCACGCAGCTGGTATATTTCTTTGGAAGCTTTCTTAAGCATTTTCTCAGCTGCCTGTTCTTGATGATGTTCAAGTTTGGTTTGTCTTGTCTGAAGAGGAACATATTTTTTTAAATAAAAAACAGAAACATTGCAACTAATCAAGCCTTTTGAATCTACGAAGAAGCTTATTATGAACTGTCACAAGCACATAGGAGAAAGTACTTTCTGTACTCTGATATTTCCACCAAAAAAAAAATCTATGCTGTCCCCTGGCAGTTCCAGTTTGGCCAAGACACAGCATCCCATTTACATATAATTGAAATGAAGATGACTAGAGGGTCGCAGTGATGCCAGGATCAGTTCTGTCCAGCCCTTCCCCCATACTGATATTCACTCCATTTAGGGACCTCTGCACTCATAAATGAGAAAAAGGCATTCTCCTAACTTTCTCTTTCCCACATAAACAAAAGTATACTTCTCCCCATCCTTCCACTTGGAGGAAGAAAACTGGACTCAGTATATTCCTTATGAATCTTTAATATGCATTTTCATACATACATAGTTATTTATTTTGGAAATCAAATGTAGAAGGCACAAGTTTTTTTATGGTATTAAGTTCAAGTTCCTTATTTTAGGACAAATATAGAAGTAAACTGGAAATGTGTAGTTAGAACACATGCATAGCATCTTACCTGCCTCTCTGCTTCCTTCAGCAAATTTCGGAATCGTTCATCTCGAAGAACCCAGTTGGGAAGGTCAGTTTGCCCTCGGACCTGGGCATCCTCCAAACGTTGCCTCAGTTCTCTCAAAGCGCATATCTCCTCATTCAGCTGTCTCTGTCTAGTACGTGATGCCTGGAGGTCCAGCTCCAGGTCTAAGGATGTCCGTGCCATAAGCTCAGCCAAAGAAGACCTACAAGACTACAAAAGGATCGTGATAAATCAAAATAGATGCAAGATGAGAGAGGAATGGAAACTATAACCCAACCATTGGGAACACACTTATTACTTAATACTTATTATTATTAACATACTTATTCACAGTCACGGTAAGGAAATTAACTAAGCTATAAAATATAAAGGTAGTTTATCTTTCTATGCCTATGGTTTAAAAAAAAAACAACTTTGTCAGATATCTTCCTCAAAATTCAAGTAAACTATATATCTACAGAATTTGCCTTATCTACCAGTAGAGCAACCTTGTCAATAAGTCAACAAGCATTTATTAAGTACCTGTTACCTGCCAAGAACTGTATTAAATGTTGACACAAAGAGTCTCTGCACTCAAGGAGGTGACAAGTGCATTGTGAGTGACAACATAAATTATGTACAAATAGGATACACACACACACACACACACGAGATACATTGGAGCTAATCTCAGAGAGAAGGCACTAGCATTAAGGAGAAGGTGATAAGAATTCTTGCAAAAGGTAGGATTTTAGTTGAGACTTGAAGGATGCCAGAGAGGTCAGAAGACAGACAAGGAGAAAGAATATTCCCGGTATGGGGAAAGGCCAATGAAAATGCAAGCAGTTGGGAAATGGAATGTCTTGAGTGAGGAAGAGCCAGGAGACCAGTGTCACTGGATCAAAGAGTATGTGGAAAAGGGAATAAGGTATGAGACTAGTAGGGTATGAGGGTCCCAGGCTATAAAAGCCAAAGACTGGATTTTATATTTGATCCTGGAAGTAATAGGTAAAGCCAGGTTGACTATTTCTAACCATCATTTTATGTCATATTTTTAATGTTTTATTGATGCTTTGAAGGGGTGGTGGTGAATGTTTCTTTAATCACTAACATTTCCCAATAGTACCCCCCATCTCTCTGTAACAGAAAGAGCAAAACAAACTGACTTATCAATTGTTTCTGACAGTACATGCATGTATGCATGTTTACCTATGTTTACCACTTCCATTGGGAGGAGAGAAACACATTTCACGATCAGTTGTCTGGAAACTAAATTCTGATTTTTAAAAAGTGTTTTTTGGTCATTTTGTGCATTCTTTTGGCTCTTCATGCTTAACAAGTTCATACAAATTTTCCTTTCTCTTTGGCAAGGCAATTTGGGTTAAGTGACTTGCCCAGAGTCACACAACTAGCAGGTATCAAGTGTCTGGTCTGAGACTGGATTTGAACTCATGTCCTCCTGACTGGAGTCAGGGCCTGTGCTCTATTCACTGCGCCACCTAGCTGCCCCTAAATTTTCCTTTCTCACTCTGAATTCCTTCTAATTCATCATTTCATACAGAGGAATTATATTCCATTACATTGATATACCAGAAGTTGTTCAGGCATTCCCCAATTGATGGGCACCTGCTTTGTTCCAGTTTTTTGTTTTGTTCTTGCTACAAAAGAAGTGCTGCCATGAAAATTTTGATTTACAAGGGACTGTTAAGTCATGGCTGACTCTTTGTGATCCCATTTCTTGGCAAAGATATTGGAGTGCTTTGCTATTTGCTTCTCCAGCTCATTTTACAGATGAGGAAACTGAGACAAACAGGGTTAAAGTGACTTGCTCAGGGTCACACAGTTTATAAGTGTCTCAGGCCAGATTTGAAGATGAGTCTTCCTGACTCCAATCCCAGCATTCTACCCATTGTGCCATATAGCTGCCCATAAGGGAGCTTACCCTTTGTCTTTGACTTCTTTGAGGTATATGCACAACAATAGTAATACTGAGTGTCAAATGGCATGATAATTTTAGTCCATTTTCCACACAATTCCAAACTATTTTCCAGAACATTTGACCCAATAGAAGCAGCTAGGTGGCACAGGAGATAGAATGCTAGACCCGGTGTCAGAACAACCTGAGTTCAAATCTAATCTCAGACACTTATTAGCTGTGTGACTCTAGGCAAGCCGCTTAAGCTCTGCTTGCCTCAGTTTCCTCATTTGTAAAATGGAGATAATAACAGCAACTACCTCAAGGGGGTGTTGTGAGGTTCAAATGACATAATATTTGTAAAGCACTTAGCACACTCATTGTAGGTGGTATATAAATGTTTATTCCCTTTCCTCCTCTCCCAATTCAGAACATTTCCAACAGTATATTCATACCCCACCCTTCCCATATCCCCTCCAGTATCAACTATTTGGCAGATATTAGGTGAAAGCTGTGTGTACCTTTGGAATGCTTAATAAGTGCCTAACACATGCAGGGGACAAGGCTACATAGTGACGTGGAGACATTAAAAATCTAAAACAACTGAGGTGATAGTGAGGTAGAGCCCACGGAGCAGTGACCTGGAAGAAAAGAGATCAAGGCTCTTGTCCCAACTCTGCCACATTCTGTGCGCCTCATCACTTCCATGGGTCTCAGTCCCTTCACCTATAAAATGTGAAGCTCCAACTAGCTGATCTCTAAGGTTACTTCAAGCTCCAAGAAGTTTATTCTAAGCAATGGGTAATTAAATTCTTAACTTTAAAGGCTAAATATCTTTAAATTCACTGAAATTTTTACTAAGATAATTAACACTAAGATCTACTTAATGATTCAATGACTGTTTTTATTGTTTCACATTCAAAAATCTATGTATGTAAGAATATATGTGTGGTTGTTTTTGTTTTTTGTTTTTTTTTAAATTAAATGAATGCAGTGATGTCTCTCCTTTCCAGAAGTGGGGGACAATTCCACAGAATACCACATATATTGTTGGGTTTGGTCAACACATTTAGTTTTGCTGTCCCCTTTTCTTTCTCTCACTTCTAACGGTCTTTGGAATACCCTTCTAGGAAATGAGAGGAAGGATATGTTGGAAAATGAAGGTGATGTAAAAACAAAAGATACCAATAATTTTTAAAAATTAAGTATGTTTAGGTTGAAAATAGATATTTAAGCCTGTCACTAAAGTAGTATGGGAATAAACCAACATAATCTGTTCAGAAAAGACAAAGGCAGAAAATTATCATGCATATAATTTAGGTATGATAAATAACAGGGTAGCCTCTTTACAAAAATTATGGCTGAACTGGAGGAAAAAAATATTTTAGCGGGGCAGCTAGGTGGCACAGTGGATAGAGTACTGGCCCTGAAGTCAGGAGGACCTGAGTTCAAATCCGGCCTCAGACCAAACACTTGACACGTACTAGCTGTGTGACCTTGGGCAAGTCACTTAACCCCGACTGCCTCACTTTAAAAATATATACATATATATATATATGTATATATATATATATTTTAGCTCCTGACAAATTTAATCCATGTTTCAAGACCAATAATGTACACGGAAATATTCCAGCTACAGCTACCTAAATGAAATAAGTTTAATTTTTAGAAGAATTTAGTGTCTTAGTTTGTCAAATAATTCATTCATTCATTCATTCATTCATTATCTGATGTATGCATGACTTCTTAAGACACTGGAGCAGATAAAGACTATATTAAAAGCTTCACAAGGCCATGCCATTTTATTTAGAAATACAAGTACATGATATTACCATAAAATCATATTGTTGGAGATAAAAAGATAAGAACAGAATATTTCCTATCCTTGGGGAGCTTACATTCTAGTGGAGGGAAATAAGATGTAAGCTCCCTAAGTTTTTTTTTCAATTAACAAAAAGTCTTTTATCTCTTTCCTCCACCCCATTAAAAATGAAAAATAAAACCCATGTAAACAAACACAATTAGTCCAGTAAAACCAATTCCTACAATGGTTATATCCTTAGCTCCTTAATCTCTTTGCAAACATTTGAAACAAACATGTTGGCAACATTGCCAGAGAGACAAGACTGAGAAAATTTCAAGAAACAAAACACTGCTACTACAGGCTATGAAGCTTAAGAGAATGTAGTGAAAAGCAATTAAACTTTAAAATTTCTGGATATCATGAACTTCTCACAATGCAAATCTTACAAAATGGAAAATGCAGAAGTAGATGTTGCAAGGAAAAAAATATAAATGACAATGAAGAAAAAGACAATGGTAAAAATGTTCGATCTGCAGTCAGGGGACCCTAATTTAAACCTGTGTTACTTGGACAAATCACTTAATCTCTACTGTCTTTAGTTTTCTTATTTATAAACTAAGGGAATTGGACTAGATGACCTCTAAAGTCTAAAGTCCCTCCAGCTTTAAATCTATGATTCCATGCTCTCAAAAAAGACCATCTATTTTGCTTTCTAAGAAGTTTTAATTGCTAGGAAGTTCTTCCTCATAGAAAACTCAAATGCCTGCCTATACCATCAACTCACACTTCTCTGTGTACAGCCTCAGAATACAAGCCAAAATACGGAAATATATTTTACACAACTGCACATATATAATCTATATCAAATTGCTTGCCTTCTCAAGGAGAAAGGGAAAGGAAGGAGGGAGAGAAATTTGGAACTCGAAATCTAAAAAAAGAGTACTAAAAATTGGTTTTACATATAATTGGAAAATACATATAAAAATGTTCACACACACACAAAAGAAGTTATAAGGCAAAAACCTCTCTCACCAGACAATGCCTCATGTATTTATTTGAAAGCAAGATAGCAATTTTGTTTTCCTGCCCCATCTTCTCTCCTCCAGAGAAGACACAACCAAGAGATGATTTTAGATGTTTTTTAGTCATCACATATAAGCACAAGGGGAGTTGAAAAAGAAATTATCTCTAAAATTTGTAAACAAAACCAAAACAAAAGCCAAAAACAAAAACAGAGAAAGATAATTGATGCCTCATAAGTACTATATGAAATATACCTGCTTATAGCGTAGAGTACGTCGTTCCAATGTATTTCGGACAAAAGGGGACTTTCTTGGCAGGGTTGAACTATCACTGTCACTGCGATATAGCTGCAGAGAATACAAAGGTAGTTAGAAATTCATCAGACCTTGTGAATATTTAATATGTTCTGAATTAAGTAACTTTTTACCCTTCCTGAAACTCTGCTTGATCTCTCATACACATCTTAATCTTCTTATTTTAAAAATGCTTTCAGCCATCACTTAAATACTTTCTGTAGTTCTATAAATCATCTAAAAATGTCTCAAGGATGTTTCATTTGACAAAGTTCCTTCCCATAAATACAAAGTACCATTTATCTTATGTATGATGTTGACAAGCACCATTTTCATATCTATCAGTACACTTGTCATTTTGTTATTTCCTATGTTTAGTATAACTTGGATAATTGATTTTCTAAAAAGAGATTCATGACTACTTGGAGAATAAGCCAATATTACAAAGCTACTGCTCTTCCAGTCAAAGGAAAAATCTGTATTAAAAAGAAAAAAACATAATACCTCTTTTATAGACTCCAAGATATAATTCATTTTCTTTGGTTTTAGTCTCTACCCTCAGTATAAATACATAACTGTGACAGTGCCAAATTAGTTAACTTTACATCCTTATTTTCCGTGTGAATTAACCCCAAATTCTCAAGCAACATTTAGCAACATGACAACTTAAAACCAGTGCAATCACTAAAACATTAAAAAAAAACAAAACAAAGAGGTCTTTCTCAAGAGTCTCCAGTAATTGTACATAGATTACTTCAATGGGGGGGGGAGGGCAGGGACAGGGCTCTACATGAAGGAAAAAGAAACACTCCCTAACAACACAATTTGATCCATCCCTCTTTCCTGGCAAGTGAAGAATATCTCACTTTCACAAATAAATGTGAAAGTGAAGAACTCATTTTTCTTCACATTTAGCAAATTAAATCCAGTCGCCTAAAGGTATCATATAATGGATCCTAAAGTAATATTTCAGAATGTTTTGGGATAATACACACCCTTACTTCACTGTATGAGCATCGAGAATTGAATTGTGCTGTGTTCCAAATATGTCCAAATTGATATTTTACTTACTCTGCAAACGTACTGACTTCGTGCTCCCGGCGAGAAAGTCTGTGAACGAACAATTGCACTACTCCGAACAAAAGGAGAACCACGAGCCCTGCGGCTGGTCCTCTCTTTTGGAAGAACTGGTACTGCTTCTGGGAAGAGATCCTCTGTGTTGGTTTCCTTATCAACCTACAAGTTAAATGATATTTACCATCACTAGTATCTCTAGGACATAGGAACTAAAACTGATGTAATCACTTAGCAACAGCAACTGGACATGACAAAGAATATAAAGCAAGAATGGGAGTCTCTTCTTTCAAAGAATTTTCAATCTTCTTGAGGACACAAGACAAATGCCATAAAAAAACTAGAGTTGTGCAAGGGCATCATAAAATCACGTGTGCAACACATAAGCATCATGCATAAGAAATTGGTCACTGGGTAAAGTCAGTCAAGAAAAGCCATCAGGAAAAAATGAGTCAAATTGGGCCTTGAAGGAATTTGGGGGTGTTAAACAAAGAAAAAAAAATGCAGAGTATTCCAAATGGAACAATCAGCATGAGCAATCACATGGAAAGAACAGACTGTATTGTGTGGAGAATGGTGGGAAGGGGCTATACTAGAAAGAAGGGTCCATATTGGGAACTGGTGAGCAAAAAAGAGAAATGCATGTAGTGAAGCTGGTTAGCAGAGTACTTTAGAGTCTAACTGAGAAATCTGAATGTGATCTGACAGGAAGTCAAAATAGATTCTTAAGCAGAAGTAACATGGGAAGCAGTGTTTCAGAAAGATTAATCTGGAAGTGCTCTGTGGAACCAATTGCAAAAGACAGAAGCTGGAGGTTGATTAATCAAAAGATTAGCCAAGTAATCCAGGCATGAGAAGATGAGGGCCTCACCTAAGGTACTGGCAAGGAAAATGGAAAGAAAGGGTCAAATCCAAAAGAACTCAAAGGAAAAATTTATCAGTCACTTGAAACCCAGCTCCAAGAAGTTTTAAACTACAAAAACCAAGCTTTTCACTTCAGTATTATTAGTTAAAATCAAGTTGGATGAATAATAGGCAAAAATGATGTGGATTTAATAAATTTTGCACTCACTACTGAATTTGTAGATGTGGCCCTGGGTTTTAAAGAATTAGTCTAATTTAAGCATCCATTCTCTTTGTCCAGTTTGAGTCTGGCAGGCTGGCTTTAGGATTATTAGTGGACCTCGTATTCCACGCCTTATTTTTTCTTCTGAAAAGCAAAACTCAAATAGCCTATTAGCTAACAATTCATGCCAATCGGGAAGTCAGCATTTCCTGACTTGCATGGAAGGAAGAACAAAGGTAACAGACCTTGATATCATAGAACTATTTATGCTGAGCAAATTATTTAGTTTATTACTTGAATCTCTGGTCAATAGTTAAGTATTGGGTAGATTCTACCTGTACTTGAGCCTGTCAGCTAAGGATCTTGACTCATACCTCACCTAAATAAATGAGACCATTGGCCAAGATCTCTCTCTTCTCCTTTCCTCCTTTTCTCACTTCACTATAATGTCTTCATCCAGTATCTTCCAAACTCTTCTGCATACATCATGAATTCCAACTCCTCCTATTTTCTCTAGTATATGGTTCCCACTATCATCATTAATGACTTTATAACCCTCAATCTCTTCTAATTTAGTGGTTCCTTCCCTGCTGCCTATAAACACGGCTCTTATGACCCACCCAAGACCCACAACCTTCCTCGAGAGCTCTTGTGCTGTATCTTGTCCTCTCCATTTGTGGTTAAATTCCTTAGGAAAGCCATCTAGTGGAGACTATGAGTATCTACTCCTCTCACATTATTCTAAAACACCAGCAAACCAGCTTCCAACCTCATCTTCCAACTGAAACTGCTCTCCCCAAAGCTAGCTGCCTTTTGTACATTGAAATTAGTTGTACTGTAGACCTCAAATTAGATGCCCTGTAGGCATTTCAAACTCAATAACTCCAAAATAGAACCCATTATGATTTCGCCAAACCTTCCCTTCTTCCAAACATCCCTTTTACTGTAGTCAACACCACAATCCTCTAAGAAAACCAAGCTATAACCTCAGTGTCATCTTTGACTCTACCTGAGCTTACCTCACATATCTAATCTCTTGCCAAACCTTGTTTTTACCTTCACAACATCCCCTGTATATGCCTCCTCCTTTCCATTTACACAGCAACCACCCTTGTTTAAGTACTCATCACCTATCACCTTGACTATTGAAATAACTTTCTGATTCACCTCTCTACCTCAAGGTCCTCCACACTCCAATCTAATTCAGTTGTCAAAGTGATTTTCCTAAAGTCCAGGTCTGATCATGACTTTCTCAATAAAATCCAATTGCTCCCTATTATTAGGATGAGTCAAAACAAAACAAAAAAAAATCCCCTCTATTAGGCATTTAAAGCCATTTACAATCTGGACCCTTCCTACTTTTCCATTCTTCTTATACTTGACTCTCCATTACACACTCTACGATTTGACTACACTAGCATAATTGATGTTCCTCACACACAACACTTTATATACTGACTCCAATGCCTTTGCACCGCCTATGTCTCTCATGCCTCAAATGCTCTCCTTGCTCACTTCCAATTCTCAGCCTTCCTGGATTCCTTCAAGACTTAGCTCAAATACCACTTTTCATAGGCACCTCATACTCCATCCCACCCCCCTGCTACTACTGCTTTCCCTCTCAGAGTATCTTTCATCTGTATATTTCTTGTATGTACATATTTACTTGAATGCTGTCTTTCCTCCTTTGGAATTTGAGCTCCTTGATGGCAAGTACCATATCTTTGTCTTTTTTTGCATCTTCAGCACTCAGCACAGTGCCTGACATATAGTATAGATAAATGCTTATCAACTGACTCTCTCCCCACTCACACATATACACATAAATATAGAGATATTTACACACACAGAGATTTAATATTGCTTTTTTAACTGCAGAGCCACTACTTTTTTCATTGTACTACAAAGAACCTATAAGAACCTATGTCTTCATCCAGTATCTTCCAAACTCTTCTGCATATATCATGAATTCCAACTCCTTCTATTTTCTCTAGTATATGGTTCCCACTATCATCATTAATGACTTTATAACCCTCAATCTCTTCTAATTTAGTGGTTCCTTCCCTGCTGCCTATAAACACGGCTCCTCTTATAAGACTCAATTCTGAGTCTCAAGACTCAGAATTCTGAGATCATATTAGGTTTACCTTTATTTTGCTCTAATCCAGTCAAATGCCAAATCCTATTGTCATTTTCTTTATATCACAGTAGTCAATCTTTACTGTTGGCCCACATCAAAAAACCTTAGTTTATGATTCTTAACTTTACCAAAATGATGACAATCAGCCTTTTGCTAATTCTCTGATTCTAGTCTTTCTCTTTTTTAAATTGACCATATCCACTAACCATTATTTGAACTTTAAAGCTTAAGACCTTCCAATGGCTCCTTCACAAATACCAAATGAAACTTTGATCATGAACTTAAGACCCTTGATGAAAATGTTCTCCTTTACAGGTCCTCCCAACAAATAGTAAAAATTTCCTACCTCCCCTTCCCCAATCTAATAATACTGCCCTCTCCTTGCCTTCATGTATTTTCCAAAGTGTCCTCAACCTTTGGAACAGACTTGCTTGCTGAAATCCTTTCCTTCCCTCAAGAACCAGCTCCTACCTCTTCCATGAAACCTATATGACCTCTTTAGCTAGAAAAGACCAAAAACACTCTCCAACCTTTCATGGCAATCTGGTTGACTTCTCCTGTTCCCTTTTCTCCTTCTAACTTGCATATTTATTTGTGAATACATCTCATCCCCTTACTAAACTCTAAACTATTGAAGGGCAGGAACAATATCATTTTTCATCTTTGTATCTTTAGTGCCTATCCCAGCATTCTAAGGCATGATTATTGAATTAAACTGAATTTCAATCTCTTGCCATACAAACTCTGCTCCCAAATATTTGCACATACTTTTTCAAGTGGGTAGGATGACCTCCCTCTTCTAATCCACCAATTTCCCTTCTGCCACTGGAAAATTTCCTCAAATAAAGCTCCCTTCCCCTGTGAAGCTTTCTGAAATTAAAAAGAGCTTTATACTGCAGTATCATTTATGTCCCTTGTGACCATCCTTCCCCTGACCACAATTAAAATTTTGTATGCATTTGTATGATGTAATGCAGAGAATACAATTTGTCTTGGTTTGGTCATCTGTCATTTTATTTTAGCTCCTAAATTTAAATCACAAATTCCTTAAGGAGATGGACAATATCATCTCCTAGAATAGGAGCACATTAAAGAGTTTTTTCCTAATTAGAATAATCAAAGCACCAGCAGTTACATCCAAGGCAATAGTCATATGACTTTCTCTACTTACCTTAAGAGAAGCAGGCTGAATCTTCCCAGAACTATACTGATCTGCCTGACCTGCAAACATATGTCCATGGCGGGATTCAACACCGACACAGTAGGCCTCTGGGTAAGGAGGACTGGTCTGAGTGCAATTACTACATCCACTGTCAACAGATTCTGCTTGCCAGCTCCTAAAGTCAGGACATTTTAAAAGATCCAAAAAAGGTTAATCAGAAACACGGGATTTTTTATACTCCCTTTCAGTAACATTGGTGGCTCTATCAGCCATCTACTTAACTGACTTATACAGGTAAAGCATGTGAAGGTTTGTTTAATATGAAAACATGGCCTTTTCTCCTAAAATAACTCACAGGATTTTGTGTTTTGCGCAAGACCAGCTCATGTTTTTGTTAAGCTGTAATCTGCAAATATGTTCTATATTTGTAATCTCACTTGAGCCTCACTACAGTCCTGTGTGGAAGATATGGTGGGTGTTCCCACTGCCATTTCACAGACAAGAAAAACTGAAAATCAGTAGCCCAATGGAGCCATGAGTAGAACCAAATACTCTGATTCCCACTTCAGTCCAATGATCTTTACATTGTACCATGTTGCATCTATTAAGTCACATGATGAATAACATCATTCATAAAGTCATTTTGACTTAGTATATAGAATTTGAGTACAATCTTTGAGTACTCCGTCATGGAGTAATGGAAATAGACTCCATCCATTCCTCTTTCCCACCCTCGATTGGATACAGTGTAAGTATAACAGAAAAAGAAGTTACAGACTGGTTTGGGTCTGGCCTCTGCCTCCTACGTATAAATTTGGAGAAGTCAATTAACCTATCTGGGCCTCTGTAAAAATGAAGGGGTTCTACTAGATCAAGGGTTCTTAATCTGGCAGCCATGACCTTGTTTTTAAAAATATTTTAATAAATGTGTTTCAATATAATTAGTTTGCTTTGCTATTCTATTATTTTATGTATATTTAAAAGAAGGGGTCTTCAGGCTCCACCAGACTGGCAAACGGGTCCATGATACAATAAAGGTAAAGATTAGATATGTTAACTTACGTTTATGATCCTTTCTGCCTCTAACATTTGATCTAATCTAATGCATTTCTTCTTATATTCAAAGAAAATCCAGGGAAGAATTATATGGAAAGAGAAAGCAACAGTAGGATAAATATGGACAGAACAGGAGTATGATTAATCATAGAAATGAGCGGATGTGAGAAGTAGGAAGAAAGAAATTTGCTATGATTCCTTGGTTATTTAATCACATTTCAATTAGTACAAGTCTTTAATGACCAATAATTCATTCTTTGGCTCTTTTGGTTATGATTTTGTTCTGACAAGTTCATTATATCAATGAGACTTCATTGTGATTTCTAAGAAATATCTAAATAGCATCAATTCTGAAGTGCTGTTGGAAATACCACTAGCTTATATTTCTCTATTTGAACGAAAGTTATTTTGTTTTTAAAGAAATACAAGGTTTAGAAGTAAACCTAGCTGGAACCATGGAGTTCATTTAATCCAATCTCTTCATTTTACCAATAAGAAAACTGAGCCTCAGACAGATTATTTAATGAAGGTCACATTGCTAATTAGCAACAGGACTAGAAGCTAAATCTACTGATTCTTATATAATTGTCTTTCCATCAATTGTATGTCCCTCATGAAATTATGCTTCATTTTTCTTGTGAAATGATTGTTTAAATTCTTTCCCAATTAAACCAAAGGAGCTTTCAACTAAAATTCATTCTTTTTTAGAAGGGAAATTCTAAAAGAGGTGGAAGACTGTTCACCTTTCAGATACAGCCTCTGCTTGATCTTCTTTCCTTTCCATCTCTAAGATTTCTTCTTCTGTATATTCCAATTTTACTCTCTCCTCTGCTAATTCTCTTTCCACTGCCTCCAGCTGGGCTGTGGTCCTGGCTAACAGTACTGTAACAGCATCCTGAAAGAGAAAATGGGATTCCTGGGAACCAATTTAAACCAGCAATTTTACTGTTGAAGCAAAGAATAGATACAGTACATACAAAAGAAAATCCATTATAATACAGATAATGGTCCCTGATAGCTCCCCAGTAGAAAAGAATTCACTCCCCATGGACTCATTAGTAATACTTTAAAACTGACATACATAAACCATCACCTTTTGTGGAGATATAAGTATTCAAAGTACAAAACAACGAACAATGAATCACCTGTATTTATAAAATAATTTTGCATAAAGAAAAATCTATTCTGCTGAAACTTCCACAGGTATGTGATGCTTTATTTTTTTTTTTTAAATCCTGAATCTGATTTTATCAGTACAGGAAGCTGCATCAATGGGATCAGCAATGTCTCTGCAAAAATTTTAAGAGAGTGGCCTGGGGGGACTAAGAGGTTGAATGGCTAGTCCAGGGTCAGTGGAGGAACTTCAGTACTCAGTATTGGTCAGAGGAGGAATCTGAACCTAGGTCTTCATGGGTGTGAGGTCAGCTCTCTATCTACTCTGTCATGCCTTCTCTCACTATTTTAAATACTTGCATTAATATGCTAACCATGTACTTCTATTTACTATATCCTAAATACTTTAAGATCCCAATAGAGTTTTCTTAAAAACTAAAATGTTAATTTTTGACAATTCCTAACACTCAAACCCTTTATAACCTAAGTAAACAGCTCTACCGTTTTTATGCTGGTGTTATTTCCATGACTTTCTGCTGTGCCTTCTTCTAATTGGTTACTCCCTTTGGTCCTTTGAGGGTCAGAGCTGGTGAAGACTTGGACAGAATACCAGCGTAACTGCATTTCACTGGAACTTTCATAATCAGCCAAGTTAATCTGAGCAATTCCCTGGAAATAAGTGACATAAATGAAACTAGATTACCACAGAGCATTTTCTATTTCAACAGTTACTTTAGCACGAGAGAGAGAGAGAGAGAGAGAGAGAGAGAGAGAGAGAGAGA
>NW_020954592.1:3720809-3813346 GCF_900497805.2 Vombatus ursinus | reverse complement strand
GAGAGAGAGAGAGAGAGAGAGAGAGAGAGAGAGAGAGAGAGAATTTTTTAATAGTTCCTATTCCGATCTGTCCTGGTGTTGTGCCTCTAGGTTTTAAAAGGCTATGACAATGAAAGCACACATTTTGGGAGATCCTACCAAGCCCAAAAGGCTACAACTGTGGGTGCAGCAGCATCTGACTTGAATGTACTCTCTCCCTCCCTGGGTGTGTGTATAGTGCCATCCTCTTCCCTTTGTATTCTACGTCCTTGAGTTGGATTAATCTAAATAATATGAATTACCATTATAAAATAAAATAACCCTCTTAAAAAAAGAAAACAGCCACTTACCAACAGTTCCTCTTGAAGTTGATGGTCAACAGAACAAACATACAGCTGAAGTGACTTTAATTTTAAGACACTTGAATGAGCAGGGATTTGGAAAACTTCATTAAATATTAATGGAGCTTGAAATTCCAGAGCTTTGGAGCAGTAAGTGTTTGGTGTGCCTGAGTCAAGAGTTGGCAAATAGACTCTAATGTGTCTGGAAGCAAATTAAAAATACAGTAAATTTTGAATAGATATTAAACAAATAGTCATTAGGTAAGATTGTACAACCTATACACCTCTTTGTGTGTGTACATATATACACACATACACATTTCTAATCAATAACAATGACATATGATAATCATTTAAGATCATTTGAACCCCAATAATGGCCAAGGCCTAACCAACCACAACATAACAGATATGCTTTTTCTTTATTCTCTGAGTGAACTAAGAATGGCCCTTCCTGTGTCAACAGCTGAAGCTGACCAAAAGCATTCTTCTGTTTATGACCACTAAGGACCCTGACACTACCTTGAATGGTGGGACTTTTCTTATCTATGTTAAACACAGATATCCTGAATCTATAATTTCAATTGACACTTTGGCATTCTCCTATTTTATTATATTTACAAACTATTCAATTAAGAAAATTCCTTTCTCATGCTATGGTTAATTATTCTTTTTGTATCTCACAGTACCTACCACTATATTTGCTAATAATAGGAGTTCTCTCTCTCTCTCTCTCTCTCTCTCTCTCTCTCTCTCTCTCTCTCTCCACACACATCATGTGCACGCACACACATATCTATATGTCTCTGTGTGTGTGTATGGGGGTGAAGCAATCAGGATTAAGGGACTTGCTCAAGGTCACATAGCTAGTGTCTGAGGCTGGATTTGAACTCAGATTCTCCTGACTCCAGGGTCGGTATTCTATTCACTGCACCACCTAACTGCCCCAGTAGATGTTTTTAAAATTTAATTTTATGTAAGACTTTTTCACAGGTCTTCAGTAACTTTTTAAAAATCTTCTGCCAAATGAAAGTAGTATTCAGCTTTGATGTTTTATATAGAAACACAGAATTTTAGAGCTAGTAGAGGTCTTAGAAATTATGTAGTCAAATCCCTTCATTTTACAGATGAGGAAACTGAGGTGGTGAGAAGTAAATTGACTGCTCATGGATTATTAATGGTAGAGCTGGGAGTAGAAGCTTTCTCTCCTTATTCTCGATCCAGTGCTCTTTACACTGTCCCAAACTACTTTTCTTACCGTACAATAACTATGGTGTTATCTATTACTATGTGTCACCTGAAAGCTGGTTAAAGAGGCAACAAGCTAGGTGATAATTAAATTCATATTTTTATTCCCTTAAGCTAGTGACATGTACGCGGAGCCAGAGCTTTAACTCTGACTGCATCAAGCAATTTTAAGAGGACATTTAAACTCTGGCTTAGGATGTCTATGTTACTCAGATTTATGGAGAGAGAAAGAGAGAGAGAGAGAGAACTCCTACTATTAGCAAATATAGTGGTAGGTACTGTGAGATACAAAGACAAAGAAGAATTAGTTCCTGTCTCAGGATGATTACATTCTATTGGGAGATACATCCAAAACAGAAACAAGTTTAACCATTTGAAGTTAGGTTAAGGTAAGAAGTTAAAATAACAAAAAAAGAGATAGTCAACAAAGAGTGCTAAAAATACTTGATGAGGGAAGATAATAATAATAGCTATTGGGATCCAGGGTAGTTTCATAGAAGTACTATCTCAGCTGACCCTTGAAGGTTAATGAAAAATACAGGAAGCATAAATGAGGGAGGTCCTGTGAGGATACAGGCAAAGTTCAGGAATTGTAAATAATTAAGTCTCGTTAGTATATATTTCAAATAAGGTGAAATAAGTCTGGAAACCAAAATATGGAGGGTTTTGAATGTCACATTAAGGAGTCTATACTTTAAAAAATACAACTACAATAAAAATTCACTAATTCAGATTACAGAATGACTCATGGAGAAAGTTTACACTTTACTATTTTTATAGTTAGCAAAAGTAAATTAGTGTAGATGGAATCACAAAGGGAATATTTATCTACCTTTAAAAAACTTGCTTATAACCCTTTATGAAGACTCATTTATAAATAATTTTATAAGCATAGTGTAATACTGTTTAATCTCTGTTTTTTCTTGTTTGTTTTTTTTTTTAGGCAACTGGGGTTAAGTGACTTGCCCAGAGTCACACCCAGACACAGCCGGTCTGAGGCTGAATTTGAACTCAGGTCCTCCTGACTTCAGGGTTGGTGCTCTATCTACTGCACCACCTAGCTGCCCCATTAATCTCTGGTTTTTAAATTATGATGTATAAGAGAGCTTGGAAAGAACTAAATGCTTTTAATCCTGAAGTGGCTTCTTGGCATCTCTCATTTCTATGTCCACAGACTATAGTAACTTCCTCCTCCCTCAGCCCCCTCCCCAGCCCCCAAGGCACATGCTCTTCAACACCAGAGGAACAGGAAGGGTGCAAGGTTAGGGGCAGTATACCAGCACCTTCTTTTTCTTCAAATGGCAATTCTTTGTTAAACTAGTGTATGTTAATGAAAGTACTAAAGAGTAATAAAATTTCAGGATTAAATGTATAAAGTCTTAATGGCAAAGCTGATTTCATTTTTGTCTTCCTACTCCCAGAGCCTAGCAAAGTGTAGGTGCTAAATAAATACTTCTTGATAGATTAAGCCTTAAAAATATTTCACATTTCATATTGGTCATTTCTCACTAGTCATTTCAAATTAGTGAGTTTCTACAGAATTTCTATTTCAAGAGTTGCTTTATATCCCACAAATTTAGATAGCATGAGTATGTGTTAAAATAAGAATTCATTCAAGTTGTTCCTTGAATTACTATTTGTCTGTTTTTCACCTAAAATATGTAGATAACTTATATCTCTCTTTACTAAAGGTTTGTCCCTATCTTGGTATGGTGGTGATCACCATTCTTTAAGACAGAGGTGTCAAACTCACATCCCAAGTGAGGCTGAACCAGATTAAAATGTTATTGGGAAATGTTTAACAAAACAAATAAAATACAATGTAACATAGATAATGCTAATTTGTGGTTTTCTCCAGATCCATTTCTATTTGAGTTTGACACTACTGCTCTAAGCTTATGCCTATAGGGAAGGCAGTCTCTAGAAAGGTCTATCAAACTGGTATGGTCCAGCCTAGTTCTCTTTCAAGAGGCAGACTACCACAGGTGATATATTATTTTGGCTATAGCATTTCAAGAACTTGTCATCAGGCATGGAAGAAAAGACTGCCTTCTGGACTAAGAAGGGAGGGCATACACTAAGGAAAACCCCATGTCTTTGAAATTTGAAGAGCTGAAGTTGAATTAGAGTGTTCACTTACATCTTGCAGCCTTCTTTCACAATCAGCCCAGCAAAATTCTTGAGTTGGAGGACATTCACTAGGAGACAATCATTTCCTCTATCATGCCTAGAAAATAAAACAGGGAATTCACTGACATCAAACTACCTGGATAAAAAGGTTGGGAGTGGGGAGAGGAAAGGGTCAAAACTCAACTTGAACTGTAGCAATGAGAATAGAAGGATATGTATGTATGTGTGTATGAATGTATACACATACACAAACATGGTATTATTCCTTTGCAACTTACACAAAACTGCTTTGTCCTATTACTGGACATGAGTTCTGCCATTATTCTGTCAGTTATCCCATAGCTACCCCTTAAAGGAAAAAATTGCTGCTGGAAACCAAAAAAGGATTATACTGTGGTCCTCTGATAACACAAATTGAGGAATGAAGGCAAATAGGCTTCGACATCTATGCAATTCCCCCCAATCCTGCAGCAGATGAGAATGGTTATCTCAACTCCCAACAAAGATACATAATAATTTTTACAGACAATAAATATGCACATAGGGCTTTTTTTTTGCACCTGTCCCATTAGGACCCAGCTATCCTAACCTCCACTTAATATACTGGCTTGTTTCCACTTTCCACTTCTTCATAATGGTGCCTACAGCAAATACTTAATAAAAACTTGTTGAAAGCTCAGACCCAAAGAGGGAATATGAGAAGGCATGCCTCCTCAAATCTTTGGCAGTGGAGTAACAGGGAAAGGGGATCTAGCTACCATGTCCATAGTACCAGCAAAGAAGGGAACAAATTTAGTCTGAACTCACAAAAATCCAACATGTATCTGGGGCTCTTCATTGGTGGTGGTATCACTGTATGCAGGCTCCTCAATATCCTCATTCCTGTTGACAATTGGGAAAAGGACAAGGTTATTATCCACTTAGATTTCTTCTAAGGGAATTAAACCGATCAGCTCTTTAAATTTTGGTGATTCTCTTCTTATCAGAAAATGTTGCTTTTGGAATGGACCTGAGTTTCATTTGAAGAAAGAACTTCCAGTGAAGAAATGCCACCCACCAACATAGATCAGCATCTTTTCTACAACTTAAATGCCTTAGAGAGTGGCATTTCATGACCACAGAGTCTGTGTATACCAGAGATGGACCTTGATCTTCCCGTTTCTGAAGTCTTCTCTCCCTATCCAAATGATATGCGCATGCACACACAAGCACATACATGCACGTGTAGTGGCTGAATATACACACATGTCCAGTACATACTTATATATGTACATGTATACACATGTGTATATATGCACATATATTTATACACATATATGGATGTATGCAGTATGTTTTGCTAACCTTAAAGCACTATATAAATGCTAGCTATTATTATCATTATCATTATTATACTATCTCTTAGAGATGTTTTTAGTAACTGAATAGGAAACTAATTGAGTAAATGCTTATCCATTACAGAACCTATAGTTCAGATGCCTCCAAAATTCAACTTTTTTCAGAAAGCATCTTTTCTCCATTTTCTTAAAACTCAACTATATAGAAAATACAGTTAGAAAGAACTAGTTCCATGAGTCAAAATAATTTGTTCAGTGTCTTAGCAAAATAAGCCATAGAATGACACAGAGAGCATGGAAACCAAAAGAATCATGGGATCACAAATATAGAGCTGAAAGATGCCTTATAGGTCTTCTAGTCCAAAGTTCTCGTTTTAACAGATGAAGAAAGTGAGGTCCAGGGATATTAAGTAACATGTCCAACAATATACATATAGTAAATGGCAGAACTGAGGTTAGAAAATCAAATGCTCTGATTTCAAATCCAGTACTCTTCCCATTGTACCAAACTGCCTCTCAATTCAGACTTTGAAACAACAAATCAGTATGAAAAACAGAAATTTTCTTCCCCTTATTTGTACTGGTTTTATATATGCTAATTAAGGAATCATAATAACCTATTTTCTTTTGCCTACACTGCTGCTTTCATTACTAAAGGTAGCTCTCCAGGTAGGAAATTCTCATAATACCAATGCAGTTTGGCAACTGCATTGGGAATTTACAATCTTAGAGAGTTGCCAAGACTTAAGTGACTTCCCCAAAGTCACTCAGCTATAGGTGTCTGGTGTAGGACTTGAACCTAGACCTTCTTAATTAAGGTTCATGGAACATTTCATGGCCATTATTTCATTTGAGTAAATAATGTATTAAAGAGACTGTAAACTACTCACCAAATATCAGGTTAAAATTTAAGTGTTCTTAAAGAGAACACTATTGATTTTTAAGTGTTTGAAATGGGAGTCAGTCAATTGTATACTTATGTGCATTTCTAAGAATGTGAAACTATTGAAATATCTTTACAGATGCCTAAAGGTATAACTGACTTCCACTACTCAAGCTTTTCAATGGAGTAGCTAATAAATAATTAAATGGACTAATAGTTTTGACTCTTCTATCTGCCACATGCCTTTAGAGGAAACAACTTACTAAGAGCAGCTGAGTGCTGCTTGCAACAGTACTGGGTCTGAGGACTGACCCCAGCATTTACTTTGTGACAGCAGGTAAGTCACTTGCCCTCTCTGCCTCTGTTTCCTAGTCTATTAAATATATCCAATAAATATTAATTAAATTATTATCAATAAATATCAATTAAATTATTAACTATATTATTAACTGTGATGTTTATTCATATTAAATTTAAAAAATAAAAATAAAACAAAATTAAGCAAATATTAAATGAATAAATTATTAAATATAAAATTTATTACTGTTAACTGTGATATTTATTAATGTTAAATTAATTTAAATAATAAAATAAATTTAAATAAAAATTAAATAAATTAATACCATCAGTATTAAAATTAAATAGTTGTTAATGTTAAATAAAATTAAAATACATTAATATTAAATTGATATTAAGTCTTAATATTAAATTAAATTAATAATTATACTTGAACTATCTACCTAACAGGGTTGTTTTGAGGAAAACATGCCAAGTGCCTCTCCCTAGTGGAAGATAAACTTGCTGAGTTCAAAGACTTTTATTTTTCTGTATTCTGAGAATCTAGCACAGTTCCTGGTATAGATTAAATACTTAACAAATGACACATAAGTGACCAGATTTGAGTCAATCATAGAGATGATATGAATCTACAAAAACTGCTTTTGAAGAAAGGCTACTGAGATTGCAAGTTACTGTTGACCCAAGTTATCTGACTGTCTTCCCAGAGTAAATTGAGTAGATAATTATTCAAGTTTCAATTGGTGGACTGGGATTCAGAAGATCTGAGCTTTAGTCTTTCCTCAGCTACTATCTGGTGATAAGACCGTGGGCAAGTCAATTAACCTCTCCAAGTTTCAGTTTCCTCATCTATAATAGGAAGAGGTTGGATTAGGGTAGTGTCCTTCCAACTATTAAATGGTATGATTCTCCCCTTGGCCTAACATGTATAGATATAGACAGTATGAAAATCTGTTGTAAGTCTACCACTTATATTTTAATTAAGTTCAGTCATAAAATTAGAGATTGAAAAGAAAGAAAGAAAAAACAAGACTACTGGGCTGCTTCATCTCTCTAAATAGGAAATGGCAGTCTCTGGAGTATGTGGAACCAAAGATGACTCTTCCATTTTTTTTTTTTTTCAAAATACATAGGACTTTTAAGAATCAAGATTAAAAATTACCCTAAAATTAAAAAATAGAAAGTTACATCAGGATCAATGTTTCTTTTAAGGAATACTGTCCATGGAGGTTTTACTCTTTTAAGAAAAAAGCCACAGCTGGTTGGTGCAGTGGACAGAGCATCGGACACCCAGAGTCAGAGAGACCCCGAGTTCAAATATGACTTCACACATTTACTAGTTCTATCACCCTGAGCAAGGTACTTAATCTCTCTCAGCCTCATCTGTAAAAGAGGGATAATAAGAGCACCTTGCTCCCAGGGTTGCTGTAAGGATAAAATGCAATAATGTTCATAAAGTGCTTTGCAAATCTTACAGCAAAATATAAATGCTAGCTTTAAACAAACTAACAGACAAACAAACAAACAAAACCCCTGAAGAGGCCAGAGCAGAGTATAATTAAAGACTTGATCTAGACTAAGAATAGAATAGAATTAAGAATAGAAAGGAAGGTATGTAAAAGGTGCCCATTACTAGACACTATACTACTATAGCAACCAAAATAGATCTGTTTCACCTTTAAATACTCATTTTAAACAAACTGCTAGTGTGGCTATGCACACTCTCCTTTTATCTGTTCTCATGTCCATTACCAAATATACAATTCAGTGGATGCAAATAAGTACTAGCTCTTCATTGATCATTTGTTCTGAATTTTTGCAAAATAGATTTTTGCTTTCTGCTTTGAAGAAGATACTTTATATGAAGTAACTAAAATTGGACATTTTTTCATATAAGAAGTTCATTTACAAAAAAATTAGAGCTGATACCTAATAGTGATGATGGTAACAAAAACAACAAATCACATTTACTTACTTGCTTTTAAGGTTTAGAAAGTGCTTTCATCAAGTAGGTAGTACATACTACCCTATATTGGGGTGGGGAACTTGTGGCCCTGAGGCCACATGTTGCCTTCTAGGTCCTCAAGTGTGGCCCTTTGACTGAATTTAAACTTCAGACAACAAATACCCTTAATAAAGGGATTTGTTCTGTAAAACTTGGACTCAATCAAAAGGTTGCCCCCAAGGCCTCAGGTTCCCCACCTCTGCCCTATATTGTACACTTATGTCAATTACATACAACAATGTTGCCCTCCATTGTATTCTTAAATGTAACCATTTAAATTTAAATTATTAAATTAATTAAATTAAATATCAAATATTTATCAAATATCAATTAAATTAAATATCAAATAAACCCTCTAAGAAGCTAGTATAGTGTCATATCCCCAGTGTATATTCACCCATAAACTAACTAATCATAATAATTACTCCAATGTTATCACATAATTGAAATTAATTGTCAATTACTGGATTTAGAGATAGAAGGACCTAGATTCAAATCTTGTGTATGATTAACTTTTTAGATATGTGACCCTAGACAAATCCCTTAACTTCCCTAAACCTCAGTTTCCTTATCCATAAAATGGGAATAATAACAATTTTACTACTTACCTCAAAGAGTTGCTAGTGCTTTACAAACTTTACAGCATTATATAAATGTGAAGAGAAGAACAGGTCTGCCACTGTTGCTATCATCATCATCATCATCATCACTCTTTTCTATTATTCATGTACATGCTGTCTTTCCCATTAGATGTAAGTTCTTTGAGGGCATGGACTACTTTTGGTTTTTCTTTGCATACCCTGCACTAAGTATAACATCTGGCACATAATAACTTAATAAATGTTTATTGATTGATTGTATTGAGGAGAGTGAGCCAGAAACTGATAAAGGGGACATAGCTTTAGTAAAGGTTATAGATAATGAGGAAGGAAAGAATATCTACCCTATACTCATTTTTTTCAGGCTCCTTGCTACAAAACGTGGTTACCTTTTACACAGCAGGGTCCTTGGCAATAGCTTCCTGTCTAGCTTTGAAAAAATATTTTCATGACTTCTCAGAAAGAATGGTGGTTTGAACTGTTTAAAATAGACATTTATCACCAGTTTCTTCTATTTTCCATTTTCACTGTTTATCTAATTTAAAATTCTTCTAATTTTCCTTACTTTATCCAAATATTCATTTAATTATTTGTTTTTACTTCACTTCATCTTTATTAGGAATAAAAATAATAACAACAACAATATTTCCTTTTTGTGTAACACTATAATTACAAAGTTTTTATAATTATAATGTATATATCACTGTATCTGATCCTCAAAATAATTCTGTGATAAAATTAAAGCAAATATTATTATCTCCATTCTAGAGCTGAAAAAACTGAGGCTCAAACATTAAGGGACATACACAAAGTCACAGAGCCTATAGCTGGAAGGGCAGGAACTTTTGACTCCTCACCAAATGATCTGTCCACTTTTACTATATTCTAAACCATATGCAGTATTCAGAGCAAAGTTTAAGCTAAAAATATAAATTTAAAAATATATCTAATAAGTGAATATCCTGGAGCCAACAAAAGGGATTTTTCAATGACTTTCAAAGAAACTCTTGATATTGGCAAAGGGTACAGAACCCAATTAAACATAGTGTGACAAAAACTGGAGAAATATAAAGAAAGTTTTTGGATATTTAAAAGTAACTGTAATTAGTCAATTAGAAAATAATAAGATAAAAGCAGGAACACAAATTATAGCTGATCAATATTCTCCTTTATGTATGAACATCTGAATTAGACTGATTTTCCCCTCATAGAACAAGGGGAGCATAAAAATATGCCTACTGGCATGGGAGTCAGTGACTAAATATTTATTTTAAATAATAAATGTATGATATACAATATATTTATTATAAGTAATAAATGCTTATTGAATGACTAACTCACTGAATCAGGGTGAGGGCAGAAATCTTCCCTGCAGGGAAATAGGTGGGTGATGGGAAAAGACCAACCCACTACCACCCCCATAAACCCACAAAGGAATTTCCTCTTAGGGTTTACCACAACCCAAATTCAGGGAAATAGAGAATATAAATGTTTTAATACTGTAAATCCAAGTGTTCTACACCATAAAGGAATCAGTATAATCATTTGGTTTAGGATCTAAAGAGAACAATGTATGTCAGTAAATCATCTATGGGAAAAAGGATTAAAATCATATAGCTAACCTTTTGGTTAAAGGTTCAAATACACCACTGTCACTAGCCAGTGAATAATCAGAGAGACATGCAGAAACCCGTCTGGCCCTCCTCTCTGATCTCCTAGCACTGTCTTCTCTTAGAGTAACTGCTGTAGAGAAAAGAAATAAACAGTTAGAAGGTAAGAAACTTTGACATCTGTAGGAAGGATGCTAATAAGTTGATGCTACTATTAATGAAAATATAACATTAAATTTTTTAGCTATGACTATTTTGATCTATCTTTTAAAAACATACAGAGTGAGGTCCAGTTCCTTCTTCTGGAAAATTGCAGAAAGGAACTTTATAATTATTTCTTTTCATGGCTAAAAATAACCAGACCTCTTTAGAATCTCTGAAAAAAATATTTAAAAAGAAAAAATCACTATTTGAAATTGTTGATACAATTTTTCCCCCATTAACACAGAACACTGAGAAATGTTACTATTTGAAATCACTGACAAAAAACTTTTTCTCCCATTAACCAATATGTGCAACAATAGATTAAAATAACGTTGGGTCCAAGGGTAGATTATACATAGGTATTTAAGAATGGGCATTTAAAAAATTACTGGCATAGGACCAATAAAATTTTATTTTATAAAAAAATTTAGAGGAATCACAATAATTATGTCTATGAAAGGAACCATGTACTTTTTTTTTTTTTTGGAGAAAAGACTGCTTTTCATTGCCTCCTAGGCAATCAAGGAATGAAATAGATCTATATAACAATGATCAGATAAGACCGGAGTGAAAATTTTAGTTGGTCTCATTTTCTGTAACTCATCTTCTATTCAACCAAACCTATATGATAAAAGCCACCCAAAATGTGCAAAGTATCAAGTCTGCACTCAACAAGTCGGACTAATAATGAAAATACTCTAATATCATGTCATGGAATTGAGGTTACAAATATAAATCTCATTTCATTAACTATGCTAAAATGAAGATTTCCAACCAATCCGACAGCATTAATACAAACACTACTTCTTTCTCACTGTTATCCCTGCAAAAGATAATGCAGAAATCAAAATAAAGGAAGAATTCTCAAAGAAACCCCTGGCAGGGTCACTAGAGCCGCATGACCACAAACGTTAAATGAAAGAGGTACTGTCAACAGTTGCCCTTGGTCAGAAAAAACAACATGGAAGAAACCACTCAACATCCCAAAACATCTGCTCTTGGGTTTCAACGCAATGAAGTTAACCATAGGGAGGAAAGGACATAAAGTGAGGACAAGAAATCTTAGAGCTACATTTACTTTTTACATCTCTTACCTTTAAAAATAAAAAAAATATATTAGTTCTTTTGACCATTTAAATATACACACACTCCAAGGGGCATAAAAACACTTGAATAAAAGGAAGGAGAAACATAGTAAAAAGTATATCATGCATAAGGTTTACAGTCCAAGTGTGTCATATTAGACTTATTAAATTCCTTTTAAAATTATACAAAAGAAGTTAAAGGTCTCAAAAAGTGTTTTGCAAGGATTCAATAGTCTTTACCAACCTTAAAAAACAGAGCAATTATGTATGTGATAAGCTGTAAGACTACTACAAAGTATCCTCTTCTGCATATCTTGTAATACTAGGCAACATATTTACTAGACAACAATGCAATAAAAATCTAGAAGTCAGAGGTAAAAAAAAATAATACCAAGTTGACTTACAGTGAATGTTTCTGTTGTGCAGCATGAGAAACAAGATAAAAAACAAAGAGTGAAAAGGTGTAGCTTTTCTAAGCTGACATATAAAAACAGAGCACAAATACAGTCATTAATATGTCAATAACTGGATGAGAAAACTAAAGATGCCTACTGATTCATAATTAATATAAAACTAAAAACATACAATTATATTGAAATCATGGTACATTTTAACTTAAAAATACACTGGCTATTTAAAAGTTAAAATAATGTTTGTGAAATGAAAATTTCAAAATCCAAGGATACTTCTCTCTCCTCAAAAAAAAGTCCAAATGATTGAAGTCTAGGTGAAAAAAAGTTATTTGAGAAAATACTCTTTTTTCCCCAATATTAAAACTGCCTACTATACATAGCAATATTGTTTTATAGGAATTATTAGACAATGAATATGAATTGTGTGGTTTTAGGTTAGCTGATAAACCATTCTAAGCCTCAGTTTTGTCTAGCAAAATGAGACATTTAGAGTAGATTTTTTAAAAAACCTGTTCCATTTAATGAACATTTGTTAAACCCTGGAGAGCATCCTTTTAGGTTCTGTGATGGAAGAGAAGGATGCAGAGGAGAGGAGATATTCTGATTTCTGATCTCATCTGCATACAGAATTCCTAGTATGGGAACTCCTTCCACCAATGTAGATGATGATAATAAACATTACTTATTTATTGTCATAAATGTTATAGATTTAGACTACATTCTTTCTATATGCCTCATGGGAATTACAGTTGTGTTTGGCACCTACAAACAAACCCTTATGCAATGCCTGGCCTTCAAGAGTACTCCATTTTGACTACTTTGGTATATTATTTTATTCATGGAAAGTTTCTGGCTGTGGTATATGGTAACTTACCACAAGGTGGCAGTAAGAAAACATAGTATGAGCCACCTGCATTTAGAAGTTACTATCAAAACAACTCTGCAGAATACTTGGTATCTGTCAGGGTAGCAATGATGAACAATGAGACGGTTTTAAAACTAAACCTAGGATGGATTAGTGGATGAGGGGAAAGCGTGGAGGAGGGAAGCTTGAGAGGAAAACAAAGAGTATTGGGACATATAGGATCATGTTGATTATTCTATTGGTACCTTAGTTTTTAATAGCCTTAAAAGAAAGGATGAAAAAATTAGATTAAATAATAATTATTTTAAATTTCTTTTTTATTTCCTTTAAAAATGGCAACATGTTCATATGGAAGAAGTAAATAGTAACCATTACTCTTCCCAAACTAATCCGGTCCTTAATCTGATATCTCACACACACACACACACACACACACACACACACACACACGGTATAGATGTATATTATGTATGATGTTGACATAATAGTATCATTTGTGGGCTTGCAGCATTGTTCAAAAGCTCCTAGGCAAAAATCTTCATGTCATCCTGATTCTTCTAGTCATAAAAATCTCCCACCTGCTATTACCTAATATTAAGTAATGCTAAGTAATAGCAAGAAGGCAGGAGAGCACAGATTTTAAATATAAAATTATACCACCTTCTTCTTCACCTCCCACCCCCACCAATCTTATTTATAAACACTTACTTCCACTAGTAGTTGAGACATTTGCCAGTTGTGGTCGTAGCTGTTCTCGAACTCCTTCACTGTCCCCGTGATATCCAGAATGTTGAAGTGAAGTTGTCCCCTGCGTCTCGTCATCTCCCATAGCTGAGGCTTGAGCCCTGAGTCTTTCTAGAGCTCCCATGCCTAGCATTTCAAATCCATCAGACATCTGAGCAAGAGGGGAATCCCGAGAGGCAGAAAGAAAGGGTGTATCTAATGGGGAACTCGGTGGAGATAAGGAAGACAAAGAAGAACGAGAAGACAAGGAGGCTAGGGACTGAGGTGTGTCCAGGGATCTCCTTTGCTTATTGAAGTGGGAATGTCCAGTGGACTCAGAGAATGGTGCATCTTTTCCCAGAGAATCAAAAGGAATTAGATCAAAGCGCAGATGCTGGCCATAATCTGCATCTGATTTTTCATACTGGGGAAGGCCATAGATGTCTGTGAAGCTGATGGAGCTTAAGGAACCTCTGCTGGAAGCCAGTGATCCCCGGCTGGATGCCAGTGATCCCCTGCTGCTCCCAGAGGATACTGTCAGAGTGCTGGCAGATAAACTGAAATAAGAAATAAAAATGCAAGCTTTATTACTATATTTTCACGACCTCTGCTTGCATACTGTTATATTCCACATAAAGGTATATGACCTCATCTACTCTGTAAGATGAAAAATCAATATATCTCCTATTGCTAACAGTAACTTAACATTTTAATATTGGTTGCTAATTCATGACTTTAATTTTGTGTAAAAAAACAGTATTAAATAGAGGAATAACTAATTCCTTTTCATTCTCTTTGACAGGCAGTACTTCCCTGCACATAGTAGGCATTATAAAATGTTGACGGCGTTCAATTTTTCCTCCAAAAATTAACCATCAAACAATAGGTTCAGCATCTGTTTTTTGAACTTTTAGTGTTTGCCAATTTTTTGGCTAGTCAAATTTATCTGTTGTGGTGAATCAGAGAATTCTATTTAATCATTTTGTTTTGGTAAAGGAGGCTATCATAGGAAAGAAGGACTTAGAACATGATTGTTGTTCTAGAAATCGTGTTCTTTCACACGATTGTTGTGGAAGAAAACAACGAAAATGAATCAATAAAATATTCAATTAAAAAAACTACAATTAAATTAACCTGACTCTTTGCAGCTAGCATTTTACCACCACTCTTTAGCCCAAAAGTTTGATAAGTGTTATTACTTTTCAAATAAAAAAGATGTTATCTGTTGTCATTTTATAGTTAACAACTTCTATCATGAGCCTATAGACATTAGTGTTTCCACTTTCTTTTATCAATACACTGTGATTTGATGAATTTACTTCCCAAGGAGTCATGTTTCCCTCTGATGAAAATGTGAAATAAAATAATTTCATGAAGATGATGATAAAGTGTTAAAGATAATGAAATTAAATTAGAACTATAAAATCTAGATGAAGTATGTTCCAATCACAACGGGGAGTGTGTGTGTGTGTGTGTGTGTGTGTGTGTGTGTGCGCGCGCGCGCGCGTGCAACAATGCTGTGTTTTGTTTTGCTTCTTTTTACTCACAATGCTGTCCAGGTTCCTTCCCCCACCTTGAACATTTTTTTGGTCATGTGGGAAAAAATACATACCTCAACCACAGATTTCTTGGTTTCTTAACATAAGAAGTTGAATATTTTTCATGTTTTTCATGAAGTGATTTTTATCTTATACATTTCCATCCTATTATCTCAATTAAAAAAAAAAGGCCTATGGACATGTGTACATACACAGTCACTCAGATACTCCCAGGCACTATAATTTTAAACATTATAAATCATTGGATCATACATAAATTTGCCAGCAATTTTGTTGCTCTGAAGACAAATGCATTTTTCCTTGAATTCCTTGGAACAGATAGGAATTTTTTTAGACTGTAATTTCTGCCTTTTTCCACTTAATTCTGTCCAAATGATTCATCAGTCCCTTTAAAGCCTTCAAATCCGTTCCAGTACCTATGTTCCAGTTAATGAGAATAGCTAATAGGAATTATGAACATCATTCACTTGTAATTATCAAAGAGTAAAAATGAAAAAGTAACACACAACTTTGTAAGAGTGACCTACCTTTTTAACTGAGATTGTAGGTAGGATGTTAAACGTGTAGCTTCTTCTAGCTGCATAAGCAAACAGTTTCGCTTTTCTTGAAGAAGAATCCTGAAATATAAAATGTACATATGAACATGTGTATGCATGGACATGTGCACTAACACACACTTAGAGCATCAATTGCTTGCATTCAGACTTTCAGTAATCACTAGTGGTAGCATTTGTTTTTTTTAATGAAGTAGATTTTCATACTAGAAAATTCAACTATAATTTTACAGTAAAGGCACAACATGTAGTTTTTATGTCAAAAATCTTAAAACTATGACAATGTGAGGATGTGTTTGTATACCTTAGTAGTCTTTGAAACAGCCCTGCTCTCCCTGTACATTAAGAAGAAAACATCCTCAGGTTTAAGATACTCACTTTCTTAATTTTATTTAGTACAACTACTATGAATTGATCAAAAAGTCACAGAATGTATTTTCAAATTTGTTTTTCATGCATTTAAATCTTCATCCAGAAAATAAGGGGGCTGCATTCAATGATTTCTAAAGTTTGAGTTCTAAAAATAATAATAATTATTAAAGAATATGGGATTCCATCTCTGACTCTGAGTGCTTACAAGTGGTCCTAACTGTTAACTCCTGCCCAGATATCCATTACTGAGACTCCATCTGTTTCCACCTGTAGGCATTCTAAAGATATAGTTGGGAGTCTAAAAGGGTGACATCCTTATCCAGTTAGAGTAGGTGGATTTTAATAGTGTCCCATAAGAAGTAACATTCAGAGGTTGCCAAACTATGCACAAATCTCTTCTACTGAAGGTATATAGAACTGTTAGGCAAGGGAAGAAACCAATTAGAGAGCATCCTGTAAGCAGTCAACTTCCTATCCTCACATCATAAGATATACACAGTCCAAGAATACCACATTTTTGACTGAGGGGACCACAAAATCCAGAAAAAAACATAAATAAATCACCTCTAATGTAAATCATTATTTTTTTTCTCATGATAAAAACGCGGAATTCATTGATCAAAAAAATTAAAAGTAAAAGTGTACAATATACTTAAAGTAACCATTTTCCTGGAATTAAAGTTATCCATTGTATGTTGTAAACAGGACATGATTTGATTTTATAGAATCAGTCAAATCTTGTGTCATACAAAGAGAAATGGTATGGTAAAAGTACAGTTTGCAAAAATATACAGATCTCTTTAGGTCTGAGAGACATCTGCAATGCTACTGATGCTTGTAAATCATTATTTTAACTGCTAGTCAAGAAGACACTATTTAATTATTATTTTCCATAAAAAGTGTATTGCTACTATTTGATATTAACTTAATAGTTTTCACACTTCAGGTATCATACAAAGATAGCATACAAATTATTTCTGCCTGAGAAGCAGCCCTTCTCATGAGGGACTTCTATTTAGGCAACTGTCAATTCTTGGATCAATTGAATGTTCCCTTACTCTAAGGGAAAGATTCTCATTTTAATTTTTAATTTAGAGTTTATTTAAATTATGAACTTAACAAACACGAACATTTGAATATATCAAGAATAGAAAAAGAGGGGCAGTTAAGTGGCGCAATGGATAGAGCACCGGTCCTGCAGTCAGGAGGACCTGAGTTCAAATCCGGCCTCAGACACATGATACTCACTAGCTGTGTGGGCAAGTCACTTAACCCCGATAGCCTTGCAAAAAAAAAAAAAAAATAGAAAAAGAGAACCACAAAACAATGAATCTCTATTAAGTATAGCTTGTTTGTTTAAAGAACGTGAAATTTAACTTAATAATACAACACTGTCCTGCTTATATTATTCCTTTTTGAAATTCCTTCTCTTCTGTTCATTTAAAGATGCATCATTGATGTTCTTTTCTTTGATTAATTTTTGGGCATTATTATAATTACCCATCCTCTCCCTGACTCTAATTTGCCTCTACTCCCCTAAAAAGCATTCCTCAAAGAGAAAGATTGCTAAACTTTCTTTTTATTCCCACATGCCACAAAATTTCCATTTTCATACTAGATTCATACTAGAACAGAGGCTATAACCAAAAATTTATCAGGATTTCCCGACTGTTGAACTTTAAAACAAAAAAAAATTATTCTTTGTATTCATCTCCAAATTTCTCAGCACCACAGCATGTTAAAGTTGGAAGGAACCTTGGAGATCATCTCAATCAATCTCTCACTTTCTTATCCATTATTACCTGTATTTGCTATCTCCTATACATGTCATTACCATTAAAATCTAAACTGGTTGAGAAATCTTCTATATGTATTCAATTCAGTCTTCAGAACTTTGTGTCTTCAGAACTTTAGCTCACTCTCTTCAGCTAAATTCCCCAGAAGAATTCTCGGTGATAGAATCCTACCAATCCTTTATATCAATCCTTTTAAGTCAATACTACTAAAATGTGTCATGTCTGCTTCTGCCTCCACGGGATCATCATCCAAATGCCCTCTCCTATATTCTTCCCCACCCTCCCTCTAATTCCTGGAAACTTTTTAATATACAGTGATAACTATGTCCTTTAATAGCTGTGTTACTGTGGGAAAATTAGTTACCTGAGGTCCCTCTGAGCCTGTTTCCTACCAAAATTTAGGGCACACATAATACTATAACCTGCTTTCTCTTCTTTATTACAAAGATGGAGCTGTCATTTCATCTCAAAATTCCCACCAATTCCATTCCAAGCAAACAGGTCCTCCTTGTTGGGGTGAGAATCAGCTCAATAATGGAAATTCTGACTTCCCATGGATTTCTCTTCCTTCTCAAGGTCGAAATATATCAAAGCTAATCAAAAAAATAGTAGCTTTTCTCCATATGGAAGAGAGACTGTTCTAAGAGATATCTGGACAATTGAAATCTCCCACCACTATGATTGCATGCTCCTGTGTCAGGTTTATGATCTGTTTCCCAAATTCCTTATTTGTTCTCTATCTGTGGTCTATAATATATGCTGAATGCTTGCCCACCATTGATCATCATTTACCTTCTTGATTTCTTCTTTTAGAAAACCATAACTTCTTAATATACAATGTCAGCCATATCCTTTAATAGCTGTTACTGTGGGAAAATCAATTATCTGAGGGCTTTCTGAACCTGTTTCCTCATCTGTAAAATGGGATAATGCTTATGCTCACAGGGTTAATATGAGGAAAGCATTTCCAAACAATAAAGGGCTGTTAAAATATGAGCATTATATACATTATAAAGTATATAAACATTATAAAGTCTATAAAATCACGAATTGTATAAATAAGGTAAAGCCTGACATATTTAACCAGTCACGAATCTATCTGTATTATTCTTTTTTTTTTGGCTAGGCAATGGGGTTCAGTGACTTGCCCAGGGTCACACAGCTAGTGTCAAGTGTCTGAGGCCACATTTGAACGTAGGTCCTCCTAATGCCAGGGCCGGTGGCTCTATCCACTGCGCCATCTACGGAGGGGCCCTTATCTATATTATTCTTATCCAGCTCATGTCTCTATCAGGTCTACAAGAATGAGACTGTCAAATATCTTACTGAAATCTGAGTACAGTAAATACTATGTCTATAACCTTTCCATGATTAGCTAGCCAATCCAATAACTGTCAAAAGGCAGTCCCAATTTCTAATATTTTAGAGACGTACTCCAGGATTGGCAAACTTGCTTTTGTGCGCCTGGAGCTAAGAATAGTTTTTATATCTTTAAATACAACAAAATTTTATTTATAAATGTAAAAACCATTTTTAGCTGACAAACAGTAGTTTACCAACTCTTGTTCTTCACCCTATTGTTGTCAATATTGCTACCTAGAAGATTGATATAGATAGATATATGTAAGTGGAAATATGTAAGGAGAACTAATAGTAAATGACAGAATCAGGATCTAAAAAAACTTCCACAATCTGTCATCATTGGACATAATCAGAAAAAATGTAACAGCAATACATGAGCTGTCCTATACTTAAATTAAAAAAAAAAAGAGAGAGAGCAAAGTAAGTACAGGACTGAGTAGATGTGCCTAGGTTTTTGTGAAAAAGACTTAGTGTTCAATTCATTAACAAGTTCATTATGAGTGTTGTTGTTACTATTTTACTTTTATTAAGGAGGGAAGGAAATCCAGATCTATGATGCCATCAGTGCAGGAACTCCTGGTGTGTATTTATCTTATTTTTGGGTTTGGTTTTTTTTTTTTTTTGCATGTTGTCTCCTCCATTAGATTGTCAGCTCCTTGAGATCAGTGTCTGGTTTTTTACCTTTCTTTGTATCCTCAATGCTCTGCATGGTACCTGGCACATAATAAGCATTTAGCAAATTCTAAGTGCCTGAATGGAAAAATCCCTCCACTGATGCATATAAGCAACTTGCCTACCAGCTTATAGGCTTACAGAGTTGTCCAGGTCACTGAGAAGTAAAGTGATTCGCCCAGGGTCACACTGCTAGTATGCAACCAAGGCATGCCTTGAATTCAAATTGCCCTGACTCCAACCAACCTGGCTCTCAATCCACTACACCACTGCTGTCAAACTCAAATAGAAGCCACTCCTCCGTACATAAGGATCCCTATTGCCTTACTTGTAAAGTGTGTTACCTACATTCTATTGTATTTTTACTTATTTTGTTAAATATTTCCCAATTACATTTGAATCCAGTTCTGGCTTCCCTCAGCAGTGTTTGTAGATATAATGTGTTTGACACCTCTGCACCACACCTCAGCGTCTTAATAAAAGTATAGAATCAGGTCAGCTAGGTGGCGCAGTACAAAGAGCACTGGCCCTGGAGTCAGGAGGATCTGACTTCAAATCTGGCCTCAGACACTTGACACTTACTAGCTGTGTGACACTGGGCAAGTCACTTAACCCCAAATGCCTCACAAAAAAATTTTAAATAAAAATTATATATATATATATATGTGTGTGTGTGTGTGTGTGTATTTGCATGTATACATACACATATATATGTAAATATATATGAAATCTATTAGAAATCATGATAGCACTAAACAAAGGGTGAGATTGACTATATCGAGGAAACCATGTCTAGTCATTATTTTGGAAACATACTGACAAAGTGGAGACTATTTTAGTGGCAAATGACCTAATGGTGAAGGGATTTGACAACACCATACAATATGAGGAAGAATGAAAGGAAATGGGTTATTGATTATAAAAGAAAAGCAAGATGATGGTATTAAAATATCTGAAGGACCGTCATATAGAAAAGAGATCTCATTTGTTTTGTGAGACCTTTGAACTATGACCACTGGTTAGGGGTTATAGGAAAATTGATTTTTGAGAACGTAATGAAGAACTTATTTGAATGTACAAAAATAGATAGAGGGGTCTGCTTTATGATCCAATAAATTCTCCCATTATGGAAAGTGCTCAAGAAAAGGCTGAACGATTATTTGTTTTCTGGTTACGCTAAATCTGAGGATTTAGCAGTGGGTGGGAGAACTGATTCAACCAGAGATTCTTTATAGGGTAGGGATAAGGAGCAGGGAGGGAGGTCTATGAATAGAGATTTCAGGAGTTTCATGGGGGAAAAAAAAGTATATTTTTTTCAATAAGTGGTTTCCTGTGTAATCATTTTTTTTATGAACTTAAAAACATTATTCTGAGAAGAGATCCATAGGTTTCACCATACTGCCAGAGTTGGTCTTTAACATAAAAAGCTTAAGAAACTCTTAATTTGATCATTCCATTATACCCTCTATTATTCCATGGCATTGACAGAATTTACTATTACACCTAGAGTAGGGTTCTTACTCTACAGGGGGTCTGAGAAATTGGCTTTTAAATATTTTGATAACTATATTTTAATGTAATTGGTTTCCTTTATATCCCATGTATTTTATTTTATGTACTTAAAATATTATTCCAAGAAGGGATTCAGGCTTTCAGACTGCCAAGAGGACTGTGACATAAAGAAATCAAAATGTTATTGAAATCATATATCCTCCTAACTACTTTCTAAGATTCATTAATATTAACCACTTTGCCATGGGATAAATCAGTCTATTTTTGAAATTAGAAATAGTTTTGTACACTCCAAGTGAAGTAGAATATAAAAGTGATCTTCTGGATTACTAAAATATTGTTGTTCAGTCATTTCAGACTCTTAGTGACCCCATTAGGGGTTTTCTCAGCAAAGATACTGGAGAGGTTTGCCATTTTCTTCTACAGCTGATTTTACACATGAGGAACTGAGACAAATAGGGCTAAGTGACTTGCCCAAGGTCACACAGCTAGTAAGTATCTGAGGCTACATTTGAACTCAGGTCCTCCCAGCTTCAAGGTTGGTGTACTATCTATTGCACCACCTAGCTGCCCATATTAAAACATTATATTTATGCTATTAAGGAGAAAAAAGGGGTGGCGGGGCTCATGTAAATAATTGATATATTTTATAACTGAGCAAATTATCCAAATAACTTTTCTACTCTCAACTTGATATTTTATATGCAGACAAAGTAATCATCAGAAATGGTATAATGAAATCTGACACATTAATATCCTATCTAATGAAAAGAGGAAATGTGTAGGACAAAAGATTAGGCTGATTTTTTTTAAGGCAATTTGGGGTTAAGTGACTTGCCCAGGGTCACACAGCTAGTAAGTGTCAAGAGTTTGGTCTGAGGTCGGATTTGAACTCAGGTCCTCCTGACTTCAGGGCTGGTGCTCTATCCACTGCGCCACCTAGCTGCCCCATAAGCTGATGTTTTAAGAGAAATTCTGGCTCCCATTAATGCAGAGAGCACAGGAAGCCTCTTCACAAGTCAAGGAGCACAGGTGTCAAATGAAAGCAAGAGACATGGGGCACAATTAAAACCTGATCAAATTGGCAAAATGTGATTCCTTCCATTTCAATTCCTTTATAAGATCCTGAGACTAATAACGGGAAAGTATTTTCTTAATAAATTTATTTTGAAATGTGGAACTCAAAATCTTATAAAAATGAATGTTGAAAATTATCTTTACATGTAATTGGGAAAAATATTATTCAAAAAAAGAAGAAAATTATTTTGAAAACTTTTCAACTGAAAAAGAAAAATACTTCATGACTTGAAGAAAGTCAAGACTGAATGTCAATGCAATCTTCCCCCAAACTGTTCCTTGTTAATAAGGGAATATGAGGAAATTGCAAAAGTATTCTGGCATTCTAGGCTTTCACTCATAGTATCCCATCTAGTTATACATTAGGTCACCAGAATGTACACAGCCCAAATATCTTGCCATACTCAGTCTCAGTTCTGGACTACTAATCCTCCCCTGGCCAACTGCTCAGTTTTCCACCTTTTGCTCTCCTTCAAGGAACAATAATCTAATCAATACTATCGTGAAAAGACAAAATAATTTACTTCTCTCCGATTGTGCTCACCTAGACCAAACTCTCCTGATCACTAGTTCCTCTAGGCAGAGTGGTATAGTAAAAAGAGCATTAGAGTTGGAGAAACTGGGTTTAAATCTTACCTGTGATACTTACTACCTGTATGCCCTTGGACAATTCACTGAATGGTCCTGGGCCTCTGTTTCTTCATCTATAAAATAAGGGGCTCAGACTAAATGGCTTCTGAGATTTTTTCTAGCTGTGGGTTTCTATTCTTAAGTGTGATATCTCCCAACCAGAACATAAGCTTTTAGAGATAGCCAATTAGCTAGCTAAATAAATAAATAGATACATGCTATAGATAGATTAGACAGATGATACAAGTAAATATAGATGACAGATAAATAATATAGATAAACAGATAGATGATATAGATATAGATATATTAGAGAGATGATATAGATTACATGAAATAGATGATACCAATAGATTAGATTGGTATATACAGATTAGATAGATTATATAGGTAGATTAAGCAAATAGATGATATAGATATAGATATATTAGATATATTAGATTACATGAAATAGATGATACCAATAGGTTAGATGGATATATAGACAGATTAGATAGATGATACAGACAAATATATAGACTAGTCAGATGATACAGATTATATAAACAGATAGTTGAGATAGATAAACAGACAGATGATAGATAAGATAGATAAAGCATTTACTAAGCTTACTTGCTGTGGGTCAGGAACTGTGCTGAGCCTTGGGATGCAAATATAAGCAAAAAAAGAAAGATCATCTCTGCCCTCCAGGAAGTTACATTCTAATGGAGGAAGACAACACATAAAAGGAAGCTGAACAGGGAACAGAGAAAGAAAAGAGGAATAGAAAAGTAGTAGTGGGAGTCATAGGCTGGTCTGGATTTAAAAACCAGAGATTGTCTCACTTATGCATTTGTATCCCCAGTATTTAGCACATAGTGGGTGCTTAATAAGTACTTGTTAATTAACTAGGCTTCTCATATTCTTGTACATAATGCTCAGAGCCTCAGTTTCCCCATCTGTAATATGGGGATAACAGACAGTAGCAACATAGTGTTGCGCAAAAGTTTCTGTTTGATTGTTTACAAAAGTATGCAAGGTCAAATAAAGTGAAGTGTTAGAAAGTTGCACAACTTCATGGTGCCTATCCCATTCACCCCCCCATTCCCTCCCTCCCCCAAAAAAACCCCCAGTATTAGAATCACCAAACCTTTCTGTGGCTCCATGGGCAGATGTAGCTCTAGCCCTCTGAATCTCTTCCTCTAAACGCCTTTTCTCCTCTTCCAATCGGGCAATGTCTTCTGGAGAACGTCTCTGCTGGCTGATGAGCTGCAGTTCCTGGAGAAGGGCTTCTTTTTCTTTAATGAGCTGAAGGCGGTCCCTGTCTGCCTCCGCTATTCCTGGCCAAGACTCATTATCTAGCAAGGCCAATTGCTGCTGTATATTTGCCACTCTTTAAAGAGAGGGAGAAACAAGAAAAGGAGAGTAAGTGAGGGGCAGAATAAAACAAACAAAAAAATAAAAACCATGCAATAAACCATATAAAGTATATTTGGATTTCCAGCTTTAACCGTATCATGAGATGAATTCATTTTCCTTGAGAATGGCAGGGAAGAAGACATAATGAATAGTTCTCTGGCATAATCTCTTCTACTCAAGACACAACTGGAGTTGATAACAATAGACATTTTGCTTCTTTGAGGAAATGCGCAAAAAGGCCAGTATTTCTAAACACACACTCAAAATTACATGCTCTTACAAATTAATTTAAACTGCTCTCATGATCCACTTTCTTAAAATGGGGGAAGATACGTAGTTTTAGAATGTAAACTTCCCTAGTGTAAAGGCTGTGGCTTCTATCTCTATTTTTCCTGCAATGTTTACTATGCACATATTAGATGCTTAATAAATATTTGTCAGCTTCCATAGTCTGAATTGCAAGATGACTATGGTCTACAAGTAAAATAAATGACTGAACACATAAATAAATAAATACATAAATAAATAAATAAATAAATAAATAGTTTGGGTCCAGATCTGTAATTTCATCAACACATGGCACTTCACGTAGAAATTCATTCACCTACCACCAGCAGAAGCTGCTCTTTAAATTTACATTCTTAGAGAATTGCTTGGGCTAGTAGAGATTCAGTAATTTGCCCAGGGTTATAGAACCTGAATCGGTCAAAGGCATGACTTGCACTTGGTCTTCCTGACCCCAAGACCAGCCACCAACCCTGTGACCATTACACTACTTCAGCCCTCTGTTTGTTTTTAATGTATATATTTTTTATTTTAAATAATAGTTTTCCTAATTACATGTAAAGACAATTTTAAACATTCATTTTTTATTATAAAATTTTGAGTTCCAAATTTTCTCCCTCCTTCCTCCTCTCAAAATGACAGGCAATTTGATATAGGTTATATATGTACAATCATGTAAAACATTTCCATATTAGTCATGACATATAATTTTAAAAGAGAAAGAGAGTAAAGGGTATTTAACACAGAATGTAAGCTAGAATAGTGGATAGAGAGCAAGCTTTGAGTCAGGATGATCTAGGTACAAGTACCACCTCTAATATACACTGTCTGTGTGGCCCTGGACAAGACAATTAACTTATTAATGCCCTAGATAATTCATAAAGACTCCCTCTTTCTTAGCAGGTAACAATCTGCATTGAAATAAGGAGTTTCCAAACACCTGAGCATATACAAGGAACTCACAGGTCTAGTCCAGAAAACATCCTAGAAAATTCAAGTGGTGTATGATGTGGTTTCTGTTTAATTTTATTGATATCTTATTTTTATATCACTTTCATTTCCAAATATACTCCACTGACACCCATTTAATTATTTCTTGTATGAAAGAATTTAAAAACAACAACCCAGCTCCACAAAACGACATCAGCCAAGGCATCAGCCACTTACATATATATATGTTTCACAGTCATAAGACTCTAAACTTTGAGAAAAAAGAGGGAGGAGCATTTACTCATCTCCTTTTCCTTTTCTCATCTTCTCTCCCTGGCCAAGTTCCAGGTGATTGCCATTATAAAGCATTGTTTCCCCTATTTGTCATTCTTTCAATTTGAATATTATTGCTTTCTGAAAAATCACATCATTTAAGAATTTGAAATAATCAAGTGTATGTGAAGCTCACACAGATGAAGTTGTATCTGATTCAACCTTTTCGTGTAGACTGAAATGACCTAATTTTCATTTGTTAAGAACCAACCCAAACTTTCACAAAACACATCAAACAGGGCAGAGGATCCTTTACAGGTTTCTATGTGCTGTTATTTATCCTCGGGCCAGTTTGGCATCAAGCACAGTATTTCTTCTATGATTCTTTTTCTTTTTAATGAAAGAGTCAGGGGTTGAAAATGAAATGAAAGAAATGTGGTCTGCATTATTTTAAAAGTTTAGAAGGATCTCAGTTCGATGAAAAAAGGATGGAATAGTTTATATTATAAAAGCAAACTTCACTCTCCCTCCTCTTTCACTTCTCAAAAAAACCCAACCTTTTAAAAATAAGGTCAGATTTGTTTTAGCTTCGAAGTTTAAATATGGCCAGAAGAATTTGGGGCCAAGGGGAGTGTTGGGGCACGTGTTTCCTGGCTGTCACACGGAATGTCGGATCTGAACTAAAGCAAATGCTGTATATGTTCTTGTCAATCAAACAGTCACACTTCAGCAGCTATTTCAGTAAAAGTAAGTCAATAAAAAAAATTATGCCAAAATAGAACAAAGTCTTACATTCAATGCATGGGGTGAAGAGAAACTATCAAGCAGCCAGAAAGAAAGTGGGAGACACCTTTCCCCCTAGAATTCTCTGCACTCTCTCTGGCCCCCTCACTGCCCCTCTCTACCAGTTCAGACCCCATGGGGTAGCTGACCAGACAGAGTCATATCATGGCTGTTCACACTATTTAGGTGACGTGGGAGTCCAAAACTACAAACCTTCAGGTGAGAAGGAGGATTGCTAAGCCTTGCCATTTGCTCTCCAGACCCACAGGCACTGTCATCCAGGGGTGCTAATGCACCCTGATGTCATGGTCTTATTAGAGAACAAAGGACAAACCACAAGTTAGTGCATCCTAAGGACCCCTGGGTCTTGCATTCCCCCTCGCCCCTTCCTTTCTATCTGTCTTGCAACTGAATTCTTTTATACGTGTTCTCTCCCCCAATTAGAATGTAACTTCCTTGAAAGAAGGGACTTAGCATCTCATTTTTTTCCGTGTGAATCCCTAGCACACATTTGGCACATAGTGTGCCTTTAATAGATGCTTTTTTTCCATTTGTGTCCTCATTCATTCACATCAAATAAAGAGAGAAAATTTTCAGATAAGTCATTTGCAATCTTTTTTAAGGCAGTACTGTGCTGGGCCTGAAGTTAGGAAGACCTCAGATCAAATCTAGCCTCAGACAGTTATTAGTGGTGGTAGTCACTTAACTTCTGTTTGTTTCAGTTTCCTCAACTGTAAAATGATAATAGAACCTACCTCAAAGAGTTGTTGTGACAATGAAATGAGATCATGTTTGTAAAGTGCTTAGCACAGTGCCTGGCACATAGGAGATGCTATATAAATGCTAGCTATTATTATTAGAAAAGTTACTTTAATATTTGTGATAAATTAACACTTTATAATCTGTGAGCTAATTTAGCAAAATGTGCTCTATCATAAATGTACGTGCATATATAGACACACATATACATGTATGTATATGTGTGTACGTATACATGCCTGACAGAGCAAAACAAAATATTAAAATAATCAATCAATGAAGAGCCTGTCAGTATAGCTGTTTAAGCAAGGAGTCTTCCCCTCATTGGGCAGGTAGGTACTGGGTCTGGAGTAAGGAAGAGTCATCTTCATGAGTTCAAATCTAGCCTCAGACACTTACCAGTTTAGGTAACCCTGGGCAAGTCACGTCACCCTGTCTGCCTCAGTTTCCTCATCTGTAAAATGGGAATAATAATAGCACTTATCCCCCAAAATTGTTGTGAGGATTAAATGAGATAATAATTGTAAAGCACTTCACACAGTGCTTAGCATATAGTAGGCACTATGTAAATGTTAGCTATTATTTTATTTTATTTTATTAAACATTTCCAAATTACATTTTAATTTGATTTGGACTGCAGTCCAGAGTTTTGCCAACTGTGAGTTTAACACTTTTGTTCTGACACCAGGTGCTAATCTGAACAGGTAGAGAAATTTTCTCATGGCAGATTTTCCCTCACTAGTGAAATCACAGGTCCAATCCCAAAATAAAATAAAACAAATGAGATGGAAAGTATATCATAAGCTACGCAGAAAATGTCAGTGCTTCATCAATATAAAGACTAAATGAGACTGAGTCACTATTGGTTCTACTGTCACAGAGCATAATGCACCTGAAGATTTGCAAGGAAGGTCTCTGCAGTTATTACTCAATAATGGTGGGTTGTGGAAGAGGAAAGAAGGGGAAGGAAAAAAGAAGAAAGGAGAGAATGAATATTTACATAGTGCCTACTATGTGCCAGGCACTGTACTAAGCAGTTTACAAATATTATCTCTTTTAGTCCTCACAATAATCCTTCAACATAGATGCTGTTATTATCCCCATTTTACAGGTGATGAAACTCAGGCAAAGAGAGCTTAAGTGACACTTAAGTGACAATCACCCAAACTCCAGGTGATAAACTTCTGAAGTAGTATTTTACAAATTTTAAAACACTAAATAATGCTAATGATGATGATGATGACCTGAGGTTCTAGGATGCAGAAAAATTAAAAGGGTGGGGAATGATGACATGTCACATATTCAGTGACAGATGCTTTCTTGACAGCTCCAAATCCTTCCCTATTCTCTCAGGCATAATAATTAGAAGCATCATGACTCTGCCAGTCTGGGTCCTACCAAATCCATAGGCCTATTTAAGAGATTTCTAAGTGGTTTTGAGGTAATTTAGAAACTTGCATTAGTCACAGAGGTTAATACCTATAACTAAGCTATTCAGCTTAAAGTAGATGGGTGTGACACTAACCCTAGTGAGCTAATGCTACCTCTTAAGGCAGTTAGTTCTATGCCAGGACGCAAGGTCCTTCACTGGATAACATATTGAGGTCCTGAAGGGATTAGAGATCATTTGTATAATGAAACAGATAGAGGAGTTGTATTTTATATATACTGGTTTTATTTATATTTAATTTTTCTCAGAAAAGTTTCAAGTTAATGGTCTTCTAGAAAAGTCCATTTGTTTAAAAGCACTAAGGTATGCCAAATGCTGTCACTGAGAAAAAGATTAATGACTGAGGCAACTAAATCAGGATAATGAATCTTTCAGGAGCAGTAATGGATCAAGTTCGACTAGAACATTTATCTAAATCTAGCTTCCCAAACCAAACATTATTGAGGTCACATTACTAAAACTGAAAGAAAACAAATGTCCATTATACAAGTGCATAAGTAAGTAATGTCTAATAAGGCATTGCATTTAGAGACATCTATAAGCATAGCATGGCATTGTATAATTCAACATCAAATGGAAGGAATGAACAACCAGAACATCAGTTACAGGCAATCTTTCTTAAAGTGGTACAAGTTTATACTTTTTCTGCTTTGATTTATCTTATCATTTGTCATTTCTGTTCAAACATTAAAATTTTTGGCAAATATATAAATTTACGTTTGCCTTATGCAGGTAGACGATATTTTTGTGGGGTTTCTATTAAAGGTACTGCGTGGTTGTGTACATACATATTTATTGAATTCAACCTGCCTTGGGATTTCTGTGATCTTTATATTAGACCTCTTCTATGACTGCTTTCTCTCCCCACCCCCCCATTTAATCAGTCAATCAATAAGCTCTCTGCCAAATACAGTACTAGTTCTTAGATATACAAATACAAAAAAAAAAATTAACAGTCTATGCATACAAGGAGTTCACCTTCTATCAGAAGAAACAAAATACATGAATAAATAAGTAACAGAACGTAATTTCAAGAGGTTTGATAGCAGTTGGGGGCATCAGAGAAATGACTCTTGTAGGATGTGGTGTTTGAGGAAGAAAGGGATTCTAGGAGACAGAAGTTAGGAAATAATTCATCCCAGGCATGAGGGATATCCTATCACGTACAGAGAAAGTACAGAGAAAGGAGCTATTTACCAGAACTGCAATTCAGCTGGTTTAGCTGGAATGTAGAGTGAGTGAAGGGGAATAACGTATACCGCTAACAATAGGGTGGAGGCAGGTTGGGAAGGGCTTTAAATGCCCAACAGTAGAGTTCATTTTTTAATCCTAGAGGCCATAGGAAGCTACATAAGCTTTTTGAATTAAGGGAGTTACATGGTTGGATATACACTTTAAGAATATTACTTTAGCAGCTGTTCAGAAGATGAACTGACAAAGGGAGAGAGTGGAAGCAAGGAAACCAATTGCAATGGTAGAGACAAGAAGTGATGAAGGTTTGATTAGGGACGTAGCCTTATGAGGGAAGAGAAGGAAATGGGTGTTGTGGAAGTAGATTTGGCAACTGACTGGAGGTGAGGGCTATAGAGAAAGAAGAGTTAAAATATGGTTCTTGAGATTGTAAACCTAGGTAAGTGAAACCATGGTGGTGACCTCAATAGAAACAGGGAAGTTGGGAAGAAGTGTAACTTTAGGAGGGGAAGATAATGAGTTCTGTTTGGGGCATGTTGAGTTCGAGATACCTGTGGGACATTCAATGGGAAATGTCCAACAGGCAGCTGGGAGCATCAAATTCGTACTCAGGAGAATGACTAGGGATAGAAATATAGATCTGTAAGTCCATCATGCTAATTCATATACCAGTGTTCTCCCAACTTGAAAAAAACTGTGACCTGCAATTAAAATTTCTTTCATTGCTAATATTCTTCCCTCTGTCCCCAAAGAAAAATACATAGTAAAAAATGGAAAAATGGTCAGAAAGTCGATGAAATTCATCCTGATTCCCACCAGTTGCTAGTACCCTCCTTCTGTAAAACAGTTACTTTTTACTCATTTTATATATCATGAATTCATATACACACTGCTCTACCCTAACACAATGCCAGCCCCTTGAGTTCAGGGACTATTTTGTTTTTATCATTATATCACAAGGACCTAGCCTACTGGCTGGTACAAAGTAGGGACTCAAAAAGCTCTTGTTTACTAAATGAATAAAAAGAAAAGTGATCCAGGCTTATCATGATAAAGATAATTATCTACACATCTCAGGTGCTGCTAGAGTATCTATGAAAAGTTAAAAAAAATCTAGAAGACATTTCAGTATATTCAATACATCTTCTTTGGAGGATTTATGGTAAAAAATGGGTAAGAACTGCATGAGATGAGGTCTGTGCTCTATACTGATGGAAAATAACCACATCAATGAGCTCATAGATCACTGACATATTATACTTCAAGCGTGGAAATATTTTACCCCGTCACATATTTCATAACCCATGTTCACCACATCTCCAGTTCTGACAAGAAAATCAAGAAAAATGTTTCTCTTGCTTTATGTTTAATCCTCATTTTTCCCCCCTTCTGTTTAAAATAGCATCCAAAAGCTGAGGGTAGGGGATGGGACATAGTTTAGAATATCTACTGGATATGTGGAATATACTTTATTCTCAAAGAGTAGACAAAGGCAGAGCTATAACTGGTTGATGGCAAATGGGGCATCCACTTGGAGAGGAGAAGCAGGTATACTTCGTCCTAAGGTGAGTGTTTTTTTTTTTTCAGGAAGATGTGTGTCTTCACTACATCCACTACCATCCTTGCACCTTGCCACTTGATCCTACAAGGACTCCCTGTCAGGGATGAGATCTCACATCTGCAAGAACCAATATGCACATCTAAGGTAGAACTGTCCTTGGTGAGGCCTCCCCAACTGAATCTGCCTCAGGTAAAAGATTGTTTTAAGCTACAGCTCTGGGCAAATGATAAAATTAAGGAATCTGCCAAATTCTTGCGACCAGTTCAGGTAGCTGCCTTTCACTTCAATTTTTAAAAATTATTATCGCTCTTATTTGCAAAGAACTTTATTCTCCCATTTCTTCCATAATATTATAAAAATCATGTCATAGGACGGCACCTGTTGTCTGATATTTCTAAACAAAAGGTGCTATAAACCTAATATTTAAGAGAAAAGAAAACACCTCTTCACCTGCTTTATAAAATACTTCCCTAACCTGCACTCCCTCTCACAAACACACTAGTGTGAATACAAACTGTTTCTTCATTTAAATCAGACATTTTGTCCATAGGATACTTTTCATCAGTATGAATAAATATTGTAGCAAGGTATACATATTAGGAAATTAAGAGTCCAATTAACTTTACCACTGATTATTATGTAATTTTGGGTAACAGCATCCTAAATCGCTCTCAATTTAGAAAACTGCCAAGAGTGGCACTGGCCAAAACCAAGATACTCATTTTTTTTCCAAAGAAAATATTGAATTTTTAGTATTTTGTCAGAAAGTTTAAAAAGACAAAATTTTTAAAGTGAAAATCAGGATTAAGGGGAATAATTTCCAATGTTGTACCATTGTTGGCATGAAAAAAAAAACCAGGTCTTTAGCCAAAATTAATCACTGCATTGTCACATTTCACAGCTTTCAAAACAAAAATAAAACACATGGCAAGAAAAGAACACTCCCATCAGGAAAAAGAAAATCTGGTTAAAGTTTACTCCAAGCAGCCATCTGGAAAAGTTTTTTGGCAGTGCTGAATACTCAGGCAAAAATATCTGTGCTTAAAAATTGTGCTCTTTTATAATGAAAATTTCATGTTACATCAAGAACTATGTAGTCTGCTTACTTTATAGTTCAATATTTATCAGAGTTGTCAAAATCACAGCATGTTAGAGTTATATGGGATCATGAGGATCCTTTCATCCAATATCATCAATTTGCAAATTGGTTCCAAACTAGGTTCCAAAGAGGTTAAACTTGCCTGAGGATGCACAGCTGGATCCAGTGCTGGCATCATTTCCATTATACCACACTGCCACCCTTTAAAATAATCTAAAAATTGGGCAATGGAGTATATATGTGTTTGCAAGATGCAGATGTGATATGCTATATGTTTTTTCCATAGTTCAATGCAGTGTTCCTTCCATTTTTGTTCTTGTACTTTGGGCACAGGGCAGAGGGAGAAGGCTATGACAATATGCTTGGTATATCTACATTTTTAAAAGTCAATGCTTAGTTTAAATGACCAGCTGCTTGGGCATATTCCACATCAGCACACTGGTTTTGGGATACTGAAAGATCTGATGCTAAATCTATGAATCATAGGTAATATAACATAATACAATCCAGAAATCCATTTCTTCATTCAATCAGCCCTTATTGAGTATCTCTGCATTGTGCTACAAACTGGGGGATGGTGTAGGGGAGGGAAGAAGTGGTGGTGATGGTGATAATGATGACAAAAAGGTGAATACCAATCTCTAATTATTATATATTATAATCTATTTACAATTTAACACACAACTCCGTAAAGAAATATATTATAAAATAGAAAGGTGATAAGGGTTGGAATGCTGTTCTGAGTCAGGGTTATAGCAATTTATCCAAAGAGCAGATGATCAATGGGAAGACTTCTGGGCACAGTATATATTTCAACTCTGGGTACAAAAAGCAAGTTATCAGGCAGCTAGGTGGTGCAATGGATTGAACACTGACCCTGAAGTCAGGAGGACCTGAGTTCAAATCTGGCCTCAGACCAAACACCTGATACTTACTAGTTGTGTGATCCTGGGCAAGTCACTTAACCCCAATTGCCTTAAAAAAAAAGTATGTTCTAGAATGTTTGTTTTTTTTTTTAATTTTCTTCCTCTACTACTCTCAGGCATGAAAGTATGACGGACTTTCAAGGCACTACACAGAAGCACATCACCTTTATCTTTTCCCCCCCACCCCAATTTTAGGTATCTTAAGTCAGCATTTTGGGAAGTTGAGTAAATAGATTAAAAAAAAAACCCTATAATTTGAAGTAGTAAATCAAGAGCAATGTTTAAATATATATATATATATATACATATATATATTTCAATATTAACAGTGGTTGATTAACAGATAAAGCTGCCTAGATGAATGGAGTACGGGGAAAAAATCACTAAGTCAATCAACAAACATTTATTAAGGGCCAATGTTCCAATCTTTGTGTTGGGCACTGGGGATTCAAATTCACAAGTCAGATAGTACTAGCCCTCAAGAAGGTTACATTCTAATGTAAGTTAAGTAAGAAGTAAGAAATGGAATGTAAACTCAGCAAGGGTACTAGCAAGGTAAAAAAGGCAATCTCATCAGTAAAAGTTTCCTGCCTCTTCTATTCCAATCCATTTTAACTACCACTGCTTGAATAATGTTCTTAATGGGTGGTGTTAATTCTATTATTCTCCTACTCAAAATCCTTCAGTGCATTTGCCAGTGACTATCACAGTAAATCCATACTCCTTGGTGATATTCAAAGTCCTTCCCTAACCTGGCATCAACATAATTTCCTATCTGGAACTCCCACTACAAATGAATGGATTCATATTAACTTAATAAGTTAAGTACCCTACTCTTTATTCAAACTTTTTCCCTCTATCACCTACATACTATCCCTCATATCTGGAATAGATTATGCTCAATCTCTACTGATAAAAAGTCTTCCCGTTTCTTAAAGACCAGACTGTGTGTTCCCATGTCTTTATCTCCCAGAGCTTAACACAGTGCCTAACACATAGTAGGCACTTTTATTCTATTAATATGTTTACTGATTGATTAATTAATTGTCCAAAAAGCCTTCCTTGATAATTAACAGTGGAAAATGTTCTACAAATAGTTTCTATTATTCTGTTTGGACTTCCTTTATATATTTATCTTCTAATTTGTAAAATAATGATATTTTTTTCTATCATATTTTTCCAACTACAGTCCAGGCCCCTTTAAGCAGAGATAATGTCTTATTTCATCTGTGAATACCAAGCACCAAAGCAGTGACTTGCCCATAGCTGACACTAAATAAATGTTTGGTTGGTATGAGCTCAAAGGATGTACAAGTTAGAGCTTAAAAAGATTTAATATTGAACATCAAGAAATGCTACATATTTTTTCCTAACTCAAGCTTTATTTCACCAGCACTAGATATATGACTACCTTACATAAATTAAATTAAAAATACAAATTAAATCTCAGACCATTTTCACAAATTAATAGAAAATTACAATTTTTTCAGTCTCTAGTTTTCATATTATATAATTTTTCCAGCTACAAGACATAAAAAGTAAGGAAACACAAAGAAACACAGGTATTACGGATAGTATCACAGGCATCTATGAACAAAAGGACAGGTTGGTCATAAAGTCGGAGTGTGGGATAATCAAAGGATAGCCTATTTGTTGATAGTATGTCAAGAAGGCCCCCACAGTGAAACTCTGGCAGTTAACTTACTGGAGACCAGGAACAAGAATCACACAGGACGCAGAGCTATGGATGCAATGAGATCTGCATCATTGGAAGGAATCTTACGATGTGAATAAGATTGCAGATCTGTTTGCATTATTGAGAATTTGGAGTACTTGTTAGATAATTTATTGTAATTTTAGAACAGTCATGAAATGTTAGTGTTAGAAGAAACATTGGCAACTATTCAGTCTCATTCCCTCATTAATAGAGATGAGAAACCTGACACCTAGTAAGGAGACATGACTCAATGTACATATGATACATTGAATATACTCGACTTTCTAAATTATTTGAAAGCAATTATAGAGTGGTCCTAATATCTTCTAACAATCTGCAATAATGAACTAAGAGAATCCAATACAAATTATCAAAGCTTTCTACTTATCATGTATTTTTCAAATCGATTTAATGTACAATGTGAGATTTTTTTTCTTATCTTGCATACACTCTCTTTTCTCTTATCCTTATAGCCCCACTTCTACTTCACCAACAGTATTAAAACTAAATTATAAATGGTCACCTCAATTGTTGAACACATTGATAAACTGTGATTTTCACAACTATACAGCTATCTTCAATATGATATTCCATATCTTTTAAAAATGAGCTTTTAATATTACAAGGTTTTAAAATGTACTTTACATTCCAAAAGTAATTTTACAGTACTTTAGTTTGTGCCTAAAACATGAAGTTTATGTGCAATTTCCCATTTTTTTCTGAAATATTTCTGCTTTTGGAAAGAGCAGGCTAGGTTCCAGGCAAATTGTCCAGTGTCATGTACTGGAAATAAGGAGTGATGGGCCTGAATTCCTCATTCCTGTAGGTGGTATAAGGTTATTGCCTTGCAGGCTCCACCTGAATTACAGCTTACATTAATGTAGAATTCACTCTTCCTGTTTGTCGTAATTTGCTTTTTGACATTCATAGGAATCAGGGAACTTTACAGTCTAAGTCAAGTTGGCCAGTTTTCAAGGAGGTAACCACTGTTTGCTTCACTCTAAGGTGAGGTTTTGTACAGTGAACTTCATTACACAGTTCAAAACTACTACTCTTTGCTCATCAACTGGGTAAATGGAAAAATAAATTAGGAAATATTATTATAATGGACACTATTGTGTTATAAGAATGATGAAAGGTGCAGTTTCAGAGAAACTTGAGAATATCTATATAAACTACAACAGAATGAAGTAAAAAGTACTAGGAGAATAATTTATACAACAGCAACATGGTCAAAACAAAACAGAAAACTATTAAGGACTTAGGAACTATGACCAATGCAATAACTAACCATGATTCTGGAAGACTCAAGATAAAACATGCTACTCACCTTGAAACAGAGTGGTGATGAACTCAGAGCACAGAATGAGACATATTTGTTTTTGGTATGGACAATGTGGGAATTAGTTTTGCTTGACTATGTGTATTTGTTACAAGGTTGTTTTTTTTTTTAAATTAGGTAGCAGCAAGGTAGGAGGAGAGATAAGAGATTTTTGTTCAGGAAAAATAAATTGAAGAAATAAGCACAGGCAAAGAGGAAACAAAACTATTACATTTTCCAGAAGATATGATGGTTTACTTAACACAGACATTTTTCATAGCAATATAGCTCTAAATAGTAATTGCTCATGGGTAGGCTGGGCCAATATAATAAAAATGGCAATATTATTTGTATTAATTTACTTATTCAGTAACATACCAATAAAACCAATGAAGAATTGCTTTATTGACCTAGAAAAGGATAACAAAATTCATCTAAACAAACAAAAAGTAAAAAATATCAAGGGAATTAATGAAAAAAAGAAGAAGGAGGACTAACAGTACCAGGTGTCAAACTATAATACAAAGTTATGATCTCCAAAACAATTTGGTACTAGCTAAGAAATAGAAAGGCTAATCAGAGGAATAGATTAGGTATCCAATAAAGAATAAAAAATGGGCACAGTAACCTAGTGTTTGATAAATCTAAAGATACCAGCTTTGGGGGCAAGCACTCACTATTCAATAAAAAACTGCTGAGAAAACTGGAAAGTAGTCTGGTAGAAATTAGAAAGAGACAAACGGCTCACGCTATATGCCAAGATAATCTCCAAATACATTCATGATTTTGACATAAATGATGAGCTCATAAGCAAATTTGTGGAGCACAGAAGAAATTACCTGTCAGATCTATGTATAGAAGAGCTGATGACCAAACAAGAGACACAGAAGTTCTCATGAGGTAAAATGGATAATTTCAAATATATAAAATTTAAAAGATATGCACAAATAAAACCAATGAAGTTAAAATAAGAAGAAAAGCACGAAACTGGAAAAAAAAACTTTGCAGCAAGTTTCTTTGAAAAAGGTTTCATTTCTAAAATACATATGAAACTGAGCCAAGTTTTCAAGAATAAAAACCATTCTTTAATTGACAAATAGTCAAAGGATATGAATAGGGCAGTTTTCAGACTATGTCAATAGTCACACAAAAACTGTTTTAAATCACTAATAATTAGAGAAATGAATACCGAAACAACTCTGAATTACCACTTCACACTCAATAGATTGGCTAAGATGACAAAAAAGGAAAACGACAAATGTGGGAAAACAGGTACACTAATGCTCTGTTAGTGGAGCTCTGAACTTGTTCAATTATTCTGGAAAGCAGAACAATTCCCTAAAAGCTATTAAACTGTGCATACCCCTTTGCATACTAACTATACCCCAAAGAAATAAAAGTAAAAGAACCCATATGTACAAAAATATTTATAGTAGCTTTTTGTAATGGCAAGGAAACTGAGGAGATGCCCATCAATTGAGGAATGGCTAGACAAGGTATGGTGAATGAATATGATTGAATATTATTGTATTGTAAGAAATGGTGAAGGGTATGGTTTCAGAAATACCTGGGAAGACTTGTACAATCTGCTACAATGTAAAGTGAGTAGAACCAGAAAATAATTTATATGGTAACAATAATATTTTAAAAATAATAAACTTTGAAAGACAATAATTTTTATCAACAATAACTTTCATCAATGACCAACCATTATTCAAAAGAACTCATGATGAAACATGAATTCCATCTCCACAGAGTAAGATGATGGTCTCAGAGTGTAGACTGTAGTGTTTTTTCTTTCTTGGAGATGGCTAATTAATGTAATAATTTGTTTGCTTAGTTACACATAATTGTAATGATTTTGTCTTTCCTGTCTTCTCCATGTGTGAGAGAAGGGGGTGGAGAGAGGAAAAGAATTCAGAGCTGAAAATTAAATAAATTTTTAAAAAAATTTAATAATTAAAATTCAATACAGCAAACATGCTGAATATATGTTAAGCACTGTTCTATGTGCTGGAGAAAATACAAAGTTTGGACAAGGTATAGTTCTTGCCCTCATGGACCTTACTATCTAGGAAAGGGATAGTGGATAAAGTATCAGGCCTGGAGTTGGGAAAACCTGAATTCAAATGTGACCTCAGATACTTACTAACTGTGTAACCTTAAGCAAAGTCACTTAACATATGTTCCGCTCAGTTTCTTCATCTGTAAAATGGCAATAAAAACAACACCTATCACCCAGAGTTGTTATGGATACTAAATGAGATCATAATTGTAAAGAGCTTAGCACAGTGCCTGGCACAAAGTAAGCACTAAATAAATGTTAGCTATTACTAATGTTATTGTTATTAGGCACAAACTGGAATGCCTACAATACATGCTAAGTATAAAGTATAAAAGAAAAATTTTAAGATCCACAAAGGAATACCTCTAATATGAATAATTATTCTTTACTCCAAATTCACAGTACAACATGATCACATACAGTTGTGAAGCTGTAAAATTTGTTCATGTCTGTGTGTAGGTGTGTTTACAGACACCATGGAAATTCAGTCACAAGAAAAAGACTAAAGTCAATTCCCAATGTCTGGTTGAACTGTGTATTTAAGCAAGGGCCTCTTGACAGCAGATGAACTGCAGGGCTAGTATGTTTTCTGGGCCCCAGCAGGATGAAATGAGACTTAGAAAATTGGATGAACTGTTTTGTTTCAGTATGAATTGGTTGTGTTTCTATAGAAACTGTTCATTACAGGACAATTCTACAATAAATGCTCTTAGGTAAAAAGAAGTCATCTGTGCCCTATGAAGTGGCTACAAATTACATTTCCCATTAAAATAAAAAAAATTTAAACCTCAAAAATATGGAACTTCTCTGGCATTAAGGCCTACTTTTGTGAGCCAAAGGATAGCCTTGTTTAGAGAGATAGTAGCTTTCCTTTCATACACTTTAGGCATATGCAATCCATTCTCATAAGTGTCAAATGCCAATTGATGATGACATTGATGACATAGCTTTGTGACATTTGTTGTAAGGCAAAAAATAAGTGGAAATCCTTCAGTCCTGGGTCCTCCAATCAGAAAGCCACCAGAAACTAGCTATTTCTACTTTTATAAGGCATAGCTGAATTCTGAAATTCCTTATCCCTGGATTCAATTAATCCTAATGTTCTCTCAGTTTTTGATCCATTGGAACATCCCTACATCCAGAGAATAGCTCAAAGGTCAAAACAGTTGTCACAAAGCCCCCATTCAGAGCCTTCTTATAAAACAAACAATTTTGACATTTTGGTAAATGACGGGGTAAGACTCACTGTCCCTTGAGGTCCTTTCCAGATCTCCATCAATGGTCCTTATCATCCAATGATCTATGAAATCTGTTCCAAAGCCCAGAGAAGACTAAAAGAAGCCAACTTGAAGGGAAGCAGGTAGGTGTTAGAGGTAGAACAATGATCATAGAAGAAGTGATAGAAGAAGGTTTGAAATGCTGGGAGGAAACAGGAAAATTTTAAAGCACAAAGCACACTGTATTTATTGCCACATACAGAACAATGCTGGATAATTATGATGAAAACTTTGAGTCATTATAACCATTACAACACAAATTTATTTTGACTATATTTTTGTTACAAAGGAGGCCTTTTATTTGGAGGAGGAGGAAACTTGGAAGTTAATAATAGTGATGCAAAAAGAAAAAAAGAAGAAGAAAGGAATATTAATGAAAAATTTAAAAATCCAGAGAAAGGGGGAGAAGGAAGTCCCGAAGGAAGCAGAAATAAGCAGGGCAAAATTAAAACTATTACATTAAATATACGTATGTCTGTGTACATACATACTAAGTTGTATACAATAGATTTAGAAAAGGAGAAAAGTTTAAATTATGTTTCCAATGCTTCTATGAAGAAAGCAAGTTAGGAATTTAAAGTATCTTAGAAATAAATTTCATCAAAAATAGTAAAGATAAATTTTTAGGGTTGGGAAGGGCATACTTCTTACCTAGAAGTGACTTTGTAGAACATTGTATTTGCCAGTGATAGTGCTGGACATAATCAGTGCTATGGTACTATCTGGGGCAGTTAGTGGAAAGATCAGTGAGCAGAATGTGAAAAACACCAGGATTTGTTTGTATTTCCCCACTACTGAAGCAGCGGAATTTTAACTTCTATGCTAGATTCAGTTCTTGCCAAAGTAATCTACCACTACTTGGATCCTCAGTCTATATTGCTATAATCACATGCCTTATTTGGAGGCATTCCTAAAAATCACTCAGAAATTGTAGTTATAATAAAAACCTGGACTCACTGCTGTAAGAATCTTTGTTCATGAGCCTTGATGTCATTAACAGTCTATAGCCTGTAACACATGTGTATTTTCCCTCAAAAAAAAAAATTTAAAAATGCAAGACCATATTGCCACAGCTGAAATGACCTGGTAGGAAGGGCATTTTAAAAAATTCATGTCCCAGACAGGTTATATAAACTTCATATCTATATTTTTACTTCAATTAACTAAGTAACTTAGTACTTAGACAATGAGCTTGGGACTATGATAGCCCCTAGTTAAGGAAAACATGGGATTATAACAAGGTGCCTGTCCTCAAGAAACTTCTAATATCTCTAAGAAAACAGGCCACATATACACATATAATGAGACATCAATATGTGGCAGACATAATTAAGTGACAGTAAAAGACAGGCAGGGAGGAGTGATGATCTAAAGGATGGTGACTTTGCAAAAATGGAAGCTGCAGGGGAGATTTGAGCTGACAGAAGAGCTGACAACATAAGCTAGGAGGGAGTTATATAAATGAGAAATTGTGACAAGGATTATTACCTGTTGAAGAATCCACTGGCTAAAGGGGGTATTCATACACATAAGAGAGAAAACTTTGCAAATACTTTAGAAGCATCAATTTATACGACACAAATCAATATGCAAATTATTCTTATATCAAAGATGATTTTCCTCAATTTAGCAGCATTTATTAAATGTCCACTAGGTGACAGACACTGGGAAAACAAAACCAGTTACCGCTCTTAAAAAGTTTACATTCTGGGGAAGCTAGGTGGTGCAGTGGATAGACCCCTGACCCTGAAGTCAGGAGGACCTGAGTTCAAATCTGGCCTCAGACCAAACACTTGACACTTACTAGCTGTGTGACCCTGGGCAACTCACTTAATCCTAACTGCCAAAAAAAAAAAGTTTTCATTCTACTGAGAGAAAACAACAGAGATAAGTAAATGTAACATTTATAAAAAATGAGTCGAAGTGATTTCAAGTGAGGGCCCTGAGAAATAGAAATCAACAGAGGTCTGTGATAGAAAGTGGCATTTAACTTGCTGTGAAGGAAGGAAGGAGTTCTAAGCAACAAAGGAAAGGAAGGAGAGCATTCTAGGAATGAGGGGCAGGCTGGCAAAAGCCCGGAGACAGGAGATGAAATATATTTAGAGAACCTCAAGGAGGCCAATTTGGCTTCAACATAGTATATAAGGATGGCTAATTTCAGAGCAATATTATTATCATCTCATCTATAGTCAGAGCAGCTAGGTGGCACAGTGTATAAAGCACTGGATGTGGAGTAAGGAACACTCATCTACCTGAGTTCAAATCTGACCTCAAATACTTACTAGCTGTGTGACCCTGGGCAAGTCACTTAACCCTGTTTGCCTCAGTTTCCTCATCTGTAAAATGGGCTGGAGAAGGAAATGGCAAACCACTACTATATCTTTGCCAAGAAAACCCCAAATGGGCTCACAAAGAGTCAGATATGACTGAAAAATGACTGAATATACATAATTACTGTGCCTTCTTCTGACAAAGATTTGATAATCATATACATGGAGACAGCAACTGAAGTCATGGGAATGAATGAGACTGCCTAAGGATAGAGAAAGGGGCAATCACTGTCAAGAACAGACCAGAAAGTCTCACTATAAAAAAGGGACTAAAGAATTGTCCTGTGACTTACTCTGATGTGTAGGAGCCCTTCCCCATTGTGGAAAGAGTCCAGGGACAAGAGGCAATAGTTTCTACAATGCAGTATCTGAGGACCCTCCCCTTACTAAGAAAATGGCTTGTAATGACTTATTATGCAAGTCTGGAGGACTGAAAGGCAACAGGGGAAGCTTAGTGGCATAGTGGATAGAGAACTGACTTGGAGTCAGGAAATTCTGAGTTTGAATCCTACCTTTATCCCTTACTACCTGTGTGATCGCAAGCAAATCTTTACTTAAACTCTTTGTGCCTTAGCTTTCTCATCTGTAAAAGGAAAGGATTAAACTCAGTGGCCTCTAAATTCCCTTCCAGTTTTCTATTTATGATACTATGGTCCTATAACTCTCATCTTCCTAGAGGAAGGAGATACTGATTATAAGTCAATATAGATCTGGAAATTAATCCATCAGGTTGTTGTTATTGTTGTTCAGTTGTATCTGGCTCTGTGTGAGCCCATTTTGGGTTTTCTTGGCAAAGATACTGAAGTGGTTTGTCATTTCCTTTTCCAGCTCATTTTACAGATGAGGAAACTGAGGCAAATAGGGTGAAGTGACTTGCCCAGAGTCACACAGCTAGTAAGTATCGGGAGGCTGGATTTGAACTCAGGAAGATGAGCACTTTCTCCACCGAGCTACCTAGATGCCCAGCCATCAGATTATCTTCCATTAAACTCCCTGTACAGACTCCACTACAAAGGAAAATTTCTTAAAATGCAATCCCAGTTTCTAAATGGGAGTTATCAGTAATGAATTGCATGGAGAGAGGGTTCTAAAAGACTAAAAAAACAAGAAAAAAAGTTGGGGGTATATTCTACAGTAAAGCTCCAGTATATCTAGAATATTCAAATACTCCAAAAGAAATTATTTCACTGGTATGGGTGTTTGTTCCCTTCACTGATCTTTATTACAAGCCCTGCCTGCCTTAATAGACTATCTTCATGAATTGTTGTAGCTAAGAGTCATCATTCGGTAGCCAATATTCTGATTGTACTATTCTATAACCTTAACTAGGGAGGCCCTTGGGAAACAAGGGAATAGTCTACCACATGCCCTTATGAAAGCTGTATTGCCATAGTAAGACTTGGCAGAACTTCAAACTGCACTGGCATAGTCTTTGAAAATCAAGAGCCATCTCCATGCCACAATGCTGCATCATCACAGAACTTTCCTGGAAATGTACTTAGAACAGACTTTTGAAAAGGTGCCTAGAATGTTCTCCCTCCTCAACTCCAACTCTTAAGATTTCCTGGCTTCCTTCAAAACTCAACTCAAGGGCCTTCTCCTTCAATGGGCCTTTTCTGGTCTATGAGCCACTAGTGCCTTCTCCTATAAGGCTCCTTCCATCTATTCTCTATATATCTCACATGCACCTAGTTATTTATGTTACACTCCCCATTAGAATGTGAGCTCCTTGAGGGCAGGGACCATATTTTAACTTTAACTTTTAACCCAGTACTTGGTATAGAGCAGGGGTGGGAAACTTGCAGCCTGGAGGCCCCATATGGCCCTCTAAGTCCTCAAGTACAGCCTTGTGACTGAATCCAAACTTCAGAGAACAAATCCCCTTATAATAATAAAAGGATTTGAACTTGGACTCAATCAAAAGGCCACACCCAAGGACCTAGAGGGCCATGGGTGGCCTCAAGGTCACAGGTTCCCCACCCCTGTAAGTACTTCATAAATGCTTCTCCATTGACTGCCGTAGAGTTGCTCTGAATAAACTCTTTTCTCATATACTCTATCTTGCCCCTAAATATAATTTTAATCAGTATAACAAGGTTATTTCTGTATTCATTTTTAGATAGCAAGAAAATATCATGCTATATTTGATAAGTAAAGGTCACGGTGAAATATGTAACAATAAATTTGACTGTAGCGATGATCTATTTTCCAAGTTTTAATACAGCACAGCAAATTCCTTGCACCCACACTTAGCCATTTCAGTAGAAACATACAAGAATGAACATAAGAATATTTAGTAAAGACAAAGGCTCTACAGAAATGGCAGCAAGCTAGGGAGAAGGAATGCATGATAAATGAAGTATGTGACCACAGAGATAACTAGTCTAGGCAAATAAGCTTTTTAGAGTTCATGTGGAAATTTAAAGCCTAACATTCTAATGTATGATGGTAAGAAGTTAGAACCAAAGCTATGAAAATATCTGCCAGACAGAAGGCCAGTAACCAAAGTTTTTTACTTTTCAGTCATATGATTTGTTTTTATGGCAATTTTTACATTAAAAAACAAAACAAAACAAAAAAAAACAAAAAAATGAGACTCAATATGTAAAGTATATGTAGGTCCAACTAAACTATGTGCCAGTGGTTACAGTCATCTCCCAGAATCACAATATCCCTTTTTTGACATTAGAATGTCTGTTTCATTTGGGGAAGTGGCAAAGAAAACATTTTAATACCAGATAACCACTACCTATTCTTTTCGCAAAGAATTTTCTTTCTAATATATCAGAACACTTTGGTTTGAGAACATTTTCCCAAAGTGCACATGGGACAATGTCACAAAAAATACTGATAAAATAGAAACCATGCAATGGGAGAAGAAATGCATGATTATTCACCTATACTTATTTTGACTCATGTTCTATGGGTAAAGCCAGAAGGAAAAGAGTAGCAATACAAGATAATATCCAAATGTTCTCCTCTTTGCATCTGCTGTTTCGCCGTGGAATGAAATGTCCCTCCCAGGATAAGCTCATCACTTCTAAACATAAACAACCAAGCAGTTAACTCAAGCCTTATTGATAACATGTCCCACAACCTCCTTTCCCCTTTGATTGGAGGACTGGACGAAGGAGTACTAAGCCCCTCCCAATGCCTTCCTTCCTAGAAGGCAGAAATTTGGCTCAGTTCCCTCCACTTTGCATCTGCTGTTCTACCTGGTTTCAGCTCCACTGAGAGAGATGCCGGGAAGGTCTTCCCTTCTCCAGCTTTCCTGCCTCCTTTTGTGTATTCTCTCCTCCTTCAGAGTTTAAGTTCCTTGAGGGCAGGGACTATCTTTCTTTTTATTAACTATATCCTCAGTGCTTTAGCACAGTACCTGGCACATAGTAGGCACTTAATAAATGTTTATTGGATTGGCTTGGAAACGAAGTCTCATTTCTTGTTTTCTAAAGACATAGTATCCATAGAGCAGAAGATAAACAAATCATTCTTTCAAATTCTTACAAACTAAAGCAGAACAGATGTTAAAATAGTTTGTGAAAATCATATATTATTTTTTGTTTTCTAATACCAAAGGGACTATAGCAGTTGGGCCTTTTTAAAAAAATTAAAATATAGAAATATTTTCTCTAACTTCCATTATAAGAATTGAAGATAGGCCTATATTGAGACAAAAATTTAAAAATCACTTGTTAAACTATTGAGGATTTTAATTGGTCCATGTTTTGTTACATTTGCCACTGCTTCCTTCCAATGATTTAGACAATCATGAGTTGGAACCATGATAAAAATACACTTAAAAAATGGATCATTCAGATCCATTTATCCAGCCAGATCGTCACGCATAAAAGCTGACTAGTGTCTTGAACTAGACCTCTTATAGACATCTTAAACTCAACATGTTACTCGAGCTATGTATTTTAATATGCTTTTTCCAAAATTAATTTGCTATTCATAACATGAAATACCTTTACAAAGTTTGGGAAAGGAGAGCGAAGGAAAGGCAAGGGATAATTCAGGTATTTGTTTCCATCATGTGAACAATCTTTTCATCATTATCATCAATAGGAGGCAATAACATTTTAATAGTATTTTTAAATTGGTATCAAAATATTCAAAATTCAAATTAGATAAACAGAGTATGATTCTTTTAAAAATGAACCTCTTACCTCTTTTTGGCCTCTTCATACTGCCAATTAAGTCGAACTCTGTCTACAAGTCTTGTTTTATCATCAAAGCCAAACTTTAAGTATAGGAAAAGAGGTAAAAGATTGAAGGGGGAGAAGAAGACAATATATTAGTGATTAATCTTGCTAATATAAAATCCATCTAAATTTTCACACCCAAATAATCAATAACATTTTTTAAAAGCTTTCAAATAATCTTAGTAAAGAAATGTTTTCAATCAAAGGTTGTGCTTATTTTTAGTTATGTAAATGTCCTAAATCTTCTTTTAGGAAACTGTTACTAAAATGTTAAAAAAAAATCAGAGTTGTTTTGGTCAAGGTTTAAATGGCATACCAAAGATGAAAGCGCAAATAATAAAAGCCAGAGATAACTCTGTATATTATATTGTCATATCGTTTAGTGATTATATGTTAGTGCAACAAATTATCAAGATAAGACATTCTGTAATAAATATTTGAGGCTCAGGAAAAAGTGCAGGTCCAGAGTCACATATTATGTTTATGAATGGTGGGTATTACGGAAAAACAACATATTCTCTATGAACACAGACTGGGGAGATGATGGGATTATAAGAATAAAGATCCGAATTCACAAAACTGTAAATGAACAAATTTTAAAAAATCATAATGTTCCAACATGGATTAACAGAGTTGTATACTTAGGGAGGAAAATCAAACCATATGAACAGAATATGAGGAATGACTTAGGTGACAGCATATACAATTTATTGGGCAAGGGATTGGACCCGTGATTTCATTGACATAGGGAACTCCCAACTCACAATACCCCTTTAACCAAAGCAGGTTGATACCTTCTCCACAACTTAAGTCTTAGAAAGCTGTTTAGTCCTGAAAGGTTGTCACACACACACACACACACACACACACACACACACACACACACACATTTCGTGTTGGTACATAGTTATTTGTATGTTGTTGTCTCATTAGATTATAAGGTTCTTGAGGATAGGAACTGTTTCTGCCATTCCTAGTCTGCTCAATATTTAGTATAGTGCAGGGAACATAGCAGATGCTTAACAAATTCTTGCTGACTTGGGATGTGTATGCATATATTTGTATACTTAATAACTATGCATATTAAATCCTGATAATAATCAACACCATAGTTAAACTCTTGAAATTATTTATTATTATAATCATAGACATATAAGAGAGAATTTCCTAGACTAACAAAATCATAGGCCTGGTCCAAGAAATTACCACCACCACTACCATCATCATTATCACCATCATCATCATCATCAGTAGTAGTACTCTTCATTATCATCACCAGTCAGTTAATGAGCATTTATTAAAGGTCTACTATGTGCCAGGCACTATGCTAAGAGATGAAGATACAAAAAGAGACAAAACACAACCCCTCCCCTTAAGGAGCTCACAATCTAATAGGGGGAGTAGTAGTGGTAGTAGTAGTAGTAGTAGTAGTAGTAGTAGTAGTAGTAGTAGTAGTCGTCATAGTAGTACTGGTGGTATAGGTAGTGCTGGTAATTGTAGCAACAGTAGTAGTTGTTGTTGTTGTTGTGATATTAGCAGAAATGTAAACTCAATACTGAGATGTACAGACAGGAGAATAACAGTAGTCATACTATGAATACAGTAAGACCCTATATCCATTACTATGCATGTTACACTACATAATCTTGCATGTTCAGCTTAGTGGGCAGATACATCGATCTGATGAGAATTTACTAAATTATACACTACAATTGCTATTAAAAAGCTTAACCTTTGGAATATGAGCTTTGAAATCAGTGACATCCAATGGGTCTTCATGATTTTGTTTTGTTTTCCCTCTTGATTATATAAGCATACTGATCCAAGAAGAGAAAATTCTAGTACTGGGTCTCACACACACACACACACACACACACACGTATATGTGTATGTGTGTATATATATATATATATATATATATATATATATATATATTTTTTTTTTTTTCCCTCAACCCAATCAGAGCACAACATGTTTAAATATTCCTGGAGAATTAGACCTCTGAGTCCCTTTTTGCTAAAGTATAGTGGAAAGAAAACTGCCCTTCAGTAAGAAGACTTGGATTTTCAAGTCCAGTTACTATCAAACCCTGGACAAGTGAGCATAAATTTCCTCTTCTACAAGATAAGGAAAATAATAATGGCAATACCTTACTCAGGGAGTTGTTTTAAGGATTAAATGACAGTGTGTGTGAAAGTACTTTATAAACCATAAAACATCAGACAGGTCATCTATTATTACTACCGAATCCCTAAGATTAATGACAAGGCCATTAAAAGTTGTCTTTAAAAAAAAAAAAAATCACATTTAACTACATATTTGTCCAACAGCCTCAGTTAATATCTCCTGTATTATTCTCAGAAGACATGAACATTTGTCCTCTTTCTTTTTTTTATAATATATCTATATTCCACATAATTATTAAGTCATCATTTAAATCTCTCTCCCAGGTTCTGCAATCTTCATGCCACTTTCATAGTGACTTTTTGTTTTCTTTCTCTCTTTTGAACCAAAATTATATTCTACTCTTCCTTTTTCTTCCCCAGGGTAGGGAAATCTCAGTGCAAAAACTGCTTCCATTGAGGCAGATGGTATCTCATCTATAACTTAAGGTCTTCCTTAAGTTATAAGACAGTTTCCTAGGGCACTGAACATGCAGGAACTTAAGGTGAAGACAGCCACACAGCTAGCAAGTCTCACAGGCAGTATTTGAACTCATGACTCTCTAGACACAACTGCCTTTCAAGTTACTCTTCTTAAAATCATGGATTTTAAAAATGAGACATAGTTCCTACAGGTTGAATGATATATTCCAGTATTCCCCTGCCATTCCTTAGCAAGATCCCATTACTGACTCCTGTTCTGTTTATGTTGTGAAAAACTAGCCAACAGTCAGAGAATTATAAGAACTAAGATCTAGACCTGGCAGGGCTTCCATGGTTATTTGGTCCAACTTTATAGATGAGGAAACTAAAGGCCAAACAGGTTAAGTAACTTGTTTAAAGTTTAAAGTTCAGTTGTTTCAGTCATATCTGATTCTTCATGACCCCATTTGGGGTTTTCTTGACAAAGATATTGGAGTGGTTTGCCATTTCCAATTCCACCTCATCTGACAGATAAGGAAACTGAGGCAGACAAGGTTAAGTGATTTGCCCAGGGTCACACAGCTAGTAAGTATTTGAGGTCAGATTTGAACTGATGAAGGTGAGTTTTCCTGATTCCAGGCCCGAGATCTAGCCACCTAGCTGTCTGTCTAAGGTCTAACAGGTAGCAATCTTCAGAGGTAGAATTTGAATCCACATCCTCTGATTCCAAAGCCAAGATTCACTCCCCTGATCTATGCTGCCACTCTACATCTGCCAAGTATGAAAACTGAACTCTTAAGAATACGAAAGCATTTTAAAGTACCTGAACCACAACAGAAGTAACCAACAGGCATAAATGTCAGCACCTTTGGGGTATAACTCTTGAAATTCTATTTTCAGGACTTATAGGTGGCCTTTGAAATAATTTTCTGATTTTTATAGATAAGAAAACTAAAGCTGAGAGATGAACCCACTTGCCAAAGGTCACACACCAAAAGTACTTTGCTACACACAACAGTAAGGAGTTTGACAAAAGTTGGTTGGGGGTGTTGGAGGAGTAGTACTTATTTCCCTCATGAAAAGATTTTATTGTATTTCATCATTATCAGGTCTCTCCAGCTCCTCAAGGGAATCTGAATTTTAATTTTATGACCTCAATAAGTTAATAAACATTTTTAAGTACCTACTATGTGCCAGGCACTGAGCTAAGTCCTGAGGATACAAAAAGAAGCAAAAAAGCCCCTGCCCTTGAGGAACTTACAGTCTAATGGAGGAGCTTACAACCTAATGGGTTCTTCCAAGAAGAAAACAGACTTCGTTACTTTTATTTTTCCAAAGATGGAGAGATTATATCTCTCAATAGCTTCAGTAATGAATCCAGACCTGAATTTATGGCACACTTTTACCTTTGCAGAAGGTTGCTGAAATTTTCCCAGAGTTCATAAGCAAAAATAATTTCAATTCAATTGGATTTTGAATACATAAGAGGCAACATTGGGTTAATGAATAGGAAACTGACCTCAATGTCAAGAAAACCTGAGTACAAGTACTGTCTACAACATATACAGGTTGTGTGACCTTGGGCAATTTAGTTAACCTGGGGCAACTCTCAGAGACTTTTACATTGCAAAGTACATGATGCACTAACTGTATTTGTGAAGGGAGTTTCCTCACCCAGGAATTCCTAATTCCACTGAAATCACAGATGTGGTTTAAAAAAAAGAAGAAAGAGGAACTCTACATACCACCTTTTTAATGTACAGATATTTAGGGGAAGACGGATGTTGCTAAAATCCCATCAGGAATGACAGCAGTCACTATTACTACAAAGTCTGCAATTGACAGCATCAACAACCAAACCCAGCAACTCTTAGGCATCTAAATCATAAGCACAGAAATCATGAGCAATCTACACTCAAGTTTAATAGAGAAATAAGGGGAAATGGTATTTTTTTCTTCAGTCTTTATCGTTCATGTCTGAGCACATATACACGTATGCATGTGTGTACACACACACACACACACACACACACACACACCAAATATTTTTTAAATTAAAATGGGAAATGAAACAGAATAAATCATGGCAACATAAAAGCAGCCTTTTTTCTCCTCCTATCCTCAAGCTCTTTTCATCTCTGTCAGCCAGCATACCTCTCCAATGATGTCAGTTTGAGAACCAGCGTCACAGTATTGTTGAGGTAAACAAGAACTGCCAACTGAACCATAATTATGGGACAAATCTTGCAGAGAGTCTGAAATACAACAGCTATTCCTGAAACCATCCGTAAGCTTAGCCAGGCTCTGAAATGGAAGGAAAAAAAAAAGAATATGAAAGCAGATGTCAATTTCAATCCTGTTCGGTTTTTGTTTTTGTTTTTTTAGTGGCAGCTCAACTATCATGCTGTAATTTTTATCATTAAGTTATAGTGTATTTCTTGCTTATCTTCCCATTTATTCCCTCCATTGCCCAGAGTATACGGTGAGATTTAACCCAAATAGAGGTACTTTTTCAGGTAAACAAAGTTATTTTTTGAGAATTCACAGAGTGCAAGGGAAACAAATATGCCCGGTAAAATTTAGAATCAGGAACACCTGAATTCAAATCCAGTCTCAGACACTTACTTACTACATAATCCTGGGAAAGTCACTTCACTTCTGTTTGTCCCAGTTTCCTCATCTACAAAATGGAGAAAATAACAGCACCGGCCTACAAGGTTTGTCGTGAGGATCAAATGATATGATAATTGTAAAGTGCATAGCACAGTGTCTGGCACATAGTAAATGTGATGTAAATGTTATCATCCCCATCACCATCATCAATATTCAAGCTGGAAGGTCATCTACTTCAGATCTACTTAACCTAGATCCATGGATTGATCTCAGGGGGAATCTATGAACTTTGATCTGAAAAAAATGTGCATCCTTATTTCAGTATATCTGATTTACTTTGTAATCCTATGTAGTTTATTTTATTCATTTAAAAACATTTTTCAGGAATCCATAGGCTTCCCCTGTCAAAGGAGTCCATGACACACATAAAAAAAGTTAAGAACCCCTGATCTAGTCCAACTTTCTCATTTTAGAGATGAAGAAATTGAGACCCAGAGAGTTTTTTTGGTGTTTGTTTTTTGGTGAGGCAATCAAGGTCAAGTGACCTGCCCAGGGTCACACAGCGAATAAGTATCAAGTGTCTGAGGCTGGATTTGAACTCAGGTCCTCCTGACTCCAGGGCTAGCACTCTATCCACTGTAGCACCTAGCTGCGCCTCCCCCCTTTTAATAATTGGTTTCTTTTGTAATAGTATAAATTTATTTTATTTTTATTCATTCATTCACTCATTCATTGGAGGCAAGTGGGGTTAAGGGACTTACCCAGGGTCACATAGCTAGCAAGTGTCTGGACTAGCATTCTATCTACTGTGCCAGTTGGCTGCCCTCCCCCCTTTTTGAGACTCTCTGGGTCTCAATTTCTTCATCTCTAAAATGAGAAAGTTGAGACCCAGAGAATTGCCAAAGCTGACACAGCAAGTTACCTTGATTATTTTACAGATTATAGATTTAGAGAGTTACAGGTCAAAGGGACCTCAGAGGCTCTAACTCTATTCCCCTCATTTTACAGATGAGAAGCCTCTGGAGGCTTACCCAAGGACGGTAAGTGAATTCCTGCTAATAAGGATAGGTCCATTTTTTGACATTTGTTCTCCAGCACCTAACATAATGCTTGTCACATGGTAGGAACTTTTAATAAATACTTGTTGGTTGTTCAATTGCTTACTGTCGTGTAGGCAGAAATCTCAGGTCTTCTGAATCAGAGGCAGTGTTCTTTTCCACTACAGATCTGGACCCATCTTAGAGTGCTGGTACAAAAAGTGTTGGTGGCAGGCATTTCAATGCTACAACCAATTCTATCATTTTGTTTTCAAATATCTATTTTGCTCATGCAAAGAAATAAGCACCTAGACTGTCCATAGGGCAAGCCCAAACTCTGAGCCTTTAGAGTCTTTCTAAATAATGATGATGAAGATGATGATGATGGTGGTGGTGGTGATATAGCTAACATTTAAGTAACTCCTACAATGTGCCAGGCACCATGTTAAGCCCTTCACAAATATATTCTCATTTGAATCTCACAATAACCTTGGAAGGTAGGTGCTATAATCACCATTTTACTGATGAGGAAACTGAGACAAACAGAAAGTGAAGTTATCTGCCCAGAATTATGTAGCTACCAAGTATATGAGGCCAAATTTGAACTCAGGCTTCCCTGACTCCAAGCCCAACACTCTATCCACTGTGCCACCTATTATAGGCAAACTGTACAAAATTTCCAAAAGATCCTTAAAGTCAAATAAAATGTTTTAGAGCCAGCAGTATACTTAACAAGTCTCCTGTCAACTCAAGCTAAGTTCACTTAATTTCTTGACCTGATTTTTCAGTTAAAATTCTGTGTGGCAAAAAAATATTTTCATATGACTTCGCATATGCCAGAAATAAAAAGTAAATATGTATTCTGGCATTCAGAAGAAACCACTAGTATCCTCTATTCACAATTAAATTAAAAATAAAAAGCTTGACTTTTTTCCATTTTCTGAGACTCAGATTTTGAGAAAGAAATCTTCAATCCATTACATTAATGTAATCTATCAAATACAGAAGCTACTCTGCACAAGCCCCATCAAATGGTTTTAAGGCAGAGTGTGACCCTCTCCAGAAACCACCAGTTCCAAGATGCCTCAGGTTATTACTCATAAAGGAGTAATGGAATTTCCACAACTAGAGTGGCCAGGAGAAACTGTTTGGTTCATGTACTCCTCTCTAGGTCCACAACGTGGAGGAAGGGGGTTGCCTAGATCTACAAGAAGTTCTCCTCTTGATTCCAGGGGACTTCAAGGAAAGGAAAAATGGCAGAGAGGCACAGTTCTCTCCACTAAAAATTAGAGAGAAATGTTTGTCTTTCTTATACAGCATGGCAAATATGGAGGGGAAAAACTGGACTTGGGAGGCAAGAGACACGGGGTTTTTGTCCCATACCATACCTCTTATTTACCAGACTTATGACCCATGGCAAGTCACTGAACCTGAATCTTAACCTCCTTATCTACATAATATGAATAACAACTCTTTCCCTGTCTATCTTGGAGTAGTTGGGAAGATTAAATGATGCAATGTATAGGATAGCAATTGAATTGTGTTTTCATAAATAAAATTTCCAATTTACCAGTTTCTTTAGTAGCTTGGTGATATAGTAGATAAGAATAATAGAATTGGAAACTGGAAAGATCTGAGTTAAACATTTTGCCTTGGACAACCTGTGTAACCTTGGGCAAGCCACACAACCTATCTCAGCCTTGGTTTTCTCATCTGTAAAATAGGCATCATCATCACAGAGTTGTGAGGTTCAAATGAGATAACATATATACAGTGCTTTGCAAACCTTAAAATGCAATAAAAATGTTAGATGTATTATGAAGAATTCTCAGTTGAAGAAATTTCAGGCAGCACCTTGTCTCTAAAATCTTAGGGAGTTAGAGCAGTGAGAAGTTAAATGACTCCCTCAGGGTTACAGAGCAATTGTTACCAAAAGTAGAATTTGAGCTCAGGTATTCCCTTACTTCCAGGACGACTCTCTCTCTCTAATACCATGCTGTCTTTCAGGGTATATAAAATGCTCTAACAACCATGCAAATATCTACTGTTTATTTTGTTGTTTTTTATTGTTATCCCATACAGCCAATGACATTAACCTATCATCAACAGAATTTGTCAGCTGGTTTTTATACTTGAGATATATGGTCCTTAAATCTCTCTTAAATGCAGGAGTCAGACTAGATGATCCTTAAATTCCCTTTTCCAACTCTAAAAATTCTATCAGCAGTGGTCCTCAAAAACCTGGAATATTCAAAAAAGATCTGTGATCTCATAAATACGAAGGTTTCTTCCAGGCATGTAGATTGGATTATGCCTGTCCATCGTTTGTGCCTCTTGTCTATGTCCTACCATTATATAACCACTAATGGTTGAACCAATGTTCTGGCAAGCATGGGCAGGGTGCCTGGTTCTCTCCTGAGACTAAGAGGCTGTCAATGGAGCACCTGAACTGTCCACTGTTATCCTTCACTCTTGCTATGTGACACTATACCTGTCCTACCTTTGTCCCATGGCTCTGATAGGCGAACTCTTTACCTTATCTTCCCAGGGTCCAAACCTCTGTATGACTTGCTGCAATCTCCCCTCAATCTCCTCACTTTACAGTTCCAGTCCATCCTTCTCTATCTCACAGAAACTTAAAACTCCACCCCTGGCCCCCTAGCTCTGATACGGGGAGCTTTCTGCCTTATCTTGCTGGTGCTCAGGCAACTTCCTGCACTCTCCCCACATGCCCTCAAGCAGGTATCCTTCCCTCCATCACCTCCACACTTTTCAGGACCTTTTCTGCATTACTTTCTCCCCATTACAACATATGCTCCTTGAAGGCAGGGACTGTCTTGCTAGCTTATATATTACTAACATATAACAAAGTGCTTTCTACAAGGCAGGTGCTTAACAAATGTAATTTGAATTGAATTTTGACAGCTCAATAAACATGTGGACCATAGTCATTTAAAGATTCTTCTTCAATTGGTTTATAAAGGATAATTGTCTTCTGAAGACAACAATGCTAAGTATCTCTGAAAGGTAGATAGAAGAAAAATATATGATGATGGGGGCTAGAAATGGAAAAGGCAAATGGGTTCATCCGTCTAATATGGTATTGACACTTTCCCAAGCCTCTAAGAAGAACAGTATCATACTTTAACACTCAAAGTTCTCTACCATCAGGCTGTACCCAATTTTCCTGGCTATGTCTCACATTACTCCCCTACATGAGTCCTATACTCCAATCCAAATGCTCTTAATCTTCTACAAACATGTTGCAACTGCCTTGCACAGTCCAGTCTCTATGTCTTCAATCATGTCAATTCTTCCCTCAAATTTCTCTCATCTTTCCATAATAGTTTTTTAAATTTTTAAAAAAAAATTTGTTGAATTAAGTAGCTCATTCAAGTATAATCAAGAAAATTCCAATCCAATGTCAAGAATTAAGATCAGATTGAGTATCATATTCTACTTCCTTTTAACAAAAGGCTATTTTTTCCTAAACAGAGCAAAAAAGAAAAAAGAAAAAAAGAAAAAAAGAAAAGAAAGAAAGAAAGGGCAGAAACCAAAAACTCAATGGTATAATCTAGAAAAGAAAATTGCATATATCAAAAGAGATGAAATTGGGGTGTGTGTGTGTGTGTAAAGTTTAAAAGCTGTATGGTCTGACATTCTTACTTGCATCAGGTCCCGCCTTTCTTTCTCGCCTGTACAAATAGCTTTCTTTATGGTACGGAGCTCACTCATTATAGCCTGGGCTTCATCCAGTTTGTAATTTGTATGAGCACTTGACATCTTGCGATCGATCCTGTTTAAAAAAAAAGTCAGAATGACAGCTTATCATTACACAAACATAGATATAAAAAGAAAAAAGGAAACACAAGGCTTAAATTGGTGACATTCAACACAAAGGGGTTATAAAGTCCTTTTGACATCAAACACCTTTACAGAGTCAAGGAACAGTTAAATAACACACCAATGTATTGGCATGGTGTTGTTGACAGAATATCTTTGATACTTAATAGCTTCCTTCCTGAATATAAAGGAGGTAGTATGACTTTGCTTGGCTGACTATAGCCCTTTCCTGTTTCTAAAATGACACGATCTATTGTTGCCTTCACCCCTCCTTATTGGGGGAATCCTCAATAGATTTATTTTATTTCATTTGCTCTGGATACAAGCAGCCCAAATGAGAACAATCTGGTTCAGTGTTTCCATTTCCTCTAAGAATCATGGGGCAAGAGGATCCACTGTTTTAGTCATTTGGTGTATGAGTAGAAGGAGAAATAACACACGGGAGGGAGGGAGTAAGCATTTATATAATACCTACTATGTGCCAGACACTGTGTTAACCCTTTATGAATAAGTCATTTGATTTTCACAAGAACTCTGCAAAGTAGATGCTATTATCATCCCCATTTTACAGATGAGGAAACAAAACAATGATGAGAATCTATTCAAAGTATTTAGAATAAAAGTTCTTTAATTTTATAATCATTAGGCACAAGGAAAATATTTATGAAGAGTACTAAAGAGACTAATGAGTAACTTCTTGAGGATCACTAGAATCCAAATAGCACTTTCTAAAGAAACAAACTTAGCAATACCTCAGGATGCCAAAAAGTTGAGATCATAGCAATAAACACTATAATAGGTAAAGTTTGCTTAATTAATACTTACTGAAATACATATTTCCTTGCCCTACAAAATGGAAATCTATCTTTAAAAGGAGGAAATACGCATTTATTAGGCACTTACTTTGTGCCAAGCACTGCGCTAAGCATTTCATTTAATCCTCACACAAACCCTGCAAGATAGGTACTATTATTATCTTCACTGTACAATTTAGAAAACTGAGACAGTAGTGAAGTGACTTGTCCAGTGTAACCCAGCTAGCTAACATCGAAGGTTACATAGCTAGTAAATAGCTAAGGCTAGATTTGAACTCATGTCTTCTTAACTCTAGTCCCAGTACTCTATCCATTGAATTATCAAGCTAAAGGAAAAAGTGAAAATAAAGTACTTTTCTTTCAAAAGTTTAAAAGGACAGAGTACATCCAGAGTGTAAGTCCTAGGCTCTTTTCTTTTTCTTCCACCTGAGGTACTAGCAGACACAGCTTCCCATCTAAACAAAATGGTTCCTCAATGGGAGGTGGAAAGTAGGGCCTCTTTATAGCACCTTCTCACTTTACATTTGTATAGCATTTGATATGTTTTCCAAAGCATTTTCACTTACATTATCTCATCTACCCAGCCTTTTCTCAATATAGCAAGCTGACCACTGTTCCTACCTCCTTAAATCCTGAATCCCAAATGCACTATCAACTTCCATTCTGTCTCTTTTGTTCACTCTCACTGAGCCACAAATTGCAAAAAGCTTTATATAATAAAATTCTGAGATTTGTGACAGACTGAAACATGGTATCCAGAAACATACATTGAACAAAGAAGAAGGAGACTTGGATTCCATTCCCAGCTCTGCCATTAATGAATTGCTTATGTGGCTTTGGGCAATTTAATCTCTGTGGGCCTCAATTTCTTCATCTGTAAAAAGGAGGGGAATGCATTTAATAAACTTCCCTTCCATTTTTTGATTCTATATTGTTCTAATTCTAAAGGTAGAAATGAGCCACTTGAAACCCAAATAAGTTTTACACACATAACCTAACACACACTTTTAAATAGTGGAAAGTATTTGAATCCAAATTCATTTTGGTAGCAAATTATCCAGTGTATTTCAAATGCTTTCTCATATCCTTAAAAGAAATCCGACCATTAAATTACTGCATTTCATTACCAGATATAGAACTTAATATAGGAAAAGAGATTTCTTTTAGAGATAAATTCATATTACAGGAAAACCAGAAATAATATGACACATGATAAGGTAAAATCATAAAACATAGGAAAACTTATATGTTTTTCCATTTTAGATACTATTCACAAAATCTGATATCTCTAATGCAATGTAGAAATAAAAGACTGACAGTCACAAAACACTAAACCTGCCTCTTGAGTTTTTTGACTTTTATTCAAAATTTAAACTAACATATATCACATATGAGACCTAGGATTGAATCTAGGCTCTGCTATCTTACTTACCTTGTAATAATTTAATTTCTCATTAAAGTTAAGCTTTAGTTTATTTACCTGTAAAGCAGAAATAGTGATACCTGAAGTAGCTACATGTTGTTCACTTGAGAGAATGTAAGCTACATAAAGGCAGGAAGTATTCCGGTTTTGTCTCTCTATTCCCAATAGTACAGTGCCTTGCACATAGTAGTTACTTAAAAAATCCTTGTTGAAGTGAATAGACTTACCATAGGGTTCTTTTGAGGACCAAATGAGATCATGTATCTAAAGTGTTTTGTAACTCTAAAATGTAAATATAAGCTTCTGTAAGAAAACGTGTTCAAGTATCCTTACAGTAACAATTTTGCACTTTCAATGATGTAGGGAGGTAACAAACGTTATCAACATTTCAACAAAAACACTCTAAAGAGCCAAAATAACAACAACCAATATAGAATGTCAGCTGAAACTGCTGCTAACCACAAGGACCACCTGCTTCCCTTGTAATAAAAGCCTATCGATCGACAAATACAAAGAAACACAGGAAGATTATATGAATTGGTGCAGAGTGAGGGAAGTAAGCAGAGTCAAGAAAACAACATACATGACTGCAACAATATAAACAAAAAGAACCACAGATACAAATAAACAAAAATCAAAAGTAAAGATTGTGAAATTATAAAAAAAATATGCATGGCACAAAAGAAAAGACAGGAGAAGACACTTCTACCCCACCCTTTTCAAAAGGTGTATGATCCACAAGTATTGTACATTGCACATATTTTCAGGTTCTTTCCAAGTACTGAACAGTTGTACTAATTTTTTTCCTCTTATTTTTATTTTTGCTCTTAAAATAGTATTATACGAGATGGCTCTCTGGAAGGGGAAAGGGGAAGAAATTTGGGAAAAACTTAGGTGATGTAAAAAATACATATCTATAAAAACTATATTAAAGAGCATATTGGTAAATAGACTAACTCATTAATTTCTATCTAGGTCTTATACGGATTCTGTGAACATTCCAATTTAAAAACATATTTCAAAGTGTTTTGCTTCATGGGGTCTTCTGAACATTCTCAGCCCTTTTTTCTACTTCTTTGCCACCACCACTGAGAAAAGGGACTGCAGAGAATCACTTCTACTGCAATACCAACAAGCACTTGCAAAAATGTGTGTGTGTGAGTGTGTGTGTGTGAGACCTGTCAACCAATATTTTTTCTTGATTTACTCTTAACTGATCATAAATTTTAAGAAGTATGAAACAAAAAGTAATAAAAAAAATAGGAGTTTAGATGGTGTACATTTACACTGCCTTTATACATACAGACCACTAAGGTAGCCCCAACAGAAAATGAAGATAGACTCAAAGTTCATTCTGGTAGTGTCATTTGGTTCAGGAATTAGCAGGAGAATTCATCCATTCATTCTTTCTCTCATACAGTTCATTCATCTATCCATCTGTCCATCCATTTATTCAGCAAATCAGCATGCCATAGTATGAATAACACCAGGTTACACACAAGGGGTTAAGAGATATGGATTCTAATCCTGGCTTTGTCAAGGACAGTTATGGTTCTGTAACTTTAAAGAGATCCTACAGGATCTAGGATCATTGATTTAAGACAGAATGAGAATTTAAGAAGTCATTTACTCCAATACTTTCATTTTATAGATAAGGAAACTGAGGACAACAGCAGCACAGTAACCAGCTCTTCAATGTCTAAATTTCTATACATGTAAATGATAGGGATTGTACAAAATGACAGAAGAAGTCCCCCCCCCCCCCACTTCTATCAAATACTTACTGAGCAACTACTACATATGGACAACCATGTGAACTGGTAAATAAGAAATTTAGCAGTCTTTGACCATAAGGAGGCTACCATCTTTGTATATGGAAATTTTATATATGTGTATGTGTGTGTGTGTGTGTGTGTGTGTATTTATTTAGCTACCTTCTCTTCTTTTGCCTTTTCAAAAGTTACTTTTAATTTATAAAAATAAGTAAATTCATTCTTAAAAACTCATATCTACTAATTTTATTTATTATAAAAGTACTTTTTAAAATTTTTTGTTATTTTTACCATAGCTTCAGTCAGAATAAACTTATATGCTGTATATAGCAAGGGATTCAATTTGCATCATCTCATTGGGAATTAAGAAGTATGAACATTCCAAAATGCACTTATGTTGAGAAATATTGTTCAGCCATAAACTCTAATATAGAATTTAAGTTCAGACTCATACACAGTTCACATGGTAAATAGTGTAGACTATCAAAAGTATGCAAGCAGTTCCCATTTTTTCCCCGAGAACTTGCCCCTTAATTATTCTACTCATTTGAGTATTCTCAGACCAATGCTTTATTTCATACCACCATTACTTCCAACTTTCGCAGACATCCATACAGTGCATCACAATCAGGATGTGAGCTTGTGGCCAAGGTTCAGGACCCAGAAATATTGGTTGTCTAAAATCAGGGACCAAGGATAGGTTCAAATATAATTAAACTTCCGGATAAACCTTTGTAGTTGTTGGGTGCTTCTTTTTGGTGTGAATTTAAAATTTTCTTATGCTTCCATTTTTTTTTTGTGAAATGCATTAAAGAGAAAAGAAGCATACCATTCAAATAATTGAAAAAGTAAAACTGAAAACGCTTTTTAGAATTCTCATGTCACCAACCTCCTCTCTTTCCCTAAAGTGTTTTATGTTAGCACACTAACATAAAATCATAATTTTATGTTATAATCATAATCTTAAATCACAATTTAAGATGTCAAGAGAATTCCATCAGCTGAAATACTACTAATAACTAAAGAGTCTTCTAAACTCCCACATCTTGAAGAAAAATGCTGCCAGGGCATTAAGCTCATTCCCATCTAATGCTACAGATTAGATCCAAAAAGAATGGAAAGTTTTGTTAAAACTCCTGCCTTTTACATCACCAGCCTTGGCAGGGGGCCTTAAGTTAACCACAGAAAGCTTCCTGCAAGCCTTCTATCAACAGCAGGTACTGTTTGGAAAGCCAGTTTTGCAGCAAGACCTGTCTCACAACCAGCAACAATGCCCTTTTTGTCTCAGCACCACTTCTGTATGTTTTCCTGTTATCAGAATATTGGTTCTGCCTAGTGTTTTCTCATGAGTTTGTGCCGAATGTGATATACTTAATCTATTCCTGTTCTAAGAGCTAACAATCCCATTCTGTTCTGAAACTTTGAAGGATTTTTTTTCCATCTCAGCAATGCCATAACACCAGTTCTTAATGCTCATTCAAAGAAAGCCCTAAATGTGAGTAAACATTCAGCCACTACACACAGATTTGAGCTTACTGATGTTATTGAGGAAGAATTAGGAGTATATTTGATAGAGAACTGACCCGAGGGTCAGAAATCAATAATTCAACAAATGTTTATTAAGTACCTAGTTAATTATGTTACTGTTCACCTCAGTTTACTCATCTATAAAAGGAGGGTATTGGAGTAAATTACCATGTACCAGGAAGACCTGAATTCAATTTCTGTTTCTGATACATACATAACAGTTGCATGACCCATGCATGGCAAGTCACTCAATCTTTTCAGTCTCCTGAAAAATCTGAAAAACTTTAAGTTGAAGGAAAGATGCCAATTTGCACTAGTAGAGGGAATTTCTTATGGTGAAATCCCAAAACCAATGAAATCACAAGTTTGAGTCCTCAAATAATAAGAGGAAGGAGAAGAAAGAGAAAGAAGAGGAGAAGGAGGAGGAGGAGGAAGAGAAGGTGGAGAAAGAAGAGGAGAAGGAGGTCTGGTAGGTAACATATATAATACTTTTTTTTTTGTTTGAGGTGAGCCCATAGTGCGGTTTAAATAACAGTTAAGACTGTAGGTCATAAAAACAAAGAAAATGCCCATCAGTTGGAAAATGATGAAACAAGCATCAATGTGATAAAATGTTACTGTGCTGTAAGAAATCATGACTATGAAAAATATAAGGAGGCAAGAAAAAAAACCAGAATGAAATAAACAGAACCAGGAAAACAATACACACAATGAGTACAACAACAGAAATGGAAAGTACAATGGTAAAACAAAACAAACAAACAAAAAAGAACAAAATGAATCCTATATGACTGTAATAACCAAGCTGGGCCCAAAGAAGAGCGAGAGTGTAAGAATACTCCTCCTCCCTTCTTTTCAGAGGTGAAAAACTATATAGAGAGCATTACATAAACAGATATATACATACATATAAATATATACATACACACACATATATACATACATAATATACACACATATATATGTGTATACACACACACTGTTGGAATTGACTTATACATTGAGTAGTTTGGCTGAATTTTTTACTGCCTTTTTTCCTTCTCTTGCTCTTGAAATTCTTTGATATGAGTTAGCCCCCTGGGTAGGGAAGATAGATCTATTGGGAAACAAAGGTGGTGTAAAAACCCAAGGTAGTAATTTTTTTTTTAAAAGACTGTGCTTCATACAGGCTAGTTATTGCACTGGTGCACACAGGTTCTAAGTTTAACTAAGCCATTTCTTTTAAAGAGAAAACTACCCACTTTTATCTAACTATTATAGAATATTCACTGGCTCTTGATCTGCTCACTGCCCCCTGACCCTTAGCATATCTACATTTTCTGGTAGTCAAGGAAAAGCAAGACTCTGCCAAAAAATTCCCCCACTAGACACCCCCCCACCCCCCAAAAAAGGCAGGAAAACTAACAAAGGATTTAGACAGACAGAGGTTGCCCTGTCCATTTAAAACAGATTTTTCTGATATCTTCCAACCTAGGTATAACTTCTGTTTGCTGGAAGGCACACACCCAAACCAGACACAGTGACAATTGAAAAAGCTCTAGTGTTCAGCTATCTTCAAAGGCAGGAATGTCAAGCACTGTGTACAACGACTCTTTGGGCATTGGCCATCGGATCAAAGGAGCGTGCAGAGAACTAAAAGGGCTCACACCACAGCTCTCATTTCCAGTCTCTGCCAATGACTAATGTGTTAAACTAAAGCAGTTCCTTTTCCCCTGGACTTAGAACTCTGTGGCTGGCACGGTCCCCTGAAATCATTTGCTGGTAACCATTTGTCTCGCTCCTCTAAATTTCTGAACTTATTGTCCTCAAATAAGCTTCGAGTTTTTGTTGTTTGTTTGTTTTTTAAGAAATAATTTAATCAAAATTTCCTTGGTTTTCTGCATCTAAAACATTTTCTGAAATTTCTTTTAGGAACTGTGCTATTTTTAAGAACCTTTAAAAAACAGATAATCTGCCACTCATCTGCAAGTGTCTACAGCATGGAGGTTTAGAGAACAGTCTCCCTAGAGATCCCACATTCTATGTCCCATCTCTATCTGCACAAACTGGGCTCGATAGTTGGAGTGCACTCTCTCCAAACTTACACCTCCAGAATCATTAGCTTCCTTTTAAGACTCACCTCCCATTTCCATCTCTAATGGGAGCCAACTTTCCTTGTCTCCCTATTTGTTAATGCTAGCTCTTTTTTTCTCAAATTATTTGTTATCCATGTTGATATACATGTTGCAAGCCAAAGAATAACTTAAGTTTCTTGAGGGAAAAGCTTCTTTTTTTGTTTTTCTTTCCTTTGCATCCCCACCACCTAGGACAGAAACATGTAAATAACAGATGCTTATGAGGTTGTAGGTGCTGCATTTAGAGTGCTATACCTGCAGTCAGAAAGGCTAAGTTCAAATCTTACTTTAGACCAGATATTTACTAGCTGTATAGTAGGACTGGGGCAAATTATTTAACCTTTCATTGCCTCAGTTTCTTCATCCGTAATAATGGGGATAATAACAGCATCTATCTTACAGGGTTACTGTGAGGATTAAGTGAGATAACACATGTAAAGTGTTTTATAAGCCTTAAAGGATTAATGAATGTCGAACTGAATGGAATAGAGTTCTTTTTCCCACTATCACTGGCACCAACACTCAGCACTCTGCCTGGCATACAGTAAGCACTTAATAAATGCTTGTTGCTTTACTGGCTATCCTTATATGATGTTAAATGACTTCATAGGGGAAGTTATCTAGAAGGTTCTAAATGAATTTTTCACTTTTCTTTGGATGTTCCGGAGCTCTGTGGTCATAACCACTAATTCCAAAAATTTACACCCACACACATAATATTCAATTATCATGGATTCAGTTTAAGCTTCCCTAAAATACCCTAAAGTAGTATGTAAAAAAATCATAAAGTACAGTATCACTCAGTAGGATTACTGTAACCAATATTAAAAGGGGTGTACCTTAATATTCCTTTCATAAAACACAAGAATGTTTCATAAGTCTAACAAAATAATTAGAAAATTATTAGAGACAATAAAAAATGTCAAAAATTAAGAATTGATTAGAAGTCCTCAACCACTACCCAAATAAAAAAAAGGGCAGAATACCAGAGTTATTAGAATGTGAGCTCCTTGAGGGCAGATACTACATTTTTTTTTATATCCCCAACACTTAATGTGCTGTTAGTCACATAGTAAGCACTTAGTAAATTTTGTTGACGGACTCACCTATATTAATAAAGCTACTAAGAAAAACAAACTTTCTCCACCATATAATTAGGCTCAGTAACAGTGGACTATATTTTCTTTTAGGTAATAATAGAACAATTTTAAAAGTCTCTTTCAGCTTTTTTCTTTTGATATGAATAAAATTTTTCATAAATTTACCCTCACTCATAGACATTTAATAAATGAATAGGAAGCATTAATTTGACCTGAATACTGAATGCCCAATATTCCCAAGTGAAGAAAGTCATTTGTCTTCTCATCTTTGGCTAGTAACAATCACTAAAAGTGAAACTAATTCTGACTTAATTCATTTCTCCAGTGTACATGTGTGGGAGGAGTTCATGAAAAATCACATTCTTATCTGAAGAGCAAACTTTAAGCTACTTTTAAAAAATTATCCTATCATTACCTGAAATAAAATTCACTATGCCACCTCCCTAAAAAAAAGATCCTTTCTTTTAAAAAAAATGACAAAATATTCTTTTTTCCCCTCACTTATGCCCATGAGGAATGAAGGATCCTGTGCCAGGAAGGAAATCTGACCAAGATAAACAAGTTGAGGTTAAAATACTAGAACCAGCCAAACTCCTAGTGAGGCACTCTGGAAAAGAATACACTGGATATTCTGGGAAGCCAGGACAGCAGAAAAATTTCTGGAGGGAAATTGAAGGTCCTTTCTTTAAATTACTGTTGGATATGGAATCAGTGCTTCCAGTTAGGAATATGGAAGAAAGTAAAAGAAGATTCAACAATATCATATACCAGCTTGTTCATTCTTTGATTCTGTAGTCAGTTCTCTAAAAGTTTGTTGTTGTTCAGTTGTATCCAACTCTTTGTGACTCCTTTTTGGGGTTTTCTTGGCCAAGATACTGGAGTGGTTTGCTATTTCTTTCTCCAGCTCATTTTACAAATGAGGAACTGAGGCAAACAGGGCTAAGTGACTTGTCCAGGGTCACATAGTTAGTAAGTGTCTGAAGCCAGATTTGAACTCAGAAAGATGAATCTTCCTGACTTCAGCTTCTCATTCTATCCACTGGGCCACCTAGTTGCCCATTTCTAAAAAGTAAAATTTCTCTTCTCAAAGTTTTGGATAAAAATTTCATTACTGTTGTTTTTAAATTCTCAACTGAGAAACATATCAGAGCCAAACCTTAACATTAACTCTTGTTAGCAAGTTAGCTCGTACAAAAAAAAAATGGCACCAGAAACCTGGATATCAGAACATAAAATCATTTAACTACATGAATTCTCTCAGGCTGAATAACTCAGGAGATGAAAAGATTATTTGCCATGTGCAAAAGACTGAAAGGGTGGAATCACAACCAATATTTCCTCTTCCTCCTTTGTGGTTATGCAACACAGAACATGTGCAACAAAAATTTAATGTTAATGGAGCATGGGTGAGAAGCCAAGTCCAAATCAAACACTGGTTCTCAAGGCATCTTGGCCTCCAAATCAGTTAATAGATGAAAGGCTGGATCCCTGAAGTTTTGAATGCACTAGATTCTCCAATCTATGAGCTAAACTGTCCAGTTTCTGAGCTCTTTGCACATGTCATCTATCAGCCAACGGAGTTATGGGAGATGTGTGTGTATACATCACAGGGAACTGGCATGTTCAAATAAACTCATATCAGCAAGATGGTTGAAAGGGGAAAGAAAGAGGGACAATTGTTAACAAATATTCAAAGAAAAATTTTAGTCCCATATTAGTGGCACTTTAGTCCCACTAGGTAAGTTTCCATCATTAATTGATGGTATTCCCAGATGCTTTTGTATTTTATTTTTCCTATACTTTCCAGCTTTGGTATCCTGAGTTCTATCTGTATTCTCTTTCCTTATTTGAATAAGCATGGAGCTATAGATGCATTCACTAACTTTCCCCTTCCTTAAAGATTTACTTCTGCATATCAGTGATTGCTTATTTACCCAGTTAATCAAAGAGCAAATTAACATTAGATTTTGAAGGGTATGAAGAATATTCAAGATTATATCACTTTTTAGTCCAGATCAAATGATTAATTTAGATTATGATCAGTCAAAAATACTGGCATCATAAGATAATTAACATTTTTTCTTAGATTAAAACAGAATTGATACAACTGAAATGATTTTTAAAAAAAGACAATGGTTTGTTCAGCAAAGTTATACTACTTTATCCAACTATAGTGAAATTTGAGTTACATACCTTATTCAAAGCCAAAGCTAATAGGCTAATGAAACATACATACAAACGTATTGCATCAACTATTTGTTCAGTTAAAAAAGGGCAGTACAATGGTACAATGGGAAAAATATTGGCTCTGGAACTAAAGGACTTAGGTTGAAGTTTCACCTCTGCTTAATACCTATGTACGACCTTGGACAAGTCATCTATTCTCCATGGGTCACACTCATTTCTAAAATAATGGTTGGAAAAGATGGTTTCTATGGTACCATTCAGCTCTAGAATTCTATTCTATAATTGTATAAAGTGGAAGAAGGATTAAGCTAGAAGTAGTCAGAACATGAGGTTCTGGTTGTAGCTTGTGCTGCTAATTTCTTGACCTTTTTGGGCCCCCCCCATTGGTAGAGTAAAGCTAATAAGCAGATAGGAGAAGACAACTGGATTAAAGGAAATAAGCAAGAGACTTTTCTATTCAGCATTTGAATATTTTGAGACTAGACCACTCTCAAGTCAGATAAAATTGCAAGTCTTTGAGAAAAGTAAACTTGATTTTTTTTAGCAATTTGCTTATTATTATGAAAAAAGACCTGTCATTTCATTCACTGTAAAATTGATACTTGCTAAATATTTATTTCTTGCCTTCCTATAAGCATTATGACAGAAGAATTAAAACATTAGTAGGCCTACTTGGCAAAGGTAAATTTCGTCAAGTGCTCAGGTGAAGATAGAGAGGTGACAAAGTAAACATTGATGCTTATGGTCAGTTTTTGTTTTTATACATGGTCAGCGGGGAATTTGTTTTTCTCAATTATACATGTTTGTAAAAGGTTTGGGTTTTTTTGCTTTCTCAATGGGGCAAGGGTGGAAAGGAAGAATTTGGATACGAAAATAAAATAAAATTGGATTTTTTTAAAGAGCTCAGGTGAGAAGCAGTGGTTACACTGGTGAAAAAAGACAACCAAACTCATTCTTACAAAAGTTAACATTAATGACTTCAGATCAGCATGGGTTTCACTTGGTCAACCACTGGAACCATTCACTAAGTTAATGAGTTAATGCTTCTCTAAATAGTAAGAATTTACTCTTGACTTCTGAGCAGAAGAAATTTCAGGATTTCTTGTTTTAAATAAAGGGGGAAGATGAGATAAACAGTTTTCAAACACAGAAAAACAAAGGTGCCTAGTTCCTACTTTTTTTTCCCCCCATTTCAAAGAGCTAAGCAGAAATCAAAAGGTTGTAGTCCAGGTAGGACTGGGAAACAAAGAATTTTTTTTTAAACTAAGTACTATGCTGTCTTCAAAACACTACCTGAAGGTATCTAACAAACATTCACAGAATCAAAGAAATATTTCTATCTATCTATGGATAGATTTATACATACATATACATATATACATACACATATACATACACACATACATACTCATACATGTATATGCACATACACACATGTATGTATTAAAAACTCTTCTACTCACTCTTGCAGTGTCTCCACTCCTTTTTCTTTATGCTGCAATTCTTGCTTCATTTGTGTCAGCTCTCGTTTCAGTCTGGAAAGCTAAAAGCAAAGTATATTTTTTGGGAGAGGGTTCACACAAGCAAGCTAAACATGAACATTTCTGCTGTCTGAATTCATTTCTTTCAAAATACAATCAATCATCTACTGGCTAATAATGTAAATATCTTACGAAAAGTGAAAACTGAGATGTTACAAGTCATCGATGAAATGACAACCTCACAGATTAAATAGACAAAAGATACTGGTGGAGTAATGATGCTTTTATCTCTCAAATGATACAGTTTCAAAGGGATATAATCCACCACAGAAATTGAATGGCTGCTAATTCTGAAAAGAACAATGTTTTAAAAATGGAATTTCCCCTTTCATTACCTAATAAAGAGGATGAATAAAAAGCTAACATCCAGTTTCTATGAGAATTTAACACCTCAAGTTTTTTTTTTAATTAGGTGATCTTGTCCTACTTAAGGAAACTGAAGACAAAATCTTACAATTCATTAACTGTCTAAAGTTAAAAGAAGGAAAGGAAAACTATTTCCCTAATCATTGTTTCCCATGGCTTTATGTTATCATATCCATATGATCTGAATTTTTAAAATAATATTCAAAAGTTGACCAAAATGAAAATGTTATGCAAAGTGACTGAAACAAAAGCTTACAAGTAGCATATATACCATCATTTAATGGAAACTTTTTAAAATGTTAATGAATAGTTGAATGGAATAACTGTATAGAAGAGAACATGAAAATATGAATGTTTTACTTACTCTATCACGACGGCTTGCAATCTCTGCTTTAATTTGATACGGATCATATTTTGTGTTTGTTGAATATCCAGAGAATGCTAAAAAGAAGGAAAATATTTTTGCTTTATAGCAAATAGGCTTGTGCTCCATATCAACTCAACCCCCAGATCAGCCACTATATACAAAAGCAAGAAATTTGGTATAATTCTAATGCTCATGGAAAGTAGACTTGTAAAGTTAAATTAAAAGTCAAACTTGGCTACTTATATCTATCTGTGTTAAGGATTTAAAAAAAAATTTTTTAGTAAAAGTGTAATGTTACTATTTCTTCTTACCAAAAAAACAATATCCCATTAGTTCTTTCATATTAAAAATATTTTAGTTATAAAGCTGTTAGAAAAGCAGCTATGGAAAAATAAAGCAAACATTCAACAACTGACACTCCTCCATTTTTTGGTTGTTTCTTTTCTTGTGAACTTTCTAATCTATATTATAATAAAATCTATGATTAGGAATAACTATTTATTTTACAGCCTCATCAAAACCATTTCAATGAGTAAAATGTAGTGATCTGATATATTCAAGAATCAGCAGTACTACATAATCAATTTTAAATTTCATTAATTTTAAGCTTTTAATTTTAACTTTTATATACAGCTTCTTAAACTTACATTCTCTGTGAAAACTGAAATATATTTATACATGAAAAACACTGACAATTTAAAACTTTCAACCTTTTTGGCAGAAATTTTCAAGCATCTTCAACTGTTTCCCTTCTTCTTAAACAGAAAATGCAGAACACGTTTAAACCTTTCTTGATGACCAATTATCACAGAAATATCTCTCCCTATATTTTCCTAAAGCACTCTGTTCAGATCTTGACTTCATTCCATCACATGTTACCTTCATCAGGGATAGTTAGGTCCATTCATACCCTTCTTTCAGAACATTAAGTAATCAAGGGCAAAGACTGTCATGTTTCATTCTTACAAATCTTCACTACCTAGCACAATGTCTTCCTTGCACATAGTAGGTGCTTAATAAATGTCTGGTGAATAGTGAATGTACTGGAGGAAGGCTTATGTGAAATGATACAAAGTGGGGCAAAAAAAAAGAACCCAGAGAGATGGGGGGTGGGAAATGGAAATGAGCATCATTGAAATATTTAGAAATGCGCAAAAGAAGGTAGAAGGAAATTTAGAAGGGATCACAGTAAATCAAGGCAATTTTGGTACCATAATATTAAATTTAATATACTTTTAAAAGTGTACATAATAAAAGTTCTCAGTTTCATATGATTCTTTTTCTTTTTTGTATACTGAAATGTTCATGTTTATTAATAATAATAAATAAATAAAAATAAATAAATAAAATTTAAAATTTAAAAATAAAAATAGATAAATAAAAAATTAAAAATAAATAATAAATAATAATAAAAAAGAAAAAATTTAAAAGGTAGAACCAAGAGAATCATGCACACAATAACTACAACAACATAACTGAAAACAATGCCAAAGGGCATCTAAACTCAGATTAATTGCAATGAGCAATCTTAGTTTCACAGAAGATGTGGTGCGACATCCTTTTTTCCTCTCAGGAGAGAGGTGGGGGCCAACAGGTACAGAATGTTGCTTACAATGGCAGATAAGGTTGCTCTGTCAGTATATTTTGCTTAACTGTTTTTCTTTTCTACAAAGGAGAGGAAGTATACCAGGAAATACATGTGATGTTTAAAAACAAAAGTATCAATAAGAAATCACAAATAGTGAATGTACTATAATATACTGAGGTCCTTAGGTTCAATTAAAGTATGTAAGGATTATCTACCCCTGTCACTGAGCCAGATGCTCCAGCTGGCTGTTCTTTACTGTCATCTTGTCTCCTACTCCCCACCTCTGTTCCAGTTTCTAATCATAACTTCTAATCTCCACCTCTATTCTGCTGTCCCTCACTCTCTTCCCTTTTCTCCATTCTTTTTTCTTGTTTCCTTTTCCTATTAATTCTCTGGGGATTTTTGGCCTTATCAGCTTTTCCTGTGAGTAGCTTGGCATTTACATCTATTGGAAATCAGTGACAATCGTTTCAGTGGGCAAACCAACCATCACGTTGTCTTAGACACAATCAGAGATCTTCTCAGTGATATTCTTTAGTATAATTGTTGTTATTGTGTTACTTATAATACATAATACATAATTAAGATTTATTTAGCACTTTCAAGTTTTGCAAAGCATTTTATGTACATGATCTCATTTGATTCTCCTAACAACCCTGTAAGACAAGTTCTACAGCTCTTATTATCCCTGCTTTTTAGAAAACTGAGGCTCACTGAGGTTAAATCACACAACTAGTAAGTATAACACATAGCATTCAAATATAGAACTCTCCTGTTTCTACTACCCCCAGCATTGCTTTTACTACCCCCAAATCTTTACTAACAGAGAGATACTTTCTTTCACTTCCATTTCTAGGTTTAAAAACTGTTACTGGAATGTAGTTGCTTGGCCTTCAATAACTGAGGCTTTGCTATATGTAGGTTATTTTAAAATGGCTTCATTTTTGTCTATGGAGGAAATAATGCTCACAGCCATAAAACAAGGAATTTAAGTAGCTATGTAGTGGCTAAATAGCCTCAATTGAGAGGGAATGCAAAACTAATTAAACTGACTCTTTATTATGCCTTTTTTAAAATTGGTCATGTGGGCAATTTAGCAATATAACACCCTCCAGCTCAGCTTGCCAGCATAGTGCAGGAGGAAAAAACTAGCCTAGGAGTCAGAGGGACTGGGTTCCAGGCTCAACTCTGTCATTAATTTAGGTGTGTAATCTTGGGCAAGTAATTTAATTTCTCTGAAGCTAAGATACCTCATCTGTAAAATGAAGGGGTTATAGCGGCAGTTAGGTGGTGTAATAAACAGAGCAAAAGCCCTGGAGTCAGGAGGATCTGAGTTCAAATCTAACATTAGCTTTGTGAGACTGGGCAAGTGAGTTCGGCCCAAATGCATCATAAAAAAATGAAAGGGTTATAAAAGATGATCATAAAGACCCTTGCAGCTCCAAAAATCTATATCTATTAGTAGCTAAATAAATGCTAACTTTCATTTAAAATTTTCTCAGAGAATCACAATCTCCCAGACTCAAATGCTCTCAAAATAGTATTGCATGGCCAGCAGCTACAGATCTGAGACCCTTCATTTCCTGTCTTACTTGAACCTTTAGCCCTACCTACGAATATCTATAAAAATTTATTATGGTTGAGATGTGATTGTATGCATATGAAATCACAATAAATAATATCCTCTATAAACTGCAAAGGTTCAATATTAAGTGACAGCCCTGAAAGTTTTCAGGCACAAGAATGAATAGCAAATAAACATCCGAATGACCAAAATAATATGAAAATCATCAAAACTGTAACTAGTATTTTTTTTCTTTTTTGCACCACAGGCCAATAGTAGTGCTGGAAAAAGAAGGTAAGCTTACTTGGATGCAGCTGCATGATAGGGGAAGGAGCAGTAAAAGGAAGCATAACCCTGGAACACCATGAGGTTTCTAAGGTGCTGAAAGAGGACAGAATATTATTACCAGTTCAGTGCTTTCTGAATTTCTCTCCCTAAGTTAAGGCTTCCAAGACTCCACCTCAGTTATAGTTCTACAAATCATTCCAGCCTATGCCGAACATCCATTTGCACATGCACAAATTTGTAGTTAACATTTTGGGTCATTCACATTAAAAGTAGGTAGAAACATTTAGAAATGGTTATTCATTGCAATGCAGAATGCATATTGCAACTGTTCACTGAAAAAAGTGGAACATGTTCCCCCACTCCCTCCACCGTCAATGAATTAACCCATTAAATTTCAATAGAAAATACCAGCATAATGATACAGTTTGTAGGAGTTCAAATTCCTGCTTCTGACAGGTGTTAGCCATGTAAACCTAATCAAGTCTCTTAACCTTTCACTAGGCAACTCACTAACAGTAGAACTTACTTACAGACAAGTAGCTGATCTGTGTCAGAGTAGGGAGTTTTCATAACTAGAGTTCCCCATCCCTCACGTGAAATCAAAGATGTGAACCCAAAATAAGGAAGGGGGAGAGAAACAAGATATTCTAGGTTTTGCTTTTAGTGGGGAAAAGTCCATAAAAATAATCCATATAAGTCAGGAATGTATATGAACTCTGATATAAGATTCAAATAAAGCTCAGTTTCTCTTTCTTTCCTTTCTTTATTCTTTCCTTCCTTTCTTTCTAACAAATAAATACCCTTAATTTTCTGTCAAAGCCTAATAGACTATTTCAGAGATAATACATAAGAATACTCCAAGTCTAAAATTCTTCAATAGCAGGCATTCTTATGATACTGCAAAGTAACTGTGTGTGTGTGGTTTCTCTTCTCAAAGAGGACCCTGAAGTCAGGAAGATGATGACATGATTTGCAAATGAATTGGATTTAAGTGAGGTAGGGCTGTGCAAAGTCAGCAGCCTCACTTTCTTCCAGAGCCATTTGGGTCCAGTGGTCAGATCAGGACAACTGGAGATGGCCCAGGATGCAGTGGGAGACCTTGGCTTTGATTGGACAACAACAGGTCTCTGCCCAAGCACCACTTAATGGTTACTTTTTGGGCCCTCCTGACTTAAGAGTGAAAGTAAATAGTAATTGTTTCTCTTTTGGCCAGCAACTCTGAGGGTCTTCTCCTTCTAGTTTATTTTATTTTTTTGTTAATTAAAGGGGCCATTCTTTGACTCGCTTCTTAAATAGGCCTATTCACTGAATGGACATTGCTTCACTGCAAAGTAATAGTTGAGAGGTGAGAAGATAAATCTCCCTTCCTGTGGAGGTGAGGCGCTATGGCAGTACTATCAGATGTAGCTGAAATGTTGCTTGGTTTTGCTGAACTACTTTTTTTTTCTTTCTTTTTTGTCTTTGTTACTAGGGATGGGGAAGGAGGGATACTTTCAGAAATGAAGATGATATAAAAACAATTTTTAAAAAAATAGTTGTTGAAAAGAGAGTCAATACTAATCATCAGCCTCAAACTTTCCCCTCTATACAAGACTTAAGTAAGCTGCAAATATACATGTTTAAACATGATGCCAATCTATTTAAGTGAAATAGTACTTCTTTTGGATCATTTAATAATAAGAAAAGACATGGACCAGAAATCTATTACAATGTATATTATTATACCCTACTTTGAACATACCCTACTTCATCTCTATTCATAAAATTCCTGTGAATTCAAGCCAGCTATCATTCTTTCTTATTTTATAAATCAAGGGACTAAAGCGCAGAAAGGTTGGAGTGATTTGCACTCTATGAAAGAAAAATTACTGCTAAAAATATGTGACTACAACTTGGATGTCCAGTTTATCAATACCATAATTTGCTTCCATTGCATAAACCTTATCCATTGTATGAATTATTTTTGTCAAGTTTCCTAATTCCTAGCAGTCTGGTGGGACAGATGTAATGAATGACTCACACATATCTAGTATATTGTATTGTAGAAAGAAGTCAGGCATTTGCTCAGACTTTATTGTGGAAGATTTTGGATTTTTTAAGAGATCAAAAGTGATTCATGTTTCCAAAAAAAAAAAAAAAAAGTACTTTGCTCACTGTGGGAAACTAGTGACAATAATAGAGAGATGATACACCTGCAGAGAACACTAAGCTTTTTTTTTTCTAAGAACGATGTCTCCAAGAGATTACCATTTATCAGTGGTTGTATGGCTGCAGGGATGGCTGATGAAGGGAGGTTGCTTAAGTGAACTAGAGAGCAACCTCGTAGAAAGGCTAGCAAGCACAGACAGGTCTCAAACTAATACTAATTATCAAGCCAATGAAAAGATTCCCACAGAGGCACCTGTAAAACAATCAAGAACAGAACTAACAGAGAGAGAAAAAAAGGAGGAACTGTTAGCAAAAGAACAGTAGCTGAAAGCTGTCAAGATTGAATAATCCCATTGATGGATCAGTTCCCGATGCTTGGTGGGCACATTTTCCAGTCAAGAGATTTTTTTTTTTAAGGTTAGTACATGTAATTACCTCCCTATAAACAAATAAGTCCTACCAGTCCTTGGAATTGACATTTGTCAGATAATTAGCTTCAAAAATGCAGTGATACAACCTTTCAACAGGATCCATGTTCTCCAGCCTGTCCCAACATGTCCATGTCAACCAGAACAAAAGGCTGGATAGACTAGCAGTGGCTTTTATCTTAGGACATAGAAGCAAGGAAACTCTTTAATGGAGAAGTTGTGGAAGAGTCTTTATGGGATGGGCAGGTAGCCTCAGGAAGAATGTTGGCAGGATGGGTGACTGATAATGAAGAGCTTTACCACCACCTCATGCTGGAATTTAGGGTGGGTCTAAAGCACCACTTTCTCACTAAATTGATAAGGAAGATTCTTTCCCAGACATTTGATGTCTGACCAGCTGGGGTATATCTCTTGGGATTTGAGTGATATAGAATCACAGAAACTTGGATATGGAAGGGATCTTTAAAGTCATCTAAAAAAAACCCACTTATTTATTTTACACACACACACACACACACACACACACACACACACACACACATCTCCCCAGATACAACATAAGTTTCTTTAGGGCAAGAACTACTGCACTTTTTTGTTGTTGTTTTTGTATCCCCCTAGCACAATACCTAGTGCACAGTAGATGCTTAATAAATGTCTTGTGATTAGCTAATTGATTAATCTATTCCAACCTCCCTCCCAATACAGGAATCCCTTCTAGAGCCCACCTGACAGGTGGTCACACAGCCTCTGCTCTAATGCCTTGAGTGATGAAAGGTTCTTAAGACAGGATGGAAAAGATAATCTAGGAAGAAAGACAGAAAATTATTGTGAGAGGGTGGAGAAAAATCAGTATCAAGAGAGAGGCAAGCACAGAGTGTATTTCAAAAGTAGCGAAGAAACTCTGTATCAATATAGCTATATCACAGTTATGAAACTCTCCCCTTGCTTCCATTCACCCAGAAGTCCCCTTCCATATTCCATGGAACACCAGGGAAGATACAGGTTGCAACATCTAAAAGGACTATGAACACACGTGCTTCCCCAATTCTTTGTGGGATCCTAGATGTAGTGCTCTGATCTAGATGATAATCTATACAAGTCTAGCTCAACAGTAATTCTTCTTTATCAATACTTCCCTGGGGACAAATATTCCAATTATCTAAACCAATAATGAAGTAGAACTTATTTAACAAGTAGAACTTGTTTAACAAGAAGTAGAACTTATTTAACAGCCAAGAACCAAGTCACCATGCCACTTGCCAACCATGTCACCTATACTCATGGTCTTCCTCTTCCTGTCCCAGGGACTCTGTCATTGGGACCCTGACCTCCAATTGGCAAACTTCCACCTCTTCTTGTCCCAAACCAGGCCACCACTCTATTTGCTAGATGTTTCCAAACCATATTGCTGCTCATGTACCTTTGCCCTCTCCCTTTCCAACTCTAGTTCTCTTTTATGTGTGGTCTTCCCCTAACAGAATAGATTCTCCTTGAGGGCAGGGACTGTCTTGCCTGCCTGTATTTGTTTCGACACTTAGCATAGTACTTGGTACACAGGAAGTACTTAATAATTGTATTTTCATTCATTCATTTATTCATTCCTTCTAACTTCCCCTCAGTTCTAGCTTTTCCTGTGTAGATGGCCACCTATCACCGTTATAATCTTATTATTTTGGGATTAAGAGGCACATTTTAGGATTAAGATTATTTTAGAGAACACAATGTCTGCTCATAGCTCCAAGACACTAGCCTATAGAAAAAGCATACTGAAATCATGATTGTTTTTTTTAATTCTCTCTTTCCTTTATAATCACTACTACTAGGAGAGAGTAATCTAGAAATTATGAGACTTCTATCCATAAATGGATAGAGCTGGCCTCAGAGTCAGGGAGACTTGGGTTCAAGTTCCATTTCAGAAAGATACCGGTATGTGACTGGGCTAGTAACTTACTCTCTCTATGCCCCTAGGCAACTCTCTTAAGAGTATAAATTGCAGAGCACTTACAACACTGAATTATACATATTGTTTGTGTGTGTGTGTGTGTGTGTGTGTATACACATATGTGTGTATGTGTGTGTATATAGTATATATTCACACATATGTATGCATGTATGTATAGGCGTACTGTGTCCAGATCTTGTTTTGTCTATAATTATTCACCAGGTCAAGGTACCTTACTTCTTCAGTTTCCTGGCTGTGAAACAGGTTCTAGGATGCCTGAGGCCCCTAATTTGGCCTCCCATTACTTTGCACAGGCTTTAGTGTCACATGTTCTAGAAGGCTCTTCTTTTTTATCTCTGCTTTTCAGAAACAAAAACTCCCTTCAAGGCTTAGCTCAAGTGCTATCTTGTAAACAAGAGATTTCCTGATGTCCCCAGTGGATAGCATGCTTCCCCACAACTCCCTAAATTACTTTCATTTTCTTTGATTTTTTTTGTATTTATTCATTTGTGTACAAGTTGTCCCTCCCACCCCACCCCAGCAGAATATAAGCTTCTTAAGGGAAGATGGTTTTTCCTTTTTTTCTTTGTATCCCCAGTGCCTAGAATAGTGCACAACTGACACTGGATAAACATTTGTTGCACTGATTTGTACTACTGCAAACACATTAACAGTACTAAGCCTGGCATTCACAGCTTAAGGATGCACATCTGTTAAATCTCAAAGGATCCTGCCAACAGGTCTACTACTCTGGACTTTGTCATATAGTAGGAAATCCCTATTTAGCCACATCTAACACAGTTCTCATAGTGAAGGTTAAATAGCTCAATCTAAACTCCAGTGACAGACAGCAACTTGCTAAGAACTTGGACTAGTTCCTAGATTCCGTTCATAGTATCAATAAGCAAACAGTTCAGGGAGAAAGCACATATGTACTCGTACTCCTGCCAATTGTCCCTGTCATTGTTAGCCCTTTAGGATAACAAGACCAAACAGTACAACATAACATAATACAATACAACACACACACACACACACACACACACACACACACTAACTCAGTCCAGTTCAGAAAGCAACACACAAAAATGGGAATTCCTCCCCTTAAAAATCCAGATACTTTAGGTGTCTCGGGTGTAACCCAACAGTAGTGTTGGCAGGGTGTTTCATGGAAACACCAGAGTTGGTCTGCTTCCTCTACCAGAAACCACCTGTCATTTCAGAAGCACCATCCCAACCTTTTCTTTGAATAGATAAACAGATTTCTTTGAGGCTTAGAAAGGAATACATGCATTTATGACATACAACTTTCTACTTGCATTGTGTTCTCGGTAGCATAAAACCTAGTGAAGCACAAATTAGTTTCCTACAGTTCATCTTTCCCTGAACCCATGAACTAACTTTGTGGCCTCTATCCCTTCCACCTTTCACTGTGGCTGTTATGTTCCTTCACCCATAGAAAAGGAACCCAAGTGAATTACTACTGCTTAATTTCCATAATATCTCCCTCCAAAGTCCCTAATAATTTGGTCATCATCATCATCAGCCCCAACATTTACAGTGTTCTAAGTACATTACTAAATTTAATAATTCTACTTTGTATTAAAAATTGTGTTCATTTATAAAATGGGGGTGATAATATCTTTAGTAGCTGTGTCACAGGGCTGTTGTGAGGATCAGATGTAACAATGTTTGAAAAACACTTTGCAAATCTTAAAGTTTTAAATAAGGATCAGAGGTGAAAAGGCAGCATGGTTTAGTAGCCTCAGAATCAGGAAATCTGGGTTTAAAGCCAACCTCAGACATTGAATAGTTGTGTGATCGTGGGAAAACCTCTCTCGGACTCAGTTTGTACAGCCTTACTGTCTATAAAGCAACCCTCCAATCCATCACCTCTGATACCACAACCACCCTCATTCAGGCCTTTATCACCTCTCCCCTTGACTATCAAAATAGCCTCTTAATTGTTCCTTAATACCAGTAATGATAGTTTAGTGGGTTGAACTGAGTGTAGGGGTTTATGGTGATGAAGACCAAATCTTTGGATGGTGGCCTTCCAAGCAAGATATTTTGAGACGTAATAGGTGTTATCCTATTTTCATTCTCTCCCCTCTACTAAGTATCATCTGCAGAGTTGCCAAATTGATATTTCTAAAGGGCAAATCTGTTATCTGCTCGAAAAGTTTCAGTGTCTCTTCACTGCCTTTGAGGTAAAATGCAAATTCCTCTGGTTGACATTCAAGGTTCTTAACAACCTGGATCCAATTTTAAGGGCAATTACATATTACACAGACTAGACACCATGAATGGACATGCTCTTTCTTCTCACCTCTATCTTGTGGACTCCCTGGTTTCCTTCCTGGATAGTGAATCCTTTCTTGATTCCCCAGCTGTTGGTACCCACCTCCAAGTCACTGTATATTTACTTTGTATATATACTGTTTTACTTATCTATGCACATGTTCACTTGTCCTAGTAGAATGTAAGCTTCTTAAGAATAAGGACTATCTTGTATTTGAAGTTCTAATGACTGGAATATATTAAACAATTACTAAATGCTTACTGACTGATTAATTGAAATAAGAATAATAATACCCCTCTAAATACTACTAAAAAGTACCAACCTCAGGAATGTTGTGAGGAAAGCAATTTTTGAACCTTAAAGCACTGTAGCAATTTGAATTGGTACTACTATTATAATTTCCTTTAGGGCAAAGGCTTATGCCTAAATAATCTTTGTATCTTCAAGGACCTACTAGTACATTGAATATAGTATGTTTTCAATAAAGGTTTGTTCAATCAATCAATTAATACAGAACCCTCTTGTATTCTTCAGTGATTCTTTAACTTAGTTGTTTTTTGTTCAGTTTAATTATTCAATTCAATTAACACTTATGGAGCACCTTCTATATGCAAGGAAGACACTCTCATCTTCCTGTCAAGTCTTTCCATTTGAGGCTACAATAGCATTTTTGGCAAAGTGATCTTGGTAGCATTTGAAGGGACCTGATCAAACTGGGCTTTGTCATGCATAATGAAATGTATTCACTGACTCTTAATAGCAGACTCTCTTAAGGCTTCAGCAGCATTTCAACTGTAAGATCTTGGATGCATGGAAAAGAACAAAATTTAGACTAAGTGCGTATTTGAAACAGTGGCCCCTTTGTCTTCCAAATTCAATGAAGACAAAACAATCAGTTTCCTAAGACTGACACTGAACTGACCCAGCTGGTTCAAGATAGTGCCTATTATTAATCAATCCATGAAGAATAGGAAGATAAATGGTCTACTTCAGGAGAACAAACCATAATCTTCTAAGCATCCTTCATTCTTCCAAGGAAGAATAATGCTTCATGAAATAGGTTGTAGACATATAATTCTCCTCACAGTGGGAAAACTAGAGCCATGGACTTCACCATAGCATGTGTGGCAAACTCAGCCAAAGCAACAGCAATATAGTAGACCAAATGAAGCAAGTAATCTGGTCATCTTAGTTCTATTCTAGTGTAGATATTATAGGATAAAACTAGGGTAAGCTCCCTAAAATTTAAGGTTGTAATAACAGCCAAAGAGGTAATGCCGCACAATGGTTAGATTGCCAGGCTTGGATTCATGAAGATGTAGGTTTATACTTCATGCCTGCCATTTACTAGCTTTGTGACTCTGAGTTAAGTCACTAAATTTCTATGAGACTCCCAAGCAATTTCCTAAGATTTTTCTATTGCATCATAGATGGGTTGCAATCTGCCATACTGGAATTCCCCTAATGCCAAAATTACAGATTTGGATATAACAGTGTTTCAACCGGCAAAGTGGTAGCTAGCACCATGGATGTGTAACTCTGTCCCTCTGTATTCCTATTTTAGAGAAATAAAAGATCCCAAATATGAGCTCCACACATGAGTGGCACAGTGGACAGATTACTAGACCTAGAATTAAGAAGACCTGAGTTCAAATAATACCTCAGACACTTATTATCTGTGTGACCTCCCTGGGCAAGTCACTTAAAGCACCGAACTCCCAAGGGTGTCATGAAGATAAAATGATATAGTATTTTTAAAGTGCTTTGCAAAACATAAAGTGCTATATAAATAAATAATATTATACAGGCTTATTAGTCATAAGGACAATCTCAACCTTGTTACCTTTGGTAGCATGAAATATTCAGTACAGTCTCTCAAAGTTGTGTATGGTAAAGTGACTACTTATTCTGTAGGAGGATTGTTTTACTGAAAATGGCTTAAGACCCTGTGGATTTCACTGACCAAGTCCAAAATGCCTTAATCTCTGAAAGTGGCATAATCAGATATCTGGTCAGTTACTTGACTATCTGAAAGTCTGATAAATAAGCAATCAGACAGACTAGTCTTAAGGTCTCTGAATAAACTACAGCACTTTGTTTAAAGATTTCTGGGTATACTATTTCTCGGTCAGAGAAATTGGGATTATTGTAGTCTTCTTCTTCAGATGACTATTAGAAGCAATGTGGCATGGTGCATAGAGTATTGAACTTGGAAAATCTTACTTCTGATACTAGCCATGTGTCCATGAGCAAATCACTGAGTTTCAATTTTCTCATCTGTATAGTATCTACCTCACAGGGTTATTATGAGCTTCTGGTGTTTTATAAAATATGTGCAAACCACCTGGCAAACTCTAAAGGACTATATAACATCCATTTGTTGTCATTATTGCCATAGCCCCCAAAGCACATTCTAACTCTATCTGAGGTGTTGAAGGAAGATGCTTTGTGTATATGAAGGATGCCATCTTTCTCTCAACCTCTAAGACTAAAGAACTCCCTCCTCTCTCCCAAAGAGGGAAATTATTCATAGAATTATACAACTAGACAGAAACTTAACTGTGAAGCCCTCACTTCACAGTTATCAACAGGTCGTTATCAACACCAATTGCATAGCAGCTTGGGTCTAATCAATAATGATAGATGAAAGAGACATTCTGTGGCCTGAAATAAAAAATGCTAGAGATTACCTAGCTCAAGTGGAACCTAAGCTCTTTAGCTTGGAATTCTCGTGACAGTTTGTTAGAGAGATAATCTTTATAGAGAAAGGTGTTTCCCTCAGAGGAAACACGTAAACTCACAGCTAGCATAAGAGCGGCTGTCATCTTCACACATCTTGTGTAGCTGCTGGTATTCCTCTTGCGCTAGCTCAAAACGCTGCTGCTTAATTTGGTATATCTCTTTTTTGGCATTGAGTGCCTCCTGGGCTACAATTAGATATTCCTTCAACATCCGTTCCTGTTCTCTCCTCCATTGTTCTCTTGGATCCTCAATCTGGGTAAGTTCTGAAAGAGAAAAGACAATTAGTTATGGAACAGTAAGACCTTTCTGGATGATAATAAAGATGCAGTTCAGCAGATACTCACATGGAAACAAAATTTTACTATTATACAAAATAATCACTGTGTTTAAAATCTCTACACGGAGAATCTAAAGCCTGGATGATTTTTCTGTTATGCAACCTCAGCTAAGAATGTCATGGTTGGGCAATATTACTGATTTAAATTCTATATGAAAACATGTTAAGTCCATGCAATCTACAAAAAGGCCCATTATGGGGGTGGGAGGTCACATAAATATATCATTTTAAAATAGTCTTCTCTATTTCATTCAGTCATTTTTCTCACACATCTTTATCATTGATATCTCTTCACTGAGTACCCACAGATGGCAATGACCCTTCCCAGAATTTTTGAAAAGACACTTATTGTTATCAATAAGAGTTTATATTTTAATGAAAAACTAACCAACAAATACCCACTATTAACTTTTATAAATGGGACCTTTTCCTTCTTTCACAGTCAGATAAACAGACCTTAAACTTCTTTTGCAGTTAGATTTTGTTTGCTAGTTATTAATATCAGATCATATTCTACCACTCCCACCACTTCAGTGAGAAAAGATTTAAGGAAGGAGCTAAATGTCAGATTTCCATTCTTACTGCCAGAATCCTAGGTCATGCTATATTACTTCAGTAGTCTTCCTGACTCCAGGTTCTTCCTGTCCTAATCCATCCTACACTCCATAGCCAGAGTAAACTTCTGAAAGCATCATTCTAATAAGATTACTCCCCAGTTGAAAAAATTTTAATAGCTCCCTATTGCCTAGGATTTAAATTCAAAACTCTTTAAGCTAGCAATTTTAAGCTGTTCATGATATAGTACTAACTTACCAACCCAGTTTTATTTTTCACTATTGCCAAACAGGAACTTGATTGCTCTTGACAAAATAGATTGCTTTGATATTCCTTTAATGAGCATTGTATTTCTCTAAGTCTGTGCCCTTACTGAAGTAATTTCCTCTTCCTGAAATGTCCTTTCTTCACCGTCTTTACCTCTCAAAATCCTACTCATTCTATTCAAATGCCACTATCTCCATGATGCCTTGCCACTATCTCCAAGATGCCTTCCCTGACACCACAGTAAAAAATAATTGTTCCTATTTTCTTTCTTTTTTGGTGAGGCAATTGGGATTAAATGACTTGCCCAGCATCACACAGCTAGTTAAGTGTCAAGTGTTTGAGGCCATATTTGAACTCAGATCCTCTTGACTCCAAGACTGGAGCTCTATGCACTGTGCCACCTAGCTGCCCCAATTGTTCCTATTTTCAATGAAATGACTAACCACAATTCCAAAGAACCAATGATGAAAAATGCTTCCCAACTCCTGAGAGGAGATGCAATAAAGGTACAGAATGAGATACACTTTTGAACAAAGCCAAAGTGGAAAATTATTTTGCTTAAGTTGCAGGAGAAAGAAACCACTCAATATTAGAATTCATTAGAAAGAATAGGGGAAGCCAATCACAGTTAATATGCAATCAAGATTTTGGAAGGTCTGATTTCAAAGGGTTCATAGAAAGCATCACACAGACAAAAACTCTGCAGAGGAAATTAGCCCAAAGGGATAAAAAATTCTCAAAAAATGAAGCTGTGAAGAAAAAAACAAGAAGAGAAGGGAGAAGTTTTACAAAGAGAACAACTTGGATGCTCAGGAAAAGAATCAGAGTCAAGTTAGGTTTTTAAAGAACAGCAGAGAATAAAGAGAATAAACACAAATGCATGATGTGGTCTTACAAGAAGAGTTCCAGGATTCAGAGGCATTATAGTAAAACAGACCATTTTCATCTCAGCACAGGTGTAATGGTCTGTAAGTATGGAATAAGATATACATTGTCAGACATGGCCAGTGTTCTGGTTTGACTTAACTATTGTTCTTTGTTTTTCTTTTTAAAAGAGGAGAATTCAGTGAGAAATGGTAGTTATGTAAAAAAAATAATAAAACAAAGAAAAGAATAGCATGAAAAGCAGCAAAGTTCAGCATGAGCTGAAACTGGTATAGAGAGCTAAGAATAACAACAACAACAACAAAAAGCTATACTGGAGGAACAAAGGATAAAAGAAGGAATTGGATCATTACTTAGGATGAATAGGAGAGAAGGCAGGACTACTCAAATATTATTTTGCTTCTCTTAGCTACCAAGAAGGATTTTTGAACTTAGAAGAACCAGGGGTGGGGAGGGAGAGAAATGGTTAATGAGTAATTGATATCCAGGAGAAGCAAGGATAGCACACATCTTTCCTTATGAGTTAAATTTACCAGGTTTTAACAATCAGCTTCCCAGGGTACTCAAAGAACTAACATACTTCCAGGTCAGGGGACCAACAAGATAACAAATTAGACATTTTCCTCAGTTTCCACTCTCCAAAACAAACAAAAAAAACCCAAAACCCAAAAAACTCATTGTGCAACAAATGAGGAGCAATTAAAGCTGCAGGACAAAAAAAAGAGAAAGGCTTGACAAGATAAAATTCTTACGAATTAACAGAAAACAACGATTCTTAACAGACTCAGTTAGCACCCCTCTTTCACCATTATCAACATACCAAGGAAAGGAAACAAAGCCCTAAAAAGGGCTTGTGCCTGGGGACCATGTTGAGATCCCCTACATCTTTTTGCTAATATTTTATTTAAAATTTTTGCATCTATATTCATTAGGGAAGTTGGTCTATAATTTTCTTTCTCTGTTTTGGCTCTTCCTGGTTTAGTACCATATTTACATCACAAAAAGAATTTGGTAGGACTCCTTCTTCACCTATTTTCCCAAACAGTCTATTGATCGTATTGGAATTAACTGTTCTTTAAATGTTTGACAGAATTCCCTAGTAAATCCATCTGGCCCTGGAGATTTTTTCCCGGGGAGCTCATTTGTGGCTTATTCAATTCCTTTTACTGAGATGGGGTTATTTAAGTATTTTACTTCTTCTTCAGTTAATCTGGGCAACTTATATTTTTATAAATATTCATCCATTTTACTAAGATTGTCAAATTTATTGGCATACAGTTAGGCAAAATAGTGCCTAATTATTGTTTTAATTTTCTCTTCATTGATGGTGACTACACCCTTTTCATTTTTGATACTGATAATTTGGTTTTCTTCTTTCTTTTTTTCAAATCAAATTAACCAAAGGTTTATCTATTTTATTGTTGTTGTTGTTTTTGGGATCTCCTACATCAACAGAGATTTTACCAGTATACTTCACTCCCTATCAGCCCTCATCTTGATGCAGAATGGTAGTATTAGTTCTACCCAGTCCCATAGGGGAAAGGAAGAAGGAAGAATGTTACCTTCTGCCTTAAATGGTCCCCTACCACCAAGGCTGCAGAGACTTAGTCTGTAACACACTTTCCTATCTCCTCCAACTCTGAAAATGTGGCAGACCCTGATTCAGACCAACCAGAAAAGGGACAGGAACTAAAATCCAGCTGGAGCCAATCCTGTCCTATGAGAGGCTACACAAAGTGGGAAAAACGGTTGGTGAATCTTAAATCCCCCAAAGTAGAAGACTGAGGCAGTTTTGCACCAGAAGGATGGGAGTGTATCCACTAGCAAATGAAAAAGAATAAGAAAAAGAAAGCAAGTAGAAGGAAAATACAAGGAAAATGGGCTGAAACACCAAAGATTTTAAAAGGAAGAAAACTCAATTAAAAACCCAGACCATAAACAGATAAATCAACAGAGAAGATCCCAAAAGGGGATTCTGGAAATAAGATAAGTATAAAGATTACATATTACAATACAAAGGAATATTAAGTATTACAATACAAAGAAAAATAAACCAATGTTTGATAAAACAGAATCCTGTGGAATATCAAGATGGTATGAACCCAAAAAAATTCCAGAATAATTCAGAAGAGAAATAAAATGCATAGGATAAGAAATTAGGAATGAATATATGCATATTTATTGGAAGTGATAGCTTCAACATAGTAATGAAAACTCAATTATCAGAAGAAGACTGAATCCATTGTGGAGTTTCTCCAAAAAAAAAAAAAAGATGAAAAGAAGTTTAACTGATTTGGAATACAAAAAAAAAGAAAAAGAAAAAAGAAACCCAAAAACTGAAGCAAAGGAAAATCTGGCACAATAGAAGCAAAAGACAATAATATTAAAAGAACATATGCTCTATTCCCAAACCAAATCCATTGATCTTAAGGATGGGATGCCCAGGGGTAACTTAAGGATTTTAGGTCTTTCAGAAAAAATAAAAAAAAAAACCAACAACCAAATACAGTAATACAGAAACTAATACAAGAAAACTGTGCGAAACTTTAGAATATAGAAAACACAGCAACAACTGAAAGAATCCGCAGATTGTCTCCATGCCAAAAATAAAATACCCTTTGCTTCAAACTCCAAGACACCATGGTTAAAACATCTAATGACAAACATCATATACTACAAATAACTAGGAAAAAAATTTCCAAATATAAATAAATGAAATTTAAATAATACAATGATTCTACATTCACTAGAAACCACCAAAAAAAAAAAAAGGAATGGAATAATAGTTTCTGAAAAGAAAAGGCGCTAGATCTGCATACCTTGCAAACCTGAGCCTAATCATCAATGCAAAAATATAGATGTGTAACAAGAGGCGTATTTGAGGTATTTTTGAAAAACCAAAACAAAACAGGTGTGAGCAAAATATTCAACAAGCTATCACCCCAAACAGCAGAAACACAAGATAAATAATTATAATTACTAAGAACACATAATGAACAAATGGCCACATGTTTAAAAGTCATTATTTTAAAAGAGAAAAAAACTGATTTAACATTGTGGGGGGCAGAGTAATATTGAGAAATATGCACTATTATAGTGAAAGGAGATATAGCTATGATGAGAATTGGGGATCACATGAATGTTTAATTAAGAGAAGAGAGGGGAATTGGTGCAATGAGAAGCTATCTTTTCTGCTAGAGATTTGGGCCTACATGGACAATGACATTCCACAAGAAAAGGAATATTCAAGTACCTAGTGAATCCACAAGGACTGAGAGATAAAATGACATAGAAAATGGGACAACAAATAATGGGAAGAGTAAGAGATAGAATCAGACAACAATTTATTACATAAGGCAATTTCTGTTGTTCTTCCGTCATATTCAACTGTTCATGACCCCATTTGGGGTTGTCTTGGCAAAGACACTACAGTGGTTTGTCATTTCCTTCTCCAGCTCATTTTACGGATGAAAAACTGAGGGAAACAGAGTTGAGCGACTTGCCCAGAGTCACATAGTTAGTAAGTATCTGAGGCCAGAGTTAAAGTCAAAAACATGAATCTTCCTGACTCCAGGCCTGGTGCTCTAGTCACTGTGCCACCTAGCTGCCCAGCATAATTTCTACCATGGAGCATTGCTTCTATCAGCATTACTTCCCTTTTGAATTAATATTACTGAGAATGAGATGCAAAAGAAAAAAGTTATGAGAAAGAAGATAACAAAGTAACATAATTATTCTTAGAAAAAGGCATAGGGGGAAAAAGCCTATCAAACAAAAGAAGTTGGAGGAAAAAGATAGGAAAGGGATTTTGAACTTACTTAACTAAAGGGGAAGGAGGGGGAAGAGAGGAAGAACCAGACAAATAAAGAAAATGAAATCAATAATATAACTAAAGCCTTTTTATTAGAGAAAGTGTTGATAAATGGGACAGGAAAAAGAACCCGTAGAAATAAGGTTACGTTAAAGTAGCTTAATCAAAACTAATTGTAAGGACAAAGTATTGACTTAAAAGAGGAAGAAAATTAAAACAAATATCTTTTTTAAAATAACTACACCAGGGAAAGAAAAAATAAATCTTAACACTTTCAATGTCAATGAACTAAGCAATCCAATAAAATAAAAGAAGTAGAAGAATGGATGAGAAAGTACACCCTCACACTCTGTTGCTTGCAAGAAACATCTTGCAGAGAAGGACAGAATCAAAATGAGAGGCTGAAACAAAATTGATTGCACCAGGGGAATTTAAAAAAAATCAATACCTGCAAACATGTTACCAAATACAGGAAAAATCAAAATATTAGCAAGGAAACAAGGAAAATACATATTAAAAGGAATCATAGACAATGAGCCAATGTCAATATTAAATATATACACATCAAAAGGGATAGTACCTAAATCCATAAAGGAAAAATTAACTAACTTGCAAAAAGACATAGTAATACAATAATATCAGGGAGAAGAGGGAATAAGCATTTATTTTTGTGGCACCTACTAATTGCCAGGCACTGGGCTAAGCTCTTCTTACAAATACTATGTCATTTGATCCTCACAACAACCCTATGAGATAGGTACTATTATCTTCCCCAATTTACAATGGACAAAACTAAGGCAAACAGAAGTTAAGAAACTTATTCATGGTCACACAATCAGTAAGTCTCTGAGGTCAAATTTGAACTCTGGTCTTCCTGATTCCAAGCCCATCCACTATTTCACCAGCTGCCTCTGTAGGAGACTTTATCTTTCTCTCAGAATTGTATACATCTAACAGAAAGATAAACAAAGAGGAATATGTAGAACTCAACAAACTATTAGAGAGCCACAAGATTTATGGCACTTTCTGAATGGGAATATTAAATAATATACATTTTTCTTCTCACCACATAGCACTGTTGCAAAAATAGACCATGTATTAGGGCAAAGAGAAGTAGAAAATAAAATTTAAAAAGCAGAATTAGTATGCACATTCTTTACAGAACATAACACAAAAATAGTAATCAGTTCCAGAAGCACAAGCAAAAGACACAGACCTAAATGCAGACTTAATAATGAAATCCTAAAACCTCTGAAATGGCCAAAAGAATAAATCATAAGAAACAATTCATAAGTATATGAAACATAATGAGATGACAAGACAACATACCAAAATTTCTGGGATGCAGATAAAGCAGTCCTCAGATGAAAAATTATATCCCTAAAAACATACATTAAGAAAATAGAAAAAGAGAGGATTAATGAACTGAATATGCATTTGAAAAATTTAGAAAGACAACAAATAAACAAACCCAAAATAAGCACAAAAGAAATCTTGAAAATTAGAAGAAAATAGATAAATTAAAAACCAATAAAAATTATAGAACTGATAAATAAAACTAAAAGGTGACTAACAACATTGATAAACCTTTAGCCAACCCGATTAAAAAGGGACATCAAATTAATGAAAAAAAAAATAACTAAGTATAATCACAACAAACCAGAAGAAATAAAAAGCATGATTAGAATCTGCTAGATATAAATAATTATATACAAGGAAGCAGAATTTAAAAGAATTGGTGAATTATCCACAAAAATATAAAATACTCTAAATAATAGAACACTAAAGAGAGATTTTAAACAAATGAATCTCAAAAAAGAAAAATGAACTAGTTGTAAAGGAGGAGCTACCAAAGAAAATATCCCCTGTACAGATGAATTTATAAGAGAATTCTATCAAATTTTTTTCTTTTTTTCTATCAAATTTTTAAAGAACAATGCCTATACTAAACCCATTATTCTCTAAAATTGAGAAAGAAAGCTTGTTTTACACAACAAATGTAGTCCTTGGGAAGGATGAGGCAAAGAAATAAAAACTACAGACCATTATATCATTAAGTGTGCAATGGGCAAACATTAAAAGCTTTCCAAATAACATTAAAAGCTTTCCCAATAAATAAAGGAGTAAAGCAAGGACACCTTCTTTGCTGTTATTTGATATTGTTCTTGAAGAGCTAGCAAAACAATAAGACAACAGAAATGAAAAGCATAAAGATAGGGAAGAGGGAAATAAAACCATTACTGTTAATTGATGTAATAATTACTTACTTAGAAAATCCTAGGAATCATAAAAGAAACTAGCTAAAATTATTAAGAGGTTCACTAAAGTTACTACCTACGAATTTAAATCTGCAATCAACAGCATTCCTATATAGCCATAAAAAAATCCAGGGGACAATAATAGAAAAAGGAGTCCAATTCAAAACAATGACAAATTCCATGAAATTTGTAGGAATTAATCTAACAATGTACATTCAAAGCCTATATAAATACAATTACCAAAAAAAACTCCTTAAAGAAATAAAGAATGACTTAAATAACTGGAGGAATATTATTCACTGCTCATAGCTGAGTTATGCCAATAAAATATCAAAAGAATATTTGACAATATTAGACAAAACTTTAAAAAGTTTTTGTTTAGAGGAACAAATAAAAAATAAAGTAAGAGTAGCACTACTAGATCTCAAACTACATTATAAGCTAGTAAATCCACTTGCTATCAGTTAAAAATAGAAAAGTAGATTAAAGGAAAAGATGAGGTAAGAAAGAAACTAAAATAAGTGAACACAATAACCCAGTGTTCAACATATGCAAAAGACATAAATTATCTAAGCAGGAAAAAACCCTTCTATTTTACAAAAATTGCTGGGAAAATGGGAAAGAAGTTTACAGGAATTAGAGTTAGACTAAAATTTACACTATATGCTATTATAAATTTGAAACTGATATTACTCAAGTGGTAAAGACCATATTATTAAAAACTTAGAAGAAAAACACATCATATACTTTTCACAGTTATGGCTAGAGGACAAATCCTTAACCAAACAAGTGATAGAAGCAATTACAAAAGATAAAAGTAATAACTTTGATTACATGAACTTGAAAAGCTTTTGCATGAACAAAATTAATGCTACTAAGATAAGAAATGAAGCAGTGAAGTGGGGGGAAAATCCTTGTATAAAATACCTCTGATAAAGGTCAGTTATTCAGAAAATATAGACAACTAACATAAATGTGTAAAACCAAAAGCTATTTCCTGATAGATAAGTGATGAAAGAATATTACAAGTTTTCAACAGAAGACCAACAAATTATTAACAATCATAAGAAACAGTTCTCCAAATCACTAAAATAAGAAAAACACAAATCAAAATAATCCTGAGGTTTCACTTCATACTCCAAAATTGGCAAAGATGACAAAAGATCCTAATAGCCAAGGTTGGAGAGGTTGTGGAAAGACAAGTCCGTTAATTCACTGTTATTGAAGCTGTGAATTTTTACAAGCATTCTGGAAAACAATTTATTGAATAAAGTGAATATAAATATATATATAAATACACACACACACAC
>NW_020954592.1:3707653-3720799 GCF_900497805.2 Vombatus ursinus | reverse complement strand
CACACACACACACACACACACACACACACACACACACACGCACATATATATATCTTAGTACTTTCCCTGGTAGCAAGGAACTACAAAGCAGATACCTCTCAATTAAGGAATCGCTAAATAGTTGCAGTACATGAATGTCATGGAATACACATACACACAATGCAGAAACTATATACTGATATAAGAAACAATGACTATGAAGTATATGGAAAAGCATGGAAGGAATTAGATGAACTAATGTAAAGTGAACAGGAAAATAATATACACCAATGACTACACAATCTACATTGAAAGAAAAATAAAACAACTGAAACTGAACACGAAATTGTAATGACCACGAAATTGTAATGACCAAGCCTGGTCCCAAAGAAAAAATAAGAAGATATCTCCCCAAGCATCTCTGAAGAGGCAGGGGACCCTGGGTATGGAACACTGCATACGATTTTGAACTTTTTTCAATATATTGATTGGTTTTGCTGAACTTTTTTTTCATCAAAAAAACACTTTATAACAAGAGATAGTTATATGGGAGAGGGTAGACAGAAGGAGAAAACAGTGAAAACAGTAGGTATATTAAATAAAAACAAAATACATCAATAAAATATATTTTTAAAGCGTGAGTAGATGTAACAGCTGAACTTTGGAAGAATTAGGAGAACAGGAAAGTTGCTACAGACCCATAGAATCACACCTGCAAACTATAAATCAAATAGCTTGACTGGTTTCTAGTAAATTCTAGAAAGTGTTAATCAAAAGGACTATTTGTGAACATCTAGAAAAGTCATCAAAAGCTTCATCAATGGAAGTCCATGACAGACTAACACGATTTCCTTTTTTGACAGGGTAACTAGGCTAGTAAATCAAGGGAATGCTCTCCATATAGTTTACTTAGATTTCAGTGAATCATTTGACAAGGTCTGTCATGTGATTTGCATTTTCATGGTACAGTCCTCTTCTGTGCTATTATATTTATGGAAATGCTCAGTTATTTGTTGTGTGTTGAGTTTAGATATAAAAGGAAGTCTTTTATGTTATTCTTGTGTACAAGGTAAAAAAACTCCAATGAAATCAAAGATGGCAAGCTCATGAATATTCAGGTGACACAGGGCTACAAGGTAACTAAGATATTGTATGACAGATTCAGAATCTGAAAGGATGTTGATAGATTAGATAATTTGCAAATCTGCATTAGTAGAAGTAGTTTCCTCACTGGGAATCAACTATAAGTGAAGAAATCACAGGTCTGATAAAAATAAAAAAGTGAGATACATATACATACATACACACTCAAAAAATCAATTTCACAAGCACAAAATGAGGGAGTTCTAGCTAAAGAGTAATTCATTTCACCAAGATATGGGGTTTTTAGCAGATTGAAACCTCATTATTAGCCAATAGATCAACATGGAAGCCAATAAGGTAAATGCAATATTATCCTCAACTGCATTAGGATGGGCACACCTAGGTACCACATCTAGGTAAGATATATAGGTACCACATTTAGGTACCATGGGGCAGCTAGATGGCACAGTGGATAGGGTGCTGGGCTTACAGTCAGAAAGACTCATCTTCCTGAATTCAAATCCTGTCTCAGACATTTACTAGGTCTGTGACCCTAAGCAAGTCACTTAACTCTATTTGCCTCAGTTTCCTCATCTGGAGAAGGAAATGGCAAATTACTCTGGTACCTCTGCCAAGAAAACCCCAAATGAGGTCACAAAAGAGTCAGACATGACTGAGTAACTGAACGCCTCATCCCAGGAGGGCAATCAGAGACTGGAGGCCATGCCTTACCACAGTAAAAGGAATTGGAGATGCTTAAAGTTTGCAGAAGAGACAATATAAGGGAAACATGAGAGCTACTATCAGGAATTTCAAGGGCGTGTCATGCAGAAGAGCTGCACTTTCTCTGCTCAGCCCTCATAGGGCAGACCTGCCGCTCACTACCTATGACATCATAGTCAAGGCACTTAGTCTCTCTCAGTTCCAGGTTCCTGATCTACAAAATAAAGAGGTTGGAACAAGTGGTCTTCTGAGGTCAATTCCAGCTCAAGATTTATAATCCTATAAATTGCAGATTCAAACTTGAAAGAAACATCCCTTAAAGATCTCCTAATTGTCTTTTTCTCTGACTTGCTATCACCACACAACCTTTTCACTGCAATTTCTCTCCTGAGTGGACTTATTCATCATGGTGGAAATGCTCTTTGCTAAAGTGATTGGTCCCAATTCTCAAGCCTCGTGCTTCAATCTCCAGCCTCTGAAGAGAAGATCAGCCAGACCTTCTTCCATCTCCTGCTGAATGTGTCCCCTCAGAGGGGGACGAGACTTAGCTGGGCTAAATTTCCATCTGAGCCAGCATAAGGTAGCTCCCACCTCCTACTAACAGCCTGATCTCCCAACAACCTCCAGAGCAAAGAGGATCAACCTCCTCATTGACCTCAGGCCTTCCAACTCTTGCTGAGCCTGTTCCTTAATGAAAGAGGAAGAGGAAAGTCAATAGGGAACAGGATTTCCTTTTCCAGCTATGAACATTCAACTTTCATCTCCTGCTAAGTCCGTTTGCTGCCAAATCTCCAGCCTTAGGAAGGAAGGGAAGTAGTGAAATGGGGATTCCCATCTGACCACATCCCTTCCATCTCATGTTGCATTTGTCCCCACCCTATCTCCAGCCTTCTCCGAGAAAAGGAGTAGTGCTTTCTCCCCAATGATGAACATTCTCACGCCCAGTTACTTCCTTCACATCCCAGTGATTCTGAACCCCTAGAGATCATTATCCAAACCCAACTCCCCATTCTGCTCTACCTGATTTCTCATTCCCCTTCTCCCCAGCCCTCCCAAAGTTCTGTCCAAACATCATTCATCCAGTACCACTGTGTCCTATGGAATACCTACTCCATAAGTAACAAACTTCCCTTCATCCTAAGTCTTTTCCTCTTCCACTCCTTTCCATCTACCAGCCATTACTGAAACCTGGTGACACAGCCTCCCTGGCCAGATTTTCCAGTACTGGCTGCACCATTACTTATTCCCCTCAATTCATTAGTCAAGGCAAGGAAATTGGAATATTCCTTGTTCCCCATTGCCACTTTCAGTTTCTCCCTCTAACTCCAACACCCAGTAACCTCTCCTCCTTTGAGGTTCATGCAATTCATCTTTATCACTCAATTCACATCCTGGTAGTTGTTGTCTATAAACCTCCAGATCACTTGCCTGCCTTCCCCAGTGAGTTTAGCACATGGTCCACAATTTTTCTCTCCTCCTCAATCCTTGCCCTCCTACTAGGGGGTTTCAACACTCATACTGACTCTCCCTCAAACACCCCAATCATTCAGTTCCTCATGATAAATTCCTCCACCCACCTCAGCCACATACAAAGACGGTCATATCCTTGATCTTGCCATCACCCACAAATATACTACCTCCATGTTCAAGAATTCTGAAATCCTCTTATCTGACTATAACCTATTGGTTTTCCACCTCTCCCTCCGCCTTCCATTACCAAACTCTACTCTGCTCTTTGTCGGCACCACGACCTCCAATCCCTTAATTCTCTCCCAGGTGCATCTCTGCGCTAACCATTCTCTCCTCTTCTTCCCATCTTGACTCCTTGATCAACCAGTTCAGCTCTACATTTTTCTCTTCTCCTAGTCCCCAGTCACTTCATCATATCTCCAACTGAGTCCTGTCAAGCCTCAGCCTTAGATCACTCTCACCAATCACCGGAGATTGCTTAATACAAGAAATTCTGCCACTATCTTCCTTTGTAAGCCTCTCTGATTTAAGGCATAAATGGTGGTTCCTGGTACCTAATCTGGCTAAATGCTTGGACCAATCAACTTGATTTTACATCCACAGAATAAGGTAATCTTTGGCAGCTAGGTGGAGCAGTGAATAGAGCACTGAGCCCAGAAACAGGAAGATCAAATTCAGCCTCAGACATTAGCTGTATGACCCCTGGGCAAGTTAACCTATGTTTAACTCAGTTTCCTCAACTATAAAATGAGAATAATAATAGCACCTATTTCTTATTTCCTCCCTCCCCTGGTGATATCATTACAGTTGTCAGTAAATTATTATTTGTCTTCCACTAAACCCGAAACCTTTGAACATTTGGTGTGAAAAATTTAATTGCTGCACCTACACAAATGCTGCTGAAGGTAGAGAAAAATCACACACTTTGGGTCCATTAACAAATTTATTTTACACAACCTCAACTGAGACATCACTGCTGCTAGGCAATTCTTTCTTCCTCCCTCAGCAACTCAGTAGTCTATCATTCAGAGCACATCTCCTAAACCTTTTCATCCCTTCTCAAGCCTCCAAGGGATCTCTCTGACCCCACTCTCTCAGATGAGAATCTTGTCTCATATTTTACAAAAAATACTGAGGCCATTTGCCATGCCATGCCAACTCTTTCTTCTCTCTTCTTCCTCTCCTCCTCCCCACTCACTATGATCTCCCTCTTCTTCTCTCTTCCTCATCTCATATAATTCATTTGACTCCTGCCATTATATCCTCCTTTACCCCCATCTCACATGAGGTGGTCTTTATCCATACCAAGCATAACTCTTCCACTTATTCAAGAAATCCCATTCCATCCCATTTCTTCCATCATATCACTCCCTCCATTATCTATAATCTATTGTCAAGCTCTACCTACTGAGCTCCTTCAAAGTCCTTCATAAGCTAGCCCTCTCCTGCCTTTCTAATCTTCTTACACTTTACTCCCTGCCAAGTACTCTTTAATCTTGTGATACTGACTTCCTTGCTATTTCACAAACAAGACACTCCATCTCTCAGCTATAGGTATTTTCTCTGGCTGTTCCCCATGCCTGGAATGCTCTCCTTCATCATTTCCAACTGCTGCCTTCCCTGACTTCCTGTATGTTCCAACTAAAATCCCACCTTCTACAGGAAGCCTTTCTTGTTAATTTCTTAATTCTAGTGCCTCCTTTCATTGAATTATTTCCTATTCATTCTGGTTATAACTTGTTTGCCCACATTTATTTATTTGCTTTTCCCCTTTATTGGATTGTGTGTTCTTTGAAGGTAGGCACTGTTTTTTGCCTTTTTTTTTAATCCCCAAAAATGTTTATTGTCTGGTTAACATGCCAGACATAGCTTCCACTGTAAATTAATAAAATGACTATTATATGAATTTGATTACGTTGAATCAGTTCCCAGAGCCTGCTCAAATTGGTGAACTCAGAAAATTGAATTTCTGAACCTGAAAAGCTAAAGACAGGCTGCTAGGACAGTATTCCACACTGTCATTATTTATATCATTGTTAGATTAAAAACTCCTGAAACTCTAGGACTATGTCTTATCTTCCCATGGTGTCTGTCAAATAACAAACATGACATGATAACTGAATTGTTGTATGATTATCATATGAAGGACTTAGAATGTGAAAAATGATGCTTCCATTGTATTTTCATGGTCAAATCAAGTCTGGAATATTGTATTCAGTTTTGTACCTCATATTTTACATATGGTATTAATAGGATTGAGTACATTTGGTGGAAGCTTACCATAATGGTCAGGGCACAAGGATTAGCTGAGAGATTTACAATGAGTAAACGTCAAGTATTTTAAGAGTTGCCACAATGGAGACAGTGTATTATGGTGAAGAATTTGAAGTTGGAGAACCTGGGTTCAAATCTCAGCTCTGTTATTTATTACTCTGTGTGATCTCAGAGTATCATCAGTTTCTTTAGCGGTAAAATGAGGGGGTTGGACTAGATGACCTCCAAATATATGATCCTAAGGTCTATGAACACAATGAGTTGAAAAAGTTAGAGTACCAGATTTCAGCTTGACAAAAGGAAAAAAAAACTTAATATCTGAAGTTGTTTAAAATGCAATGGGCTGCTATAGTGAGCAGTAAGTTCACATCTTCGGGAAGAGGACTGACGACCATCCCTGACAGGGATGTTGCCAAGGGAATTCCTTTTCAAGTATGGACTGTCATACATGCCAGTCATGCCTCCAAAACACCTTCCAGTTCTGAAGTTCCATGAAAATATTTGTTGAATGAATGAAGTGAATGAAAAAATGAAAGTTAGAATGCAGAGTCATGATAAGACCAAGCATAAACAGCCTCTTTACTTAAATTACTACAGGACGTTAAAAAAAATAGGTGAATAGGATGTGGAACCTATGTGGAAATGGTGGAATGAATAAGCAGTAATGTTGCATTAGGCTGAAAGTCAAGTGAGCAGTTAACAGCTCACATAGAAAGTTAAACAAAGTCACTAAATAGTTTAATAAAGTAACTTAAATGGTCAAAATAGCCAATACTAAACTTTTTAGTTGTAGTCTTTTTGGATCAGCTGAGTTACTAAATGGATGAACAAGCATTTATTGAGCATCTACCTTTGCTGACACTACACCCAGTTCTGGGATACGAGACTAAAGAAATAGACTCTGCCCTCAATGGATGCCCATTCTAATGGGGGATACAACAAATAGAGGGGAACAGAGGACAATGAAAGGAGGTGTAATCTGGGGAATCAGAATCAGAGAGATTTTGAGTGAAGACATAGGAAAGTCTATTATCACACACTTTCAATAGCAAAGGTAGCAATGATTTAATTGTGGCTTCCAGAGGAAAAATAATAGAATTCAAGGAGTGGGGATATCATTCTATATTTGCCCCCTGTACAAAGAACACATGACCTTTTGGCATCATAAGTTAAAATGAAATTACTATTAGGCAAAGCAAAGTTAAAGTGAACAATTAAGTGTTATTCCAGGAACTTTTGAGTCACTTTTGCAATAAACTATCATTTCACTATAAGAATGTGTTTCAGTTTCTAGAGTAGATGGCAAATTTAATCTTTAAATGAGGATATTAAAATGGAATTGGTATGCTATGTTGCATACTTAGCAAAATCAAGCACAATACAATTAATATATAGATTTTATGCTAAGTGAGTTCAGTAATATGAAAAGACTTCAGATTGTTTTTCTTTCCAATGATAGCTATTTTGGGAAATATTGATTGATTTACTCAATAAGTGATTTTTATATCTTGGTAACTTCTTAAAAATCAACATGTAAAATCTTGCAAAAACTTCATATTAAATTTCATTCTTATTAAGTGCTATGTTTCTTGGAAAAAATAAGCAAAATACAAATGTAAGTCATATTATTCTACTCACGATTTATGTGGTCCATGTAATAGATTCCAATTTGTTGATCATAAACAGTTTCCCACCCTAAAGGAAGTTCATCCCCAACACAGTCAGCAAAAGTTAATGGCTTTGTAATCCTGTAAGACATAACAATGAAAATACAATAAAAAGTCTGGTCACATTCTTATATTATTTCTTAATCAGCTATGAAATTTGAATTTTATTATAAATTGTGCATATTTTTCAGCATGAATTTTAAGATTTGTAACTAAAATCAATTTTCTTATGCTACCCAATAAATGCTAATATTCTAGTTATTCAGGGTATTAAAACTTCAATGTTCTTTCAAAATGCCAATTTCAAATTCTAACTTCAATATGCCACTTGAAAAGTTATAATGACACAGTGTACAGTTTCTGTTAAACACAGTAGGTGTTTAATAATTACTTGTTGACTTTTGATGAAAAATGCTATCTACCTCCAGAGAATGAACTGATGGAGTCTGAATGCAGATTGAAGCATACTTTTTTTTTTTACTTTCTTTATTATTCTTGGTTTTTTGATCTACATAATCTATATCTCTCAGGGAGGGGGGAGGGAAGGAAAAGAGGGAGAGAATTTGAAACTCAATTAAAACTGAAATTTAAAATTTTGTTTACATGTAATTTAGAAAAAATAAAAATTAAGTATTTTTAAAATAATAAAATAATGATTACTTGACTTGATTGATAGTTACACAAATATGGCAAAGTTTTTTTTTTTCTTTTTAAGCTGTATATTTGGCTAGGCAACATTGTGAGTAATAATGTTACTCACAGAAATGTACTGTTGATCCCATTCCTTCAAAGTTTTTCCACAATGGAAACATAATATCAAGAAGTTATAGACTTAGAACTGGAAGAATCCCTGAAGGACGCCCTGTTCAACACATTCTCATTTTACATATGAGAAAGATGAAGCCCAGAAAGGTTACAAAAATTGTTCAAGGTCCTTGACTATAAAGAGAATATTTGTCCCACTGTATCAAGCTGCTTCTCACCGGTCTAAATCCACATAAAATCCATGTACCTGTTTTAATGTTAATCATAATGAATCAAACATTAAGTATAATGAGATTTCACAAACCAATACAGAAACCCCCAAACAACAAAAATAGAAACCACCATTTAGCAAACATTTTAAAAAGCACCTACTATGCGCTGGATACTGGGGCACTGTATTAGGCAATAGCCACCTAACAACTAGGTGATTTATTACACACTTCAGACTTTAAAGGGGCAAAAAATTTTCTAATAAACATATATCTCTTTGAGGTGCATCTCACGCTAAGCATGAGATTTTTTTAATTTCTACATGTGACGAGACTTTAAATAACAAGCTTCCTAGTTACAATTAAACATGATTTATAGGAAAATGTTTAACAACTCACCTATTGTGTAAAATAAATAATGTCTATAGTCTCCTAAATTTAACCAGTCATTCATTAATCTACCTGCATGAAAGTATGCTGAATAGTGAATAATGCCATTTCCAAAATCTCACTAGGTCACAAAGCATCCTTTACCTCAAATGTGGCACAACCTATGAAAAAGTTCCTACTCCTATCTATGTGAGCTACAGTGTGTGGGGGTGGTCAGTGTAGGAGGCATGATTCTCAAAAATGGTGTGGTAACAGGTTTCTGTGGTATCACCAAATTTTTCAGCGGAAGGGGTAACGGGCTTCAAAAAAATTCTCAAAGCCATACTAACTTAATTTTAAAATAAATATTTAAAAGATTTACAAAGTCAATGTTGAAAGGACTGTAAACTTGGGATAAGAGGAGATTCATGTTCACATACCAGCATTCTTACGCTAATACTACTTCCTTCTACTTACAATATTTACTATTTGAGTAATACTGGATGAGCTGCTTAATTTCTCTGACCCTCAATTTCCACATCTGTAAAACGCAAATAATTGTACTTACAATGCCAGCCTCACACAAGATTGTTGTTGTGAGAAAAGCATTTTGTAAACCCTGAAGTATTATATAATTGAATTAATGGTAGTATCATTATCATTATTAATATTACTATTAACATAAGCTACTTCTATGGATTTGTGATCTCTTCTTAATATAGACAATCTCTTCAGTGGACAGACTATAATCTGTGTACGCCTTCTTATCCAGTGAAGCCTTTCTCAATTTAACCCAATTCTACATACATTTGTGTATGTAACGCCCCAGGACCACAAAGTCAAAAAAGAAAAAGCTTTCTGTCATTAAGGAAACTGCATTCCAAGGGGGTTAAAGGGAGAAGGAAGGAACAAATTTATTAAGCACCTACTATGTGCCAGACACTCTTCTAAGTGCTTTACCAATATTATCTCATTTGATGGTCACAACAACCCTGGGAAGTAGGTGCAATTATTCTGAGGCAGACAGGGATACAGTAGACTTGCTCAGGGTCACACAGCTAGTAGGTGCCTGAGGACACATTTCAACTAAGGACTTTTTGACTCCAGACCAAGCACTATCCATTATACTGCCTAGTTGCCAAGCTGGAGGCAGAAAAAATACACAAATTATGTATAGATCAAGAGTAATTTAAACAGGAGAGGACACTAACTAAAAGGGTCCAGAAACATTCATCCTTTATAGCTGAGCCTTAAAGGAAGAGAAAGATTCTGGGACATGAAGATGAAAGATTGCATTCCAGCCATGGGGAATGCCTTGAGTAATCCATGGAAGCAAGAAATAGATCACCATGTCTGCAGGGTACAGCTAGTAGTACAACCCAGCTGAAATGTAGGGGATTAGTATGAAATAAGAGAAGAAAGATAGCTAGGAACCACATTGTGGAGAGCCTTAAGTGCTCATCACAGGCAACGCTAGTTTATCATGCCTGCAACTGGAAGATAATGAAAGTTTTTGAGTAGGAGTTACTTGGCCAGACCCATTCTCCCCGTGGCTTAGTAAAATTAGTTGTGCAGCCATGTGGAAGACGGATTGGAGAGGGAAAAGCCTAGAAGCAGGAGACCAATTAACAGACTGTTCAGTACTACAGATGAGAAGTAATAAGGACCTGAATTACTGTGGTGCCGTGAGAGTGGAGAAAAGGGAATAATTTTTTTTTTTAATTACTGTAGAGGTAAGATCAACAGTGCCTGACAACTAATGTGGGCAAGGAAGAGGGAAAAGACATTGATAGTTCCAAAGTTAAGAACCTGGATGACTGGGGAAAAAAATGGGAAGTTTGTAGAAGTGGCTTATTTAGGAGTAAGAAAGTTCTGGATCAGAAAAAAAGGCCAAAAGGAATCAAAGGCCATCGGAACAATTTTGAAAGCTGCATGTTGAATTTACTATGTGATTAAAAAGAAAAGCAAGCTGTAGATAAGAGACTTGTTCTACATAAAAGAAAATGCTCATTTCCATTTGGTTTGTAAACTCTCTTTCAGACATGAACTGTCTCTATAGGATACCCAGAAGATGGCCTGTAAAGAGTTGACGTATGATTGAAATTCAAGTGAATGATTAAGGCTGCATGTCTAACTATGGGAGTAATCTACATAGAGATAATCTACATTAGCTCCTGGGAGCTAATGAGAGCTCTAAGAAAGCATAGGCAGAAAGAGAAGAGAGCCCAAAATAGAACTTGGAACCACAACCACACTTACAGGGTAGGAGATGGTTAACAAAGGAGATAGAAAAGAGTAAGTTAGACAGGTAGGAGGAGAACTGGGGGAAGAACACTGTCAAGGCAAAGGAAGAGAAAGTGTCTAGAAAAAGCTGCAAAGAGGTGATGCTCTTTCATAAAGTCCTCTCTAACAAGATGGAAACCTTCCTCCAGTCCTTATAGTACTTTGTGGGGATCACTGTAGCACTAAGGCTATCTATCTGTTTATCCCTCACTTTTGCTACAAAATCAGCTTGTTTCTTAGAGCACAGATTTCATGGCTGATACCTGTTTAATAAGATCCTTTATCTAAAGTAAAACCCTGATACAAAACACAGCTAGCCTGCAACCTGGGATTTGGTCATGTCCATCATTATAAAAGTTGTTTTACTGTTTATCAGACAATACTTTGTCAGGACTAGGGGAAATGGAGATCATAAAATCAAATAGATAGTGATAGATTATTGTAACTTCAAAAAATTTAGAATCACTGAATGGAACAAAAAAGGCCATAATAACAAATGTTTATCCAGTGAATTTCCCAACTCCTCCCCCCTCCACTGTCCCATACTCCAAAAATGTATAAAGCTAAAATGAATGAAATTCTTTGGAAGACAAAATGCCCTTTAGTAAATAGTATTAGTCATACCACCTACCCTGTAGAAACTGTGTGAAACTATCATTAGTATCATTTTCAAATGTATTAAGAAAATCAGTCACATAACTGTAGATTGGGAACAGCCAAAACTGATAACCTAGATCTTTATTCTTTTCATTATTTCAAACTAGCTATATATAGAGAGAATGGAATAGCCTATGCCTTAACCCTGGAATGGGAAACTCTTTTTACTTTTCAAACTGAGCACCAATGACCCACAAAAAAAAATCAGTTAAAACCTTTAAAAGTATACAACATGTCACTAAATTACTTCAAAGTTTCAAGGCATTGAGATTTTATCAATATGAATTTTCTTCCCATCCAACACATACTGCATGCCCTCTGTGCCTAGGCAGTCTTCATGAGGTACTTTGACCCAAGAACTATTCCTTGTTGGTCACCCTACTGCTGCTAAGTGCCTCACAACTTGGGTAGTTGCCCTCCAAGCCAACAAGCTAAAAGTAAAGAATTTGCCATTTGATGGGTATAATGCTGTAATTATGATATCTAGGATTCTTATATGACAGTTACATAAGGAACTAAATTAATAAAAAGGCCTTTGTAAAGTTTCATTTTAAAATATTTTTGCTGGAAAATGAAGCTTTAAAAACTGTGGATTTAGGGGCAGCTAGGTGGCGGAGTGGATAGAGTACCGGCCCTGGAGTCAGGAGGACCTGAGTTCAAATCCAGTCTCAGACCAGACATTTGACACTTACTAGCTGTGTGACCCTGGGCAAGTCACTTAACCCCAACTGCCTAGCAAAAAAAAATAAAAAAATAAAAAATAAATTTAAAAAAAACTGCAGATTTTAACTAGCTTTCCTGAACAAGTATTATAGAAAATAGGCAGCATGCTATAGAAAACAGTAGTTGATTTGTAGTCAGAAGTTCTGGATTCAAATTATATTTCAAACGTTTACTAGTTGTGTGACACTGGACAATCAGCTTAATGGGAGCTCAGTTTCCTCATCTGTAATAAGGTATTGGATTTAATTATTGCTAAAGTCCTTTCCACTCATTAATCTATAATCCTATGCATGACTGCACATGATAATAGGACCCTGAAAACTACTTGTTGAATGTAGTTATAGATACCAAGTATAGTTTCATTACAGAATATAAGCACATTGAAGGCAGTGACCATCTTTGTACCCTAGCACCTTGCATATAAGCACTTACTAAATTCCAGTTGATTATTATTTAGTGCTAGATTCGAGTTCATACATTAAACTAAAATCAAATCAACAAATATTCACTAAGCATACACTAGGTCTAAAGTACTGTCCCCTACCTGGCCTTTGAAATTAGAGACTTTAAATGTAAGTCTATTTGGACTAAATTAATTATTACTTAGCTATTGGACCATTTACTAGACGTGGATTTGAATGCAGAGAATGATGCATTGTTAAGCTCTGGCTTTAAATCTATGATCCTATGGAAAGATGTTGGCACTAGTCTCAGTAATGGCATTCAGGATAACTATGTTTTTTGGGTTGCTATTTGGAACAAGCCCTTCTTAATTATTTCTCATATGGGGCACATACTAAGTCTAGCACACTAAACTACCCAAGTGCCAAAATGAAGTTTTAATACCATAAAGGAAGTACCAACCTATAACAGGTTTGATTTTTAATAAAAAAAAAAAAAGAAAGAAAGAAAGAAAGAAAGAAAGAAAGAAAGAAAGAAAGAAA
>NW_020954592.1:3599498-3707643 GCF_900497805.2 Vombatus ursinus | reverse complement strand
AAAGAAAGAAAGAAAGAAAGAAAGAAAGAAAGAAAGAAAGAAAGAAAGGAAGGAAGGAAGAAAGAAAGAAGGAAAGAAAGAAAGAAAGAAAGGGTTGAACTGGATGATCTCTAAGGTGCTTACCAGCTCTTGGCTAGGACTCTGCCCTGAATCCTTCATTTTCCATACCACCATAACATTGCTCAGCTTTAAGTTCCTGGAGCACTTCCTGTCTATCTGCCCCACCCACTGAATATTTACCACAACATAGACCACCTAGCATTATTACTTAATTTGTAAGTGTTACTATTTAGATTTTAAGTTGCTTGAAGGCAGGGACCAGTGCCCCTTAGTATACCCCTGTATCAAGAGCAACAACTTGTGCATTCAGTAATGGCTGTTAACTCATTAACTGGCAAAACTTCCAACAGCACAACTCAATTAATCATCACCCTAAGCTGACTTCAGCCCCACTATTTTGCATCATCTGCTAATGGGTAAGCATACTTTACCTTGGAAAAACAGTGTATTTCTTTAAGATATAAAAATCACCAACATAATATTTTGAAAAACATGTCAAATTTTCTTCTATTCCAGTCAAATGTAGTTACAGCAGAAAAGAATAGTAGTATTTCTTTTCTCCAGCAAGACAAAAACTCTCTTCCTGGTTATTGTTTGCAAAAATCACACATACCAATCACATTTTAATATAAACAAATAAAATGTTTACACAATAAAATTTTACCACTTCTTTCCTCTGCAATTAACAGATTTCCATATTTTTAGAAGTTTGGCTATATCACAGCAATTCTGAGAGTACTTACCAGATCATTACAATGGGATTCTAGCTGACTATTGAAAAAAGACAGGAAAAATGTAAAGTAACTCTTTACCAACGTAATTCATATTTCTTCATTTTACATTAATACGCCCCTTCATAACTTGTGAGAAGTTAACAGAGAAAAGGGAAAACAACTCATTATATTTTCTTTTTCTGGAATTCAACTTAAATATCAAAAATATAAACCAATTTGTGGCAGCTGGCACACAGATTACAGACACAGCATGTTTACAATTAGTCAGGATAGCCTAGACATTACTAACAGTTCTTGAGTTGGTTGCCACATGAATTACAAAATTTTTTTCTCTATGACTTTTGGCAAAGGCACAAGCTCTCTTGTGCTTTTAACCTTTGGGATTAAAAAAGAACCGAGAATATTTAGATTTTATATCCTGAAATTATATATTTCAGTATTGTTACACTTGCTAGTAGGGTCAAATCCCTGAAGTAACTAGTTTACTGATTAAAGGAAAAAGTCTGTGTTTTTTCTTAATTATCTTGAAACTGGGGACAATTTGAGGCTTAATGACCAGAGTTATCTAGATAATCCCATCTCCACATAGTAATAGTAGCTGACATATGTATCTGTAACGTTTGCTAACCTACATCATCTCCTTACAACAGCAGTCTTGATGAAGTGAGCACTAAAAGTATTATCGTCACCTACCCCTTTTCACAACTGCAGCGAAAAAGTGAAAGAGTTAAGTGACTGGGGATTGAGAGTGAAGGAAAAGCCTATATTTAATGAGCTCCTTTTAAAACTTTTTTTAAATCCCTTACACATGATTATAAATAAATGCCCCAGTTATTCAAAGGTCCAGACTTCCAGAAGAAAAAAAAAAAGGATCACAGCCAAGAATCTAGAAGTCAGTCCAAAAGGCCTTTGAAATACCAAAATAGATGTCCTAAAGCCCAGCATTCTACTACAAGGGGAATCTCTTTTAGATACAATTTTAATAGTTGTCACAGAATAGGTTAGAAGCCCATATTAAAAGGAGACAGATGGGATCACTGCTATATACAGGCACACTTGGAACAGAGAAATACAGCAGCAGATAATATGATAGTGAGAGCATTTCTAGATTGCAATATAATTCAATTCAACAAGTATTTCTTGGTCCTTGGTCTCACTGAGCTTACAAACCAGCAAGGAGGACATAACAGATAACATGAATTATCAGATTCTAGATAAATGTGAAGCATACCAAAAGAAACTCAAAACAATGTGACAGAGGGTAGGAGGTAAAGTAGGTCTTCACAGACTAAAGATGGAGGGAGGGATGGGAATCAGGAAAGGCTTCAAACAGAAGATGGCATAAGGTGGGATTTGAAGGATAAGTAGGAATTAAATGGACAGGTAAAAGAAAAAGCACAAATTAAAATGCAGGTAGAAAAGCAAAGCAAGGGGTTTTCTGGGAACAGATAAGTACAATTTGGCTAGAATACATGAAGTGAATAATCCTGCTAAAGCTAGTGCCAGATGATAGAAGGCTTTGAATGCCTAGGAAAAAATGTTAGAATTTTACTTGGTAAAAAATAAGGAGCCATTTTACGATATTTTGAGTTTTTCAGTTAATTTTTCATTGACACAACCAGATGAAAATTATGAAATAATAATAATTAATGAAAATTAATGAATAATGAAAATTAGCCTGACAAGAGTATAAAACAGGGGTATTTAACTTAGGAACTGTGAATTTAATTTTTTAAATATATTTTTATAACAGAATTTCAATCATCATAATAGGTAGCATTATTATAGCAGTAAAGGAAATATCACCTCATTTTATATACAAATATCATCTCATTTTATCCTCACAACAACCATGTGTGATAATGACCTCCATTTTATACTTGAGGAAACTGAGGCCAAGAGAGATCAAGTGACTTGGCCAAGGTCATACAGCTAGTAACCATCTGAAGCCAAAATTGAACTCACATCTTCCTGACTCCAAGGTTAGCACGCTATCCATTGCAACTGCCTAGATACCTCTACTTAGTAAAATAGGTTTCCTTTGTAATCCTATGTATTTTTACCCTATTCACTTCAAAACATTATACTGAGACAGGGTCCACTGGCTTTACCAGATGGTCAAAGGGATTCATGACACACCCGAAAAGTTAAGAACTCCTTCCCCACATAAGGGATGGATTTGTGTGGGGAGAAAGAGGTAGTGGAAAAAAAAAACATTAGGAGGCCAACAGTCCAGAAGGTGATAGCAGAGCCATATTAGCATGCTAGCAGTAGGAGGAGAGAGGCCAAAAAGCAAGAGATGTTACAAGGATAAAATCAACAAGATAGGATGACAGAACATATATGAGAAGATTAAGAGAACTAAGATTCAAAGACCTATAATAATAACAATAACAATTCACATTTATATGGCACTTGAAGATTTACAAAAAGAACTGGGTGATGTCATTGGCTGATGTTATGTCAGAAAAAAATAAGCAGGTTTAGGGGAAAGATTAAAAAAATTTAGTTTTGGAAATTTTTCATTTAAGCAAATGGCAGAACATCCAGGTAAAAATGTCTTGAAGTACCTGGAATCCTAACAAGGAGATGATAGATTCAAAATACAGAAAGAGATATACATTTTTGGATAAGACCAATGAAAGATTTTTTCTCTTGACAATGCATTTTTTTAAAGTTATCTTTCTCTTTTTTTTTCTTTTTAGTTCAATTGGGGAGGACAGAAAATAAATTAATTAATTTAATAAGTGTTAATTTAAAAAATAAAATTAATTTTTTTAAAAAGCTGCAGGTTTGGATATGGAGCACCAAAAAAAGGTTGGGGGGGGGGGAAAGAGAGAAAGAGAAAGAGGAGAGAAAGGGAGAGAGAGAAATTTTGAGTCTACATTAGAGTTGATATTATCTATATAGAGATGTTGGCTTAACTATGTGGGAGAGAGATTGTCAAGGGAGAAACTGTAGAGAGGAAAGATAATAGGGTCAAGGACAGAATTCCCTAAAAAGTAAGAAAGAAAAAAGGGCAGCCAATGACAGAGACAGAAGAGAACAAATATAGGAAGGACAAAGAGAATGTGGTAATAAAGCTAAGAAAAAAAGAGTATATACCAGCCTCATAAAAACAATTTTCCTCTAATAGGCAGTAGTTGAAACTGGGAGTAGTTAACATCATTAAGGAAAACAGTCTAGAAAGAAAAAGGAAGACAATGAAACAACACTGAGCAATCAGGAAGAAGATGAAGAAACAGCAAAGATAATAGGAAAGAAGATGTCAGGAACACAGGAGAAACAAACAATAAAGGGAAAAGTCCAAGATATAAAATGCTGTAAAGGTAAAAAAGAATAAAGACTGAGCAAAGGCCATTGGATTTGACAATTACAGGCATACCTCATTTTCTCGTGCTTCACTTTATTGCTCTTTGCAGATACTGCAGTTTCTTTTTTCTTTCTTTTTTTACAATTAAAATTTTGTGGCAACCCTGCATCAACCAGGTCTATTGGCACCACTTTTTTCAAAAGTATGTGCTCCCATTGTGTTTCTGTGTCACATTTTGGTAATTCTCATGATATTTCAAGTCTTTTCATTATTATTATATTTGTTATGGTGATCTGTGATTAGTGATTGTTAATATTACCATTGCAACTGTTTTGGGGCTCCAGGAACCTCACTCATATAAGACAGCAATTTATCTGACAAAGGTCATGTGTGTTCTGACTGCTGTTCGGTCAACTGAACAGCTGTTGCCCCATCTCTCTCCCTCTCCTAGAGCCTCCCTCGTCCCTAAACACAACAATATTGAAGAATATTACATAAAATTAGTTGATAAAACAGTGACAGGAATTGAGAGGACTGAATCCAATTTTCAAAGAAGCTCTACTGTGAGTAAAATACTATCAAATAGTATCACATGCTACAAAGAAATCTCTCATGAAAAGAAAAGTCAAATGATATAACAATCTTCACTGTCTTATTTTAAGTAATTGCCACAGTCACCCCAACCTTCAGCAACCACCAACCCTGATCAGTCAGCAGCCATCAACATTGAGGTAAGATCCTCCACCAGCAAAAAGATTAGGATTCCCTGAAGGTGCAGATGATGGTTAGAATTTTTTAGCAATAAAAAATTTTAAAATTAAACATGCACATTTTAGATACAATACTATTACACACTTAAAAAACTACAACATAGCCTAAGTATAACTTTTATATGTACTAGAAAACCAAAAACTTCATGTGTCTTGCTATATTGTGATATTTGCTTTATTGCGGTGGTCCGGAATAGAACCTTTAATATTTTCAAGGTATGCTCATATAAAGTCACAGATGATCTTTGTTTTTTGTTGTTGTTGTTTTTAGGCAGCTGGGGTTAAGTGACTTGCCCAGGGTCACACAGCTAATAAGTATCAAGTGTTTGGTCTGAGGCCAGATTTGAACTCAGGTCCTCCTGACTTCAGGGCCAGTGCTCTATCCATTGTACCACCTAGATGCCCCCACAGGTAGCCTCTGAAAAAACAATTTTAGTAGAATGATGTAAACTGAAGGTAGATGGCAAGGATTCAGAATGAATAATGAAGAAATAACCTGCTTTGTAGCAGGATACAGCAGGATACTATCAGAAAGGTTGGACAGTCAGTTCAAGTAAAGAGGATTGATCATATTAGTTGACTGAGCAGAAGATGAAGATGCATGACAGTAAGGGGCTATTGGTCCCAGAGGACATAGAATCTATTTGGGGCTGAAAAATAAAGGCAGAGTGTGGAGGGATTAGCTTTGGCAGGGAGGATCACAGAATCATAGAGCTAAGACTCAAAGGGACCTCAGAAGCTATTGAGCCCAATCTCTTCATTTCACAGATGAGGAAACTGAAGCCCAAGAAAGTTAACTGATTTGTGCAACATGACATAGGCAGCGTCAGTCAGTATCTAAACCCACATACTCCAACTCCAGTCCTCTTTGCCTCTGTACCAAATCTTCCTCTAAGATGGAGAGGAAGCAGAGGATGGATGAAAACACAGCAAAGTGAAGTGATGAGGTGAGGAAAAAGGAAAGTTGAGGAAACACCTATTATTTGGCCCTGACCTCAGTAAGATGAAAAAAAAATGTCTGTTCTGAAAAACACTGGGATAGATTTGGAAACTTCATAAAAGTAAAAAAAGGATTTGTAAAGCCACCAAAAAGAATGCTGAAGAGAAATCAAGTAGTAAGATAGCTAAGCAGCAGTGAGGGCCAAACTAATATTAATATACTATAAAAAATGTTATAAAAATCAAGAGTTTTACAATTCTCTTCAGCAACCCTTGGTAGCCCCAGGTAGGAAAATAAAAAGCACTTTAGGAGGGAGGAGGGTGGTAAGCAGGAAGGAAATTATAGAAAGTTGAGTAGATGGCAGATTCTAGAGTGATAATGGTTGGACTTGACCTTGAAGTAGTTGGCTAAGTAGTTCAGGGAAGCAAGTGAAGCCAGAACAGGAACAAGAGACCGGGAGAACAGTGAAAGAGGTCTTGGAGGTCAAAATGAGGATAAAGATCAGGTTCGATAAAAACGGGAAGAGGGAAAGGTGTAAGAGCAGGAGTCTTTGGCGAACAAAAGGAGTTTCAGAGTTCTAAGATGTTGGAGGTTTGTGCACATGAGAGTTTGTTTTGATCTGAAGTGCAGTTGACTGTCTGTAGAGAATAGATAAGGGTGACAAGAATTGAAGAGATAGAGATGCTATGAAGCCCTTGTGTTATAAGGGTCATCAGCTCTGATACTGAAGTCACAAAACAGAGTACAATAGGAAAAAATGGAGTACAGGGGAAAAAAACCCAGCCAGGTGTTCAATTCTTTGAGCAAGGTAGAAGATTATCCTAGAGAAGAGGCTCTTAACCTGGGGTCTATGGATCCCTAAGGGATCCACTGATAGGGGTCCACTACATCTTTATTTTCACTAACATCTAACAAAGTTTAGTTTTTCTTTTGACTTATTTAAAAACATTATTCTAAGAAAGGGTTCATTGGCTTCACTAGATTGCCAAAAGGATTCATGACACAAGAATGGTTAGGACTTCTGTCCAAGAGATTAAAGGATCATTTCAATGAGGATAGGGAAATAGTGTATAACCAGATGAAATGAACTCCGAGAAGCAGAAGTAGTTCAGTAATAGCACCAAACAATTATTTCCCAATCCTTAGCATCTTGCCCCTCCAAATAAAGGAAAATGATCTGGAATTAGGCATGATCTTAAAAGCTTGCCACACCTCTTTTTCAACATTACTACAATCTGGGAGAGGCCTCTTTTGTTTCCTGTTTCTGCAAAGGAAATCAGAACAAAATTCACATCTCCTGCAAGAGTGTTTTTAAAGTTTCAAAACAAGCGTCTGGATAAACCTAACAGGGAGAGAGTAGAGAGATAGTCGCTTCTGGCCATGAAAAATAACTGAGCTTTCTTTCTCACAATGTTAATTCTCTTGTGTATCATGAAAATTCATTTATACACCCAAGTCCAACTCACACTAAATTTAAAAAAATAATGCATCCAGAACCAATCAATAAATATTTATTCAGCTCCTTCTCTATGCATAGCACTGTGTTAGGCAATGAGAATATGAATAAGTATATTCCAGTGTCCCTATCCTCAAGGAATTTTACAATCTAAGTGGGAAAATAAACCATGTACATATAAAAAGATAACTAACATCACAAATATGTAACAAATGTCTAATGAGACATCACAAAGCAGTATGTGACAAATGTCTAATGAGCAATTTAGACAATAATTGTCATAGCAGAAACCCGCTGATTTAAACTCCAAGGAAGTTTGAAAAATACAAAATGAATTTATTTTATTTTCATCTGGATTACCCATAAAAACTTGGGTAGTTTTCATTCAGGATGTGTTCTATCAAGCTCCTTTTTTAGAGAAGAAAGAAATATATTTTTAATGACATTTATAAATATGTACTCAACATATGAGATTTCTAGGTGGTTCAAATGATAGCTTTGCTATTTACTATTTGTCACCTTGGGGCAGCTAGGTGGCACAGTGGATAGAGTCCTGGGCCTGAAGTCAGGAAGACTCATCTCTCTGACTTCAAATCTGACCTTAGACACTTACTAGCCTTGTAACCCTGGGCAAGTCACTTAAACTTGTTTGCCTCAGTTTGCTCATCTGTAAAAGGAGCTGGAGAAGGAAATGGCAAACCAGTCTAGTATCTTTGCCAAGAAAACCCCAAATGGGTTCCCAAAGAGTTGGATACAATTGACCACCAACAACAACACCACTTTTTACCTTGGACAGATCAGTGAACTTCTCCTGGCCTCAGCTGAGAGAGGGAGAGCAGTCTAACTGACAGAGAACTGGGCCAGAAATCAGGGTATCTGGTTTCAGAACCAGATTCTAGCACTAGGTAGTTCATGACCTTGGGCAAGCGAATTCCTATCTCTGAGCCTCAGTTTTCTGGCCAATAAAAATTGAGACATCGACCAGCTACTCTCAAGTTCCGTCCAGTTCTTATTCTTAAATCACATACAATAAGATGTAGGATTACAGATTTAAATATTGAAGGGACCCTACAAGTCATGCAGTGCAATCCTCTCATTTTACAGATGAGGAAACTGAGGCCCAGAGAGGTTAAGTGACTTGTCCAAGATTACACAGGGAGTTAAATAGTAGAGCTTGGGGTTCAAACCCAGATCATCTCAGTTCAAATCCAGCACCCTTTGCATTTGTCCATGGTACAGCAGAGTACACATTCATGTGTGCATTTAAATATATATTTATATATACACATATGTATATATGTGAAAATATTCCTTAATTTAGCATAGATTCATATATTATATAGTATTAGTATATATTAAATATAAAGTATAGCTAGTATAGATTTATACTAGAACTATATTGATGAGAATATCTAACCAATTCACTTACATGGAAGTCCTCCAAATATAATTTTAACATCTTGTCAAGGAGCAAGGAGATGTAGCTTTAAACTCCTAAGTACACTAGAAGAATCCTAAATTTTAAATGTCAAGGGAGAGGGACCCATCACAAAAAGCAATGTAATGTGTTAACAAATTGTACTTGGAGTCAAAAATTTGATGAGAGGAAGGGGGGGAGGAGGAGGAGGGGGAGGAAGAGGAGGATAGTGTTTATATAATGTCTTAAGACTTGCAAAGTACTTTACAAATATTACCTCATTTAATCCTTACAACAATCCTGGGAGGCAAATGCTTTTATTATCCCCATTTCCCAGATGAGGGAACTGAGCCAGTCACAAGTTGGGTGACTTGCCCAGGATCACAAAGCCCATTTCCAAGGCCAGTTCAGATTCCAGATATGCCACTCATTTTAGGTCCTGCCTCCCCTCACTACTTCATAGAATCGTTGTTGTGAACAAATTATACAATTGATGTGAAAGAATTTGCAAACTATAATACATGACAACAAAGCTGACAACATTTATCTTAATCGAATCCTTGTAATTTTCTCATTTATTTTTCTGTTAAACTTGTCATCTTGAAAGAAAAAAGCTAAAATCACGTACAATTAGTGTCTTACTGTTGAGATGTGTTTATTATTTCAGCTGGCCATTCCTTTCAGAATTCGGTTGCTATGCCATTCAGACGTATTTTTTCATTAACTTACTAAGGAGATATATGTGTATGTATGTATATGTATATGTATATATACTTCATTAACTGAGATATATATATACACATATATACATATACATACATACATATATATGTGTATGAAGAGTTGCTGCTCTACATTGATAAAGGAGTTTCCTCATCAGAGTTTCCTACACCAATGAAGACAGAGGTCCAGACCAAAAGCAAAACAAAATAAAACAAAAAATAATCATTTCAGTACCTATGGTGTCTTTGGCCATAATGTAGTTTGCCTATTTGTCCCTTTGGATGATATCTAGGTTTGCTATTGCCTCATCCTTTTAAAAATCATGATCTCAATTCCTACTCTTTTGGATTCAGCTGAGATATAACAGAAGTAGTAGTATAATGGAGAGTTCTGGATTTGGTGTCAGGACTTTGGATTCAAATCCAGGCTCTATACCACTTATTACAGGTACATCACTAATCTCTCTGGGCCTATTTCCTCATTTGTAAAATAGGAGTGTTGGAGAAGCTGGATGACTGCCAAAATCCCATCCAAATCTAAATCTGTAGTTATATAGGTGATTTATTCTTTTATGCCTCATTTTATTTACCAACATTATTTTTCCATTTATTGCAGTAAAATGTGTCAAACTGAACTAAGCTCATCTTCTGCTCATGCCATTTATTCCCCAAATCTGAAACATATCACTCTCCCCCTTCCAACATTCCCAATTGTATAAATATTCTTCAGACTCATCTAAAATGTTCTCTCTTCCATGATCCTGATCAAACCATCCTCAAGTGGATTTCCCCTTCTCTCGACCCTTTCTGCACCTGTTTGTACTTTTACAATTCCCTAATTTCCTACTTTTTTTTACTACTGCGGTTTGCAGTCTCTTTTATCCACCTTCCTAGATTGTAGATTACTTTTGAAACTTCAAGCCTCCCTTGAACCATGCTTTGCACATAGTAGGCACTTAGGAAATGTTTGTTGATTTAATTAATGAGAACTTCAACTACCTTGTGATAGGCACAGGTGTAAAACTAGCAAAAAATTCTGTGCATTCCACTCCTCCCTTACTCTTTCTCCAGAAGTACATCTGGAGAGCCGGCCAGGTTAAGTTTTAACACTGAAGCTCTAGTTGTTTCAAAGCAAAACAAAACAAAAAACCTTGGTAAGTGGAAATGCATATATATTGAAATTGTTAGGTAGCTCTCCAACTGGAACACGTTTCAATAGTTAGGGCATGTTTTGAATGTTAAATAAACAGGTCCAGGCAGTTCCTCTCTCTAGATCTTACAGTATTTTAAAGTACTAACAATGAAAAAGATGACTTAGCAGTATTTTTATCGTTATTGCTGTACAAAAGTTTCTGATGTTTCTTTCCTTCAGCCAAGTCAGTTGAGATTTTGGAGGTAAAATGGTTTGATTTTTAAAACTTGCATATGTAACAAAAACAAAATAAATGTTACAAAATTATAAGGAACAAATTTGGCTCCAAAGAAGAGATATGAGAAGACAACTTTCCCCATTCCTTTGCAGAGATGGGGTCTGGGGTCCATGGATAGGGAACATTGCATATGTTGTCAGATTATTTTTGATGTATTGATCAGTTTTGTTGATTTTTTTTCTCTTCCTTTTTTTCTTATTTCTTTAAAATTTGCTTTATAAATGGCTTTCTCAGAAGGGAATGGGGAAAGATACAGTGGGAAATTGAGACAATGCAAAAACAAAAGGTGCAAAGAATTTTTAATGTATTGGTTGGTTGTATTTTTTGTTCTCAAAGAGGACCAAAATGACATCAATATGCTAGAGTCAAGTTTCAGTGTGTCCCTCTGTGGCTGATCAGACTAGTACGAGCTCAGAATGCTCTACCACAGGTCAGGCACAAATAGTCCATGTGAACATTTAGGGTGGTTTCTCTAAATTTGCACATCTTGCGTTTCCTTCCAGCTGTTTCAATTCTGCTTTGCTCATAGAGGACAGCATCTTCTCTGATGTGGGCACACCATGCTGAGTGGTCCTGTGCCAGACGCACGCATTGCCAGAGCTAGCAACTCCAATTCGCTGGCCACGTTGTTCGAATGCAAAACTACACTTGCAAAAAAGATTATTTTATGGAGAACTCACATAGGGCAAGCATTCACACGGTGGTCAGAAGAAGCGATACGAGGACACTCTTAAGGTCTCTCTTAAGAACTTTGGAATTGATTGTGTGACAATGTATTAAGTAAACATCCATTCAAGGCATCTGAAACCTAGGCTGTGGACAAAGATAGGCAAAAATTGAGATGAAGAAACAAAGGCAATAAGAGATTGAAGGAGGATATGAGGAGAGGAAATTTATCTCAAAACCTCTTACCAGGGCAGCTAGGTGGTGCAGTGGATAGAACACCGGCCCTGAAGTCAGGAGGACCTGAGTTCAAATCCGGCCTCAGACCAAACATGTGACACTTACCAGCTGTGTGACCCTGGGCAAGTCACTTAACCCCAACTGCAAAAAACAAGCAAACAAAAAAAACCAAAACTCTTACCACACAATATTTTTCTCCAAGCTCCTTCTACTCAGCTGAAGAAAGGAACATACCTACATACTCACGCAACCAATGGCAGCATTATATTCTCCAAATTTGCTCCTGGGTGGTGACACACTCCAGGGATACAGAACATTTTAAAAGTTTTCCCTCAATCAACAAGCATTTATTAAAAAGCTCACTAAATGTGTCAGGCATTATGCTAAGCACTGAAGATAACAAGAAAGGCAAAAAGTCTCTGCCCTCAAGGAGCTCACAATCTAAAGGGAAAGACAACATGCAAACAGCTACTTACAAACAAGATATATAAAGGATAATTTGGAGGTAATCTCAGAGGGAAGGCACTAGAATTAAGGGGGACCAGGAAAGGCGTCTTGCAGAAAGTAAGATTTTAGCTGAGATTTGAAAGAAGTCAGGAGGCACAGAATAGGGAGAGAATTCCAGGCACGGAGAAATGCCTGACATGAAAAATGCAAAATCAGGAGATGCAGTGTCTTCTACCCGGAACAGCAAAGAAGCCAAAGTCACTAGATGGTAGAGTACATGGAGGGAAGATGTTAGAAGATTGAAAAGGTAGGAAGGGGCCAAGTTAAGGATTCAGGATAAATTCTTATGCTAATAATTTTTCACATTAAAAAAGCTGGTAAAGAAATAAGTAATATACCTTTTTTGACTATCAATAAATATTTATGAAATTGAACTAAAGAAAACTAGGGGGATAGAAATAAGTACACCTTATACATCCCTATGGATATGTAAGGCAGTGAGTTTGGAGTGGAGGACTGGCTTAGATGCAATAATTATTCAATATAAAGACAGGACCCTACATTGACTATTAATCCAGTTCTTCCCATTCTATCAGCCCTGTGACATGCTTTGCCTTGCCTCTCTTTTGTTGAGTCTTACCTTCCCACCTTACTTGCCTTTCTAGATTTTTTTTAAAAAACACTTGCTTCTCTCTCTTTCCTCCCTCCCTCCCCCTCCTTCTTTTTTCCTTCTTCTTCCTCTCTCTGTCTCTGTCTCTCTCTCCTTTTCTCCGCCAATTCATTAAAGATCATACCCAATCTCCCCACTCTACATTGTTATCTTGGGGGTCCTCACATACAACACTGCATCTCCCATCTCCCTCCATCTTCCCAATTTTCATAGACCATGCCCAGAATGCACTCCCTCCTCATCTATCTCTTATTATCCCTAGCTCACTTCAAAACTCAGAACAAGTGCAACCTTATACCAGAAACCTTTCTGAATGCACCCAGGTACTAGTGTCCCACCTCTTCCTAATGACTTTTATTTACTTGGTACATGTTTGCCATTTACTTCCACGTTACTTATTTTCCCCCACAACAGAATATAAATCTCTCAGGGATGAAGACTTGTTTTGTCTCTATATCCCCAAAAGCATCATGGCATAGGGGCTAGAGAGCTAAAGTCAGAAAGACTTGAGTTCAAGTCTCTTACCTTCTCAGTTCTTTAGACAATTCTCTAAGACCATACTGCAGAGAAGATACAGAATTGCAATGGCAGAGAGTATTGACTAATCTTGGGAATAAAATCACAGGCCCAGTGCCAGCCAAATAGTGAGTGATTCATAGAATGACTGTTCATTGACTGACTGGCCAATTATCCCACTTCCAAACTATGTCAATTTTTTTGAGATAATGCATAATTAATTTTAATATTTTTTTTGGCCATCTGTCACGTAAGTTCTTTTTACTGCAGAAAATTTACCTATGGAATAATGTTTTGCTTAGCCAAATAGTAAAATTTGTTGGCTCTGCCTAATTAATAACAAGTAATGTATGTCAAATTTTTTTAACAACAAAATGATCTGCCTCAGTTGACTCTTTTGCTGAATTTCACCTGTGACAACCCCAAAGGTGGTCCTGACCATCCAATGACTGCCCTGCTATGCTTTTGTTAGATTCAGTTAGTCACTCAACCTTCAGCTTTCTTATCTGTAAAATGGAGATAATAGCACCTACCTCCCAGGGTTGTTGTGAGGATCGAATGAGATAATAATTGTAAAGCACTTAGCATAGTGTCTGGCACATAGCAAGTGATATAATAAATGTTTGCTATTTCAATAATTTATTAAGGGGCTACTACGTGCAAGGCACTGAACACTCTTGATAGAGCAATACATAGGACTATGCTCTTGATACATAAGTAGGAAGGACACTGTTACACTTGAAATCAGAGGCTCTGAGTCCAAAAATCTGCCTCTGCTATTTCCTACACATATGACCCTGAGCAAGTGACTTATATTCTCTGGACCTAAGTGTTGTCATCTATAAAATGAAGGCAGTTGGACTAAACGATCTCTAACATCCCTTGCTGTCCTATGACCCTATGAATTGATTCTCTCGCTCTAAAGAAATGACAAATGGCTTTAGGGCTGTGTTTCTTTAAGTAACGAAGCATGGCATGAGCCAATATTTTGCAAGAAATAACTAGAATATATTTGATAAAGTGATGGAATTTGGAGAAAGTTGTGTCATTATTACCTTTTAGTGTTTGTTCTACTTGGCCTGGAAGTGACTCCTCAAAAGTGAGGCCAGGAGCCCTAACACAATGGGGAGGCTTCAAATGTAAGCCTATGAATGGACTCTATGTGTGTCAACAAAAGACCAGCCTAGCTAAGTGGGTAAGCCACCAATGAGGAATGTTTGTGATCACAGCAACTGAAGAAGACTATTCACTGAGGTATGGGAGGGGTTGAATTCTGAACTGATGGAAAGTATCTAAACAGAAGAAACCACAGAAATACAGCAAGTATTAATGAAATCCTTAAACTAATGGCCCTTCCTTGATTTTCTAATATCACTCTGACTCTCTCCTTTGCACATTTCCTCTTCTAATTAGCATCACTATCTTAAATATACTAGTCCTATCTCTCCTGCTGAATTGTAAACCCTTTAAGGGCCAACGCTGTGTCTTAGTACACAGGGGGATAAAAGGATTTATTAAATGAAACTAAAGCCCAGACACAGTCAAGAAAATGGTTTGCCTAAGGCGTAAGCAGTAAAGCTAAGATTCAAAACCTAGTCTTCTCATTCTAAATCTATCTTTGTAGCCCCAATACCTTGCATAGTGCCTTTCACATAGTAGACACTAAATAAATGCCCATTAAATAGGAAAGGGGAAGGGAACAAGCATTTATTTAATACCTACAATGTGCCAGGTACCATGCTAAGTAAGCACTTTACAAATATTATCTCATTTGATTTTATTTAATTCTTTTCATTTGAATAGAACTGAATTGGTTCACTAATGCCCCCAACTCCTTATTAGCAAGGGGAGAATCTAATCTAGGTGCAGGATAGAAACAATTTCTTCACTACAAGGAAGAGTTTATCTTCTCTCTGGCCCCTTATCATTTTAGTTTTCCTAATGGGGGAAGCAAGAACAGTAAAGCAGCAGAGACAAGGTGGGGTCAGTAGCAGTTCAAGAGGCTCCAGTACCACACCCTCATCCATCCTGGCCCAGCCTTGATACAGGAATGTTTAGGCAAAAACTTTGCTGAGGCTGCAAACAAGTATAGAGATAAAATTTAAATGCTAAAATAGAAAAATCTACAAATACTGACTTTTAAATTATAGGTTGGCCAAAAGGGCCTGCAGTAAAGGATATTTCAATGGTTTTTATTTTGTGATTTTGATTTTCACCTTTTGGAAGAAAAATACATTGGATACTTAATGAAATGTAGTGGAGAGGAGTTGATCTGATCAACCTCAACCCCTGCCAACTTCATTATACTTTGGCTTTAAAATATATTCTACCTTATATACTATAGGAAAATGTAATCAATGTGTGATTCATAAATAGAAAGACAGAGCAACCTGGGAATTGTTTTGTTTTTAATATGCCAATTGAGAGTGCCAGTTATCTCAATTTTCAGTGGTACATTCCAATCCTCCAAAAACTATAATGGCTTCCTTCACTTCTTCTGCTACAGTCTGGCTCACGGTGAATGCCAAGGCCTGCAGGATTGTTGAAATTAAGCCAGTTTGTGGCTGCTGGGGCTGGGGAGCTACACATCTCTCTTACAAAACTAACCCTCATAGCTTCTCCACTCAGAACTGAGAAACCTGGAATACAGCATACACACAAACTCCTTAGAGATTTCATATTTATTCCTTCCAGAAATCTAAGAAAGTTTTGAATGCATAAATGAAAGTCCTACTAGTCCTGGAAGATTTTCTTTTCCAATCATTTGTAAACTGCTTATTTTTCCTAAGTTGTGTTTACAATATGCCTGTAAATTCAGTCCAACAAACATTTATCAAGCCAAGGCACGAAAATGAAATAGTACTCTGCCCTCAAAGAGCTCACATTCTAGGGGGAAGGACAGAAGATGCAGAGATGTAATACTAATTAGATGGCACTGTGGATAGTGTGCTGGAGCTAGAGTCAAGAAAAACTAAGTTCAAATCCTACCTCAGACATTTACTAGCTATGTGACTCTGGGCAAGTCACTTAACATGTTTCCCTCAGTTTCCTCATCTGTTAAAAAAAATGAGGATAATAATAACACTTACTGCCCAGAGTTGTTGTGAGGAAAAAATGAAATCATATTTGTAAAGCATAAATGCTATCTATCTGCCTAAATAAAATAAAATTTGGAAAGGGAGAAAACATTAAGATATAGGGACTGGAAGGGACCCAAAAGGGAGGGAGGGTACCTTCCCTACTCCTCAAGCTTCAGTGGCTCTCTAATGCCTCTAGGATAAAACACAAATTTCTGTTTGGCACAGAGTCCTTCACAATAAGGTTCCAACCATTTTTCAGACTGATTTAATATGACTCTTCCTCTTGCTCTCTGAATTTTAGATGAACTACCCAAAATGCTATGCTTTTTACATGACATGCTGTCTTCCAAACCTTGTGGGCATCACTGCTGGAATCTTCTAACTCTTAGTCATTATTTGGAACCCCCAGCTCCCTACATGGGGCTGCTCAGGTGCCACTTTTTACACTTGGCCTTTCTCAATGTCCCCAGTCATTTTCACCTCCCTTGCCCCCTCAAAAAAAATTCTGCTGGTTATACTGGAGGACTATGAGTCATGAAACATTATGGCCTCTGAAGAACTGAAGGTTTAGATCACCTAAAAAGGGCTCACAATCAGGAGCAGACTGCAACACTTGCAATACATCAAGCTACTCAGAAGGAACCTTAAGTGACATTATTAAAGAAATGCAGGATCAGAAAAAGGTGAGCTTGTCATGTAGGGATAGCCCCTGTAGGGAACATATAGACAGATGAACAGAACACGGCCCAAGGTGTTACAGGATGGGGAGGTATGAATGGATTTCCATCAGTGTCTTTGGAGGTAATAGCCATGTGATGAGATCATAGATCCACTGGAATACTGAGTGTCTAGTGACTAAAATTGTTTATACACACAAGATTTCTAGGGGAATGGCTGAACAAGTTGTGGTATATGAATGTAATGGAATACCATTGTGCTATAAGAAATGATGAGCAGGCAGATTTCAGAAAAACCTGGAAAGACTTAACATGAACTGATGCTGAGTGAAGTGAGCAGAACCAAGAGAACATTGTACACAGTAACAGCAATATTGTGCGATGATCAACTATGATAGATTTAGCTCTAATCAGCAATACAATGACTGAAGACAATTCCAAAAGACTCATGATGGAAAATGCTATCCACATCCAGAGAAAGAACTATGGAGTCTGAAGGCAGATTGAAACATACTATTTTCTCTTTTTTTATTTGTTTGTTTTGGTTTTCCATGGTTTTTCGCTTTTGTTCTGTTTTTCTTTCAAAACATGACTTATGTGGAAATACGTTCAACATGATTGCACATGTATAACCCATATCAGATTGCTTGCCCTCTTGGGGAGGGTGGATAAGAAGAGAGAAAAATTTGGAACTCAAAATCTTTTTGAAAACTATCTTTACATGGAAGTGGAAAAAATAAAATACTATTTACTAAAAAAAATTTCTATCACTCATTTAATATTTAAAGGGATGATAAATCATTTATTAGCTACATAGCTTTCGTAAGTCACTCTGTGTGTCTCAGGACATACTATCCAATGTGCTGTTCCTGATATAACAACACTCCATCTACCATCTCTGAGCTGTAAAATGGCTGTACCCTGCTGCACTGATTCTCTAACTCTCATGCCTGGAATTTCTTTGTCTCTTGATTTACCTCAAACTCTTAGAATCCTTGGTTTATTTCAAAATTTGGCTCAAGATCCATCTTCTTTCTACATGTGTATTTTCCTGATTCCCTGATATGAATGTTTTTCCTCCCCAAACTACTTTTTTTTGTGTATATTCTGTAAACTCATTTATATATCCATGTGTATCATCTTCCCATTTGAATGTGGGCTCCTTGAAGGCAGGAACTGTTTAAATTTTGTCTTTGTATCCCAAGCCCATACCAGAGTCCCTGGCATATAGAAGGTGCTTAATGAATGCTTTTTGACTGATTATCCAGACTTGTAATTTCATTGGTATAAGGAATGCCTGATAAGGAAACTTCTACTAATGTAGAGTGGCACCAGGTCTATAACTTAAGAGTCTTAGAAAGTTGCCCAGTACACTAAGAAAAGTGTTTCTCCAAGGTTACAAAGCCAGTATGTATAAGGTGGCACTTGAATCCAAATCATTTTGTAAAGCCAGCTCTCTACCCACTATGACAAGCTAATTCTCAGAATTTGAAATAGAAAACATACACCCGAAATGAAGCAATCTGGTCAAAATGAACAGATTTAGGATTCTGTCTCTAGGCTGATGACAAGGAATATTTACATAAGAACTCCATCCACAGAATCACTGAGTCCTAAGATTAGAAGCAACCACAGAATCTAAGCCTTACCTGAGGCATGAATCCGCTTTGCAAAATCATTTATATATGGTTATAGCATCATAGATTTAGCTGGAAGGGACCTTCATTCATTAACTCCCACATTTTATGGATTAGGAAGATGAGGGTCAGAGAAAGTGAGTGAATTACCTAAGATCAACCACTGTAGGAGGCTGAGCCAGTAATTGAACTGAATCACACAGGTTAAGCTAGAGAACTTCCCATATCAAAGAAAAACCATTGCTCTAGAACAACGAGCACCTATTGAACAACTTATTGCCAGGTATTCAATTCCATTTAGGGGCAACTTTAATTGTTAGGAAGTTCTTCATTATAAATAAACTATCTACCCATCAATTGAGGAATGGCTTAGATTGTAGCACATGAATGTCACTGAACAGTACTGCTCCAAAATAAGACAAAACTGAACATTGTATAATTATGAGGATCGAGCTTGTCCCCAAAGAAGAGATTTAAAAAATGCACCTCCCTCTCTTGTCACTGGAGAAGTGGGAGACTTTAGGACTAGAATTCTGCATATACTGTCAGTGTTAGCTGGTTTTGCTAAACTGCAATTTTTTTCTTTTCTTTATTCTTTTTTTGGTTGGGGGTTTTACAAGGGTTGGTTCACTAGGTAGAGGAGAGAGATCTAGGTGGAAATTAAGGCAATATAAAAATATAACAATAAAAACTTAATTATTTTTAAAGGGGTAAAGTAAAAAAGCTCTTTCTCATATCTTGTTGAAAGAAATCTGCCCCAGAGAGTGGAGGAAATCTTCCCCAGAGAAGGAAGAAACAGTATCTATTATTGCAGAGATATGGAAAGCAGAAGGGGGCAGGGAGGGAAATCAGCTCTATATATTAGAAAAAATTGTAACAGGCCAAACTCCATCATTTTACCAATAAGGAAACTGAAGCCCAGGTATTTTAAATTATTGGCTTCAAGTGGTGATCTGAGTTCTTTCTTCTAATCATATGTAATGGAGGGACTGGTCAGTGACGGTCTAGTTTTTGGAACAGATTTGCCCCAGTTGACCAAGCACACATATTATTCTTGTCAGTTTATAAAGGGTTTTATAAACACTTTAGAGCAAGGGTATGCCTCCTGGGTCCAGGAAGTTTTCTTTAAAAATATGTTTATAATAGCTACCACTGTAAGTAATCCTACATATTTTGTTTTATGAACTTAAAAACACTATCCTGAAAAGAAGTCCATAGGCTTTATAAGTCTGCCATAAAGGTTCATGACACAAAAAAAGGTTATGACCTTCTACTTCAGAGCCTACAGAAACATATTTTGGATCCACTACCCTCATTTAAAATGTTAAGGAAAGGGTTTGCTGCTTAACAATGAGGAACTGTAATCCAGATGTCCATGAAGAGCTGATACAAATTCAAAATGAAAGAAAGCCCCAATCAACTGTGTTTGACTTTGAGATATGGACAATCAGTTAAGTCTCTAATGCTTTTAAATTTTTTTTCCTGTGTTTATTATGTTATGGATACCAGTTTTGTCTTTACATCACAGTTATTTTCAAACTCATCTTTCCAGATATAACCCTTGTAACAAGGAAAAAATATTGAGAAACTGAAAGTGTGCCAACATTCTGTCCTGGGAGTCCCCTACCTCTCTGTTGTGACAGGACTACCTACCTACCTATCTATCTATCTATCTATCTATCTATCTATCTATCTATCTATCTATCCACACACACACATGTGTGTGTATATATATATATGTACATATATCATATATATATATATATATTTTTCCCCCTTATCTTTTCTCCAGGACTTTCAATGTTTGTTTTGATTTTTTTTCAATTACCCTCTAAGGCTTTTGAGCTTGTGCATGGTGATTCACAAAGAAAATTGTCTAAGGATCTTATGTGATTCAGAATTTGTAGAGGAGGGAGTAAAGATAAATAAAAATAATTTAGTGTCTCTAATAGAGTGGTCTGTTTATCAGTGTAATCAGAATGTAGGCTTCTTTCCCTTAGAAAGGGACCGCTCAGAGTCACTTTTGATTCTTTTTTCTACTAAGAAAAGTTCTGATGGGGAGTGGGGTGGGGTTGGTACCCCATTATCCTTAAGGTAAGAACCATCTCTAACTTTTTTGTGTGTACAGTTGTTAGAATATTGTCTTCTCCATTAGACTGTGAGTTTCCTTGAGACAAGGGACTGTCTTTTGCCTTTTTTCATAACCCCAGCTCTTAGCACAGTGCCTGGAACATAGCAGGTGCTTAATAAATGTTTACTGACTGACCCAGGGAAATGTTTATTGACTGATCTAATACAACAGACTCAAGACACTAGGAAACCTTTACCTCTCTGCTTAGTTTTTAAGTCCCAGGTGGGGAAGACCAATGATGAAAGATGATTCAAGGTCACCTCTGCTAATTCACTTTGGGACAATTAAGAACCAACAAATATTTATAAAGGAAGTCATTTTACAAAAGTCTTTTTCAATAAGTACAATAAATCAGCAAGCATTTGTTAAGTGGAAAATATGTTTCAGGCACCATGCTAGGAATAAAATGAAACATCTTGCCCTTGTTTAGGGCGCTTACATTCCTTAGAGAGGGATAACAAACAAAAGTTATGCCTCCTAGGGATATGCTTCCTTAGGCATTTTTTCCCTCAAAATCTAAAAATAATCATCATTTCTAGAAAGAAATTATTTCTAAGGTCAAGTCCATTTATTAAGTACCTACTATGTGCTGGCCACTGTGCTAAATATTGAGGATCCCAAAAAAAGGCAGGGGGAAGGGGAACAAAAACAGTCCCTGCCCACAAGGAGCTTATAATCTAATGGGAGAGGGGTGTGGAGAGAGACAACATGCCAACAACTATGTATACATAAGTGTCTATCAATCAAGCTGTCTATCTACATCTTTCAACATAATGGGCTTCCTTGGTAACACAGTGTTTCCCAGTCTTAATTTTATAGTATTTTGCATTTCTAGTCACCAAAAGAAATGTGTAAATTATCTCCCATAATCTGTATAAATGAAATGTTGTTTTGTTTTGTTTTTTAGGCAATTGGGGTTAAGTGACTTGCCCAGGGTCACACAGCTAGTAAGTGTCAAGTGTTTGGTCTGAGGCCACATTTGAACTCAGGTCCTCCTGACTTCAGGGCCAGTGCTCTATCCACTGTGCCACCTAGCTGCCCCAAATGAAATGTTTTCTAACAAGTGTTCAAAAAAAAAATTACAGTCTACTTTTACATAATGTTTTGATCTTCTTTCCTTCGTTGTTTTCTATTTTTCTTTGGGGAAGAAGGGAAACTAAAGTTAGGAATTGGTAAAGGCAGAGACAGTTCTTTTTTTTAAATTTCTAAAACAATAGCATTAATATGTCTTTCTTACATCTTTAAATTTTTATCAAAACAAATTCTAAACTGCGCCATGGACCCAGACGGCTTTGGAGAAGAAAGTGAGTCTGGTGTCTTTGCACAGCCTTCCCTCACTCAACTCAAAGTCAATTGCAAGTCATGTAGTCATCTCCCTGATGTCATGGTTCTCTTCGAGAACGAAAGACAAGCCACAAAACCACACACTCATAAATTTTTATAGACCATATTAATTCATTAATTTACACCAAATATGGATTCTTTTTGCTTCAGTCACTTGTTTTTACCTAATCACAGATATTCTTTAATCCTTCATCATTAAACCACACTTTTATCACATTAGATAGTAAATGTAACTTTGATCACTGGCAAATTAAGATGCCTTTTCTTTTTTTACTATCTCATATCGTAGTATGGGAGCCTATACTTTATCAAATGCTGAACCTAACGAACAGGAAAAGGTATTTTAAAAATAAAAGAGGATTTTAATGGAGAGCTTTTTTTTTTAAGTGAGCAGAAACAATTGGCGGAAAAAGTAAATTCAACTGGTGTGGGAGAGGAAAAATAACAATGACCAAGAAGAGAGAGAAGAGACGAGAACAATAACATTCCTTACAAATTTCGACACAAAGTAAGATGCAGCTGGTTCCAAATATAGTGCAACCAGAATTTTTTGAAGTTATACTCTTCGGGCCGTTAGCATAAGTGACATGAGGCCATACCATATTTTAACTATATAATCTTATTTCAAGCTTTTAAAATACATACCTTAAGATGAAGTTTTTGCCCTAATATTAAAGTCAAATGAAGTTAAATATGTGATAAATTGTCCGTAATCATAATCTCTAGAGAGGAAACTTGATGTAGCAGCTAGGGAGCTGACACATACTGGCTATGTATGGGCAGGTCATTTAATCTCTCAGTGATCTAGGCAACTCTCCAAGACTATAAAATTGCAGGAAAGATGCAAATAAGACTTGGCAGAAGGAGTTTCTTCACCTGGAAGTTTCCTTACACCCATGAAATCACAGGTGCAGTCCTTCTCCATTAAATGATAAACACTACACAAGCCTAAGTTATTATTATTACAAACAAAAATAAGGCTTTCAAATCAGTGGCATGCTGGTAAATGTTTCACAACCAGAAGCAGGACATGCTTTTAAGTTTGATTTGCATTATTAATATTTTCTTCATCTTTCTTGCCTAGGCAATTAACAAAATAATAAATCAAGCCCTTACCTGTAGCATTTGCCAATGTCTGGGGTGTAAAGTTTCCAGTGAAATTTTAATAATTGGTTCCAATCAGCTGCCTCTAGCATACCCCTGACTTGAACTCATTCTTCTTGTTTTGAAGTAATAACTGCTTGAAAATCTTGCAGAAAGAATACTTGATACCTTAAATTTTTTTCCAGCAAAGGTAATCACATAATATTTTGCTTTAATATGAGGAGTCTTTTTATTCTTTAAGTTTATCTTTGCATGATTTCTGATATTCACATATCTAAATATTAACAGAAATACTTGTACTTTGTTTGGACACTAAATTTCTCCACCAAATGTTTTCCATGACTACAAATATGTAATCTATATCAGAGCTTATGTGGGTAACTGAATATGGGGGTTGGGAAAAATCTAGCAACAATAAAAGGTCTCTGAATGTGCAATGTCCAAAATATCAGTATCAAATATTCAACCAAGATTTAATTCTTTATGTGAAAATGAACAAGCACATCCAACTCATTAGTATGCAAATTTGCTTTCATCTTTAATAAACAGTAAAATTATATGTATATCAAAGAATTGTTTTAAAATAAATTTCTTTATGATTTACTATCAGCAGTTTTTTTATTTGTATACCTATTTTATATACCTACATACACAGGGTTGTGTAAAAATTTCTCAGGCAAAAAAAGGTCATGAGTGGAAAAAGTTTAAGCCCTGATCTATATCAAGGCAGGAAGGGGAAGGAGAGAATTAAAATGGATGTTAAAATTTTTGTTTACATGTAGTTGAGAAAAAAAATAAAATTTAAATTTAAAAAATTATCTATCTTTTTAGGAAATTGCTTTCAATTCAAGAAATACTTATGATTAAGGCATTGTGTGAGGTACTAGGGATACAAAAGCAAAAACATTTGTTGGAATTAGGTACCGACCCAGAGAAAGAAACACAAAGTATCAACAAAGTAATGAATAGTCATTTCAAGAGGTAGAGAGAAAAATCTATGAGATCAAGAAAAGCCTTGTTTAGAAAGTGGCACCTGGGCTGTGTTTTAAGGAAGGAGTTCGAGGAGGTCTAATTGAATCTTCATATAGATTGGATGAGAATGCATAGTAGATGAAAGGGAGTAATATGAAGTAAGACAAGAAGGATAAGTGGAAGCTTTAAACACTGTTGATTTTGAATTCTATCCTAGAGGCAATTAGAAAAGTCTTATTTTATTATTATTTAAAAGCTTAATGACTTGATGTTTTTGAGTAGGAGAGGGACAGGCTCAGATTTCCTTTTTAGGAATATTAAGCTGTGTAAAGAATAAATTTGAAAAGAGAGTGAAAGTAGAAAGATCAATTAGAGGCTCCTGCCATACTCTATGGCACTGAACTAGGGTGGTGACTAGAGGGAAGAGAAGATTCATAGAGCAGATACTGTAGGCAGAATCAACATTTGGCAAATGAATACATACAGACAATAAGGGAGAAGGAAAAATTAAAAAAAAAAAATTCCAAGGCTATGAACCTGGATGACAGCAAGGATAGCTATGCCCTCAACAGAAATAGGAAAGTTTGGAGGGGGATAAGGGAATGAGGATGTTATATGAGTTCCATATTTGGACATGCTGCATTTGATAAGTATGTGCGACATCCAGGTAGAGATGACCACCAGGCTGTTGGTATTATGTTACTGGAGTTCAGAAAAGATATCAGTAGACATTTATTAAGCACCTACTATGTGTCAGGCACTGTACTAAGTGCTAGAAATAAAAAGGAAAAAAAAAGTCTCCAGAAGTTCACAGTCTAATGGGGGCAGCTAGGTAGCACAGTGGATGGCACCTGCCTCCCAGAGTGATTGTGATGATTCTCACACAAATGACTGAGATGATAATTGTAAAGCACTTAGCACAGTGCCTGGCACATAGTAGGTGTTATATAAATGTTAGCTATTGTTACTAATGAATATTATTATTACAATTAACAATAGCATACAAACAGCTATGTAAAAACATTACATATATACATACATATGATAAATTGAAGATTATCTATCAGCAAAAGGAAGTCACTATTAATTAATGAAGATTAAGAAAGGCTTCTTGAATTAGGTGGGATTTTAGCTGAGACTTAAAGGAAACCAGAGAAGCCAGGAAGCAGAGTTGAGGAGGGAAAAAATTCCAGGCATGAGAGGGGACAGCAAGTTAAAATACCCCAAGATGGGGAATAGAATGTCTTGTTTGAGGAACAGCAAAGTGGCTGGCTAATGTGCCTGGATGGCAAAGTATGTGGTAAGGTGTAAGGTGTAGGAACACTGGAAGGGTGAGGAGGGGCAGGTTCTGAAGGACTTTGTACACCAAACAGAAGGTTTTGTATTTGATCCTGGAGGTGATAGGGAGCCATTGAAGTTTATTGGGTAGAGAGATGTCATGGTCAGACCTATACTCCAGGAAGATCACTTTGACAGCTGAGTGGAGGATGGAATGGATTGGGGAAGATATATGGCAGGAAGACTAGTAGCCTAAGGTGATAAGGATGTGCATGCACCAGGGTGGTAGCAAGTGTTAGAAGAGAGAAGGCATCTATGAAATATGTCAGAATGTAAAATGAACAATACTTGGCAAAAGTTTGAATATGTGGTGCAAGAAAGAATGAGAAGTTGAGAATGACATCTAGGTTTTGAGACTAAGGACTGTGGTATCCTCAACAGTAATAGAGAAGTTGGGAAGAGGAAAAGGTTTTGGGGAAAAGATACATTAAGTTCAATTTTGAACATGTTGAGTTTAAGATGTCTATGACTCATCCAGTTCAAGATGTCCAGCAGGTATTTGGAAATGTGAGACTAGAGAGATCTAGAGAGAGGTTGGGGCAGAATAAGTAGATTTGAGAATCATCTGCATACAGATAATTGAATCCTTGGGAGCTGCTGAGATTAACAAGTATAAAGGTAGAAGAGAAGAGAGCCAAGGACAGAGCCCTGGGAGGCATCCACGATTAATGTTCATGATCTAGATGAAGATCCAGCAAAGGAGACTAGAAAGGAACAAACAGGTAGAAAGAAAACCAGGAAAAGACTAAAGTCATAAAAACCTAGAGAGATGAAAGTATAAAGAAAAGGATGATATATAGCCTGCAGAAAAAGGTCAAGAAGGATGATGATTGAGAAAAGGCCATTATTTACTTTGAAGTAAGCGTTTTCCCTTTAATGGTGAGGTTAGCCGACTGACAACTGAAAACAATAAGAAGAGAATGAAAGGTCAAGAAGTAATGGCACCCACTGTAGAAAACCTCAATAAATTTAACCATTAAAGGGAGGAAAAATATGGGATAATCACTAGTGGAGATAGATGGATCAAGTGAGGGTTTTTTGAGGAGAGAGAAGACATGAGAAGGTTTGTAGGTGTAGAGAAGCAGACAGTAGACAAGGAGAAATTGAAAACAAGTGAGAGAATGGGGACAACACAGGGAGCAATCTGTTGAAGAGGACAGGATGGAATGTTGTGCATGTAGAGGGGTTTACCTTGGCAAAGAAAAGGGCCAAGTCTTCATGTGAGAAGGGGTGAAGGTAGAAATAGTGGCAAAAAGGCATCTGGAACACATAAGTGGGTGAGGAGGGGAAAAGAGAAGGCTCTTTTTTCAGTAAAATATGAGCCAATGTTCTCAGCTGAGAGGGTGGGAGGCTTAGATATATAAACCTGAAAGTCACTTGCATGGAAATGACAACTAAACTTCTGGGATTGGTAAACTCACTAGGATGGGAAGAATAGGGAAAGAAGCGAAGATGGTCCCAAACAGAGCACTGGGAGTTGCCCAAACGTAATAAATGAGAGCAAATGAAGCTTTATCAAGAAAGACTAAAGAGGAGGTGTAGGTCATGAAGTGAGTGGTAGGTCTAATATTCTATATAATTTGTAGAATTTTACAGCTATGAAAACTAAGATTCAGAGTCAAAATTATCTACTTTTCAAATTCTAGCCTGGGCCAAAGGCAAAAAGAGGTTCCCTATAATATTGATTATACTGAGAAGCAGACAAAACCCCTCCAATCACCTGGGAAAAAAAAGTTTCCAAAATCACACCCCAAAGAAGACTTTGAAAGATTTCAAATTCTGCAAGGACAGCAACAACAAGAAAATTAAATTGAATACTGCAAAATTATAATATCCAAGCTTAGCCCCAAATAAGAAATATCAGAAGATTTCTTTGTGAAGAGAGGGGGCTATGAGTGTAAAACACTACATATAATGTTAGACTATTTTAATATGTTGATTTGTTGTGCTCAATTTTCCCCCTCTTTTTTTATTCTTTGTTATCAGGGATGGTTCTAGGTTCTAAGATGGTTCCCTCTAGGAGAGGGGAAAAAAATACATTGGGAAATAAATATAGATGATATAAAAAACAAAGAGATAATAAATTTATTTTAAAATAAACATAAGATTTTAAATTCAGATATCAACTATCAACTATTAACATCCACTTCTATTATGGTCATCATACTACTCTCTGTCCATCATATGTCATCTCAAGGGTTTTCATCCAGGCTACAGGGAGCTCGCTGAATTCTTAGCATACCCAACATTGATCTCTTGGTGCCAAGGCCACATCAGATGTCTGCTGAGTGTTGGTTTACAGTTCACTTTGAGTAAACACTCTTTGGCTCTTCCCACATGGGTTATCCCTATGGTTGGAAAACAGCATCAGATAATCTGAAGGTGAAATAATGAGTCCAATCCTTAACCCACAAGTCAATAAAAGAACAGGTTATTTTTTTTTAGAGGCACCTGGCCTCAAAGGTAGGTTCAAAGGGAAAAGGAGCAATCACATCTGTGACTATGACCGGTATTCCTGCATTCTGTTGGTTTGTATTGTCATAATGTAGGAGTAATACAGGTTGCAACTTGTAGCCCTGTTTAGGGAATAACGAAGACCTGGCTTGGGCAGGTTAAAAACTGGTTGTCAGGGGAAAAGAACTAATTCTCCCACCAAATAATCCTGTCTTGACATATGCTTTCCAGAAGTCATGTGCCTTACAATATTTTAAAATTATGACTAGACAACTATGTTCCATGAGCAATGAAACTCTAAAAAGCAGAACCACTGGGAGAGCAAACTATAGTAATCAAATATAACTTCCAAAATTAAGACAACATACTTGAATAAGATAAATAATTGTTATGCTTCATGGTAATTAGGCAAAAATAAACACTAAGTAGTTCAAATAAATGACTAAAGATGATTATTTTTACACAGCCAAACCAACTTACTTTTAATTAGTGTGAACAAAGAATGGAAATGGGAGAAAGAGTTGTTTTTAACCCTGTCCCTTCCATGTAAAGTGAGAGGGTTAGACTGACCTCTACACTCTCTTCTTGTTCTTACTCTATGGTGTCAGGATGATCCTACAACTCTTTGGTCTAGTCTACTTTCCTACGAGTCCCAGGAGAGTTACAAACTTTCCTTTCTCCTTTCCTTTCTTTTCTCTGTGCTAACCCCAATCCCTTTCCTGAGGGAAGAATTGGGAGGGGGCCACCATTGCCCCTCCTGCTTCCTGTCTAGAGACTGAGACACAGGCTGTCTCAATCTGCTCCTGAAGGGGTGACAGGATGGGACTGTGAAGTACTTTCACAGCAAAGGGAGATCAAATATTTTGATACTTGTGCTTCAGTGTAATTCAAATTTCCCTTGTAATCCTACACATTATATTTTATGCATTTAAATTAAGCCAAGCCTGGAAAACCTGTTCTGCTTTCAAGACACCCAGGCTGTTTATTGGTCATCTCTGGCTACAGGCTTCAGCAAGAAGTCTTTCACAGTCCTAAAATAATCTTAATGCCTTCTCTCTCAGATTGCCCTCCAATTTATCCTGATGTATCTTGTTTGTACGTTGATGTTTCCATGTTGTCTGTAAGGTCCTTGAGAGAGGAACGGTTGTTGTTGTTCTTTTCCTTTCTTTGTATCCCCAGAGGTTAGTATGGTACCTGGCATATAATAGTAGATTAATAAATGCTAGTTGCTTGACTGACAACCACAGGTCCTTGAACTTGTTTTTAAAAATATATTTGCCAGCTATGTTTTAATATACTTGATTTCCTTTGTAATCCTATGTATTTTATTTTATGCATTTAAAAATATTATTCAGAGGAGTTGATTGGTTTCACCAGACCATCAAAAGCATCCATGATACAAAAAAGGTTAAGAACCTCTGTGCTAGAGAAACATAAGCTTTTCCTAGCAGCAGAATGTAAACTCCTTGGGGGCAAGAACTGTCTTTGTATCCCCAGAACCTAGTACAGAGACTGGCATATTTTGGTAGGGGTTGGGGGTGGGGGTCCCACCATGAAATTCATGGGTATGTGCCTTTCCCACACACACACACACACACACACACACACACACAAATCCCTCCCTCTATCAATGCAGATCAGCAAATTTTCTTCACCTTACAGACTTAGAAAGTCTGGGGACACTGAGATTAGTGATGAGGGTGAGACAACATGCAAAAGCTGAACATATAAGATATACAGTACAGAGTGTAAATGGGAAGTAATCTCAGGGAGAAGGCATTAGCAGTGAAAGGAACTGGGAAGGCTTGAGACACATGATGATGAGGGAGAGTATTCCATGCATGAGGGAAGGCCTGCAAAAAGACAAGAAGTCTGGAGATGGAGTGCAGTGTTCAAGGAATAGCAAGAAATCCAATGTGATAAAAGAAGACTGGAAAGGTCATGAGTTATAAAAGGATTTAAAAGCCAAACAGAAGAGTTTATATTTGTTTACGGGGGCAATATGGAGATATCGGAGTTTACTGAAGAAAAGAGAATGGTATGTCATGATCAGACCTGCCCTTTGAGATCTCTTTGGCTACTGAATGGGAGATGAACTGGAGTGGGGAGAGATGAAGCAAGGACACTAGTGAGGAGGCTATTATAATAGAATAAGCATGAAGTAATGGGGGACTCCACTAGGATGGCATATCAAGAAGGAGCGGGGAGAGAACAGTGTCAAATGTTACAGTTATGGAGCTTGAAGAAAATGTCAGGGCCAGTGGTGAACTTTTTCAGGGGAAGGGGCCTTGTTTTTGCCTTTTTTTGTATCTCATAGCGCTGAGCACAATGCTATGCATTTCATTTTGTATCCCATAGCATACAATTAGCAATTGATAAATGTTTGCTAACTGATATTGGTGATTTTTGAGAAAAGAAAAGAAAAATTCAGTGGAGTGGAAGAAACAGAAGCCAGATTCTAAAGAAGTTGAAGAATGAATAAGTGGTGAAAAAGATGGGGGAAGTCACTTCATCTCTCTCATTTTAATCATCTTCAAAAGGGCAGGAGTGGACTAGATTAGTGAGTTGTTTACAAGGCATGATAATCATGGGGTATATGATTCTCCAGTCTGAGGATGGTAAAGAGGGGTGAAAGATGAGTTAATGGCTTGTCTCCAACATAACAACATCTACCTTTCCCCAACCCTCACCCCATATGCCCTTCACTAGAAGCAACTAAGTATCAGAGTGGAAAGAACCCAGGGCCTGGAGTCAAGCAGACTTGAGTGCAAATCTGGCCTCAGAATACAACTCCTTTGTGACCCTAGGCAAGTCACTTAATGTGTTTCCTCAACTGTAAAATGAGGATAATGATAACACCTACTTCCCAGTATTGTTGTGAGGATTAAATGAGATATTATTTGTAAAGCATATTGCCTAATGCACAATAGTTGCTTAATAAATTCTTGTTTCCTTCTCTCCTTCCCAATCAGCCCCCTTTCTCTTCTATGTTACTCCCAATCTTCCCTCTTCTGAGCCTAGTGTTGACCTCTTAGCTTAGTTATAACTTAAATAATTTCAAGGCCCTCACAGCAGTCACTGTTGTAGGTGCCATTGGAAATATCACCATCTCCAACACCAACCACTTGAAACTCATATCACCTTGGCTACCCCACCCCCACCCCCAGCCATTCACACTTTTAGCCTAGGTGGGACAAAATGAGTTACACAGGGTAAACAAGTATAGATATGTTGTAATTTGTACTGTAGACTTCTTTACAATATATTCCCCCCAAAACTACCTTTCTTCCCATCCGCCCTATTACTACCACAAACCTTCCAGTGACTCAGATTAAAAACTTGGGTGAAATTCTATTGCTTGATGATCAAGGTTTATTGTGGCATAGAGCTAACCCTTAGTTGATGACTCTTATAGCAATGGACATATGCACACACACACACCTCTTATTACTACTTCATAAAACAAATCTATAATCTTGTTAATGTGTATATTACTTAAATCAGTGTAGATCATAAACCATTTGTGCTTTATAAGCAATTTTTTAATATCTCACAGCTCTACCACAAAGGATCTACTCAAAATTGTAACAGTCTTCCTCAAGGTCATATAGCAATATAGCAAAGACCAATGAACTTACTGACTTGTTCTGAATATCAATTTTAAGAGTTTATCTTAAAATATTAACAAAGACACTCAAAAATATATGCTAAATGAATGAAGGTTATGGAGTATAATAAAATTTCTCATGTTCCTTATCTGGATCCCTGTATGGCAAATATAATACATTTTTCTGACTATACATAGCAACATTTCTACTGCTCATTTTCTGACAAGACTATAATTTGAAGGCAGAAGAGATAAAGAAAAATTTGTTCAGTGAAAGAGCTTCATGTAGACTTAAAATGTAAGGGGAAAAAATAAGTAATTTGATAAGGAAAAGGAAACACTTAAAATCTAACTCCACTTGAAAAATATCCCAAAGAATCTTTGCCCATGGAACCCTAAGACACCAGACAATACTTGCAAAGTTCTAGTACAGACAATAATGCTCAGGCATACATCTTAGCTGGGCTAAATGAACAATGTCTTAAAGATTATCTGCTTTGTAATTCTCCTTGGTTTTGTTGCTTTTTTATTTACAACATAAATTAAGATACATGTGTGTAATAATAAAAAGAAAACATACTTCTGAATTACACCTTTTGTTTCTACTATGAAGTGTTTCTTCTTCTACAAACATGATAAACACATCTAGATAAGAGCCGACTAAAGTAATATTTCTTCCTTCCTCTGCTCCTTAATATACCCTCCCTTTCCTCCCCCCATCTGACCCAAAAGTCTGTAAAGGCATTTCCATAGTCAAATCAATATATTGCAAGACAATGATCAGAGAAGGTAACTAGGATAGTATGCAAGGGGATCCCTCTGAAGGAAAAAAAAAAGACAAAGTTATCTACCATTTATGGTAGAAAGAGGAGGGGAATGAATCATTATCCCTAAGAAGACAGGGAAACATAGAGGTTGATTACTATACAACGAGATGCTGAAGTCACTGTTCTTAAGTAACTAACTCCTCTTAAATAGTATTTCCAATTTATTCTATGTTCCCTAACAGTCAAATAATCAATTTATTAAATTAGTTAATAAAGCTATTAAAAATACTGTCAAGTAAAGTAGTATGATACTATGTATCACAACATTCCTAAAATTCAATTCAATTCAGCTCAACTCAATTTCTTTTAAGAAGCATTTATCAAGCACTGTGCTTGGCCCTGGAGACACAAAGATATAAATGAAATAGTGTAATAAGCTTGTTGTTGTTCAGTTATTTCAGTCATGTCTGACTCTTTGTGACCCCATTTGGGGTTTTCTTGGCAAAGATACTGGAGTCATTTGCCATTTCCTTCTCCAGCTCATTTTACAGATGAAGAAACTGAGGCAAACAGGGTTAAGTGACTTACCTAGGGCCACAGAGCTAGTAAGTACTAGTAAGTATCTGAGGCTGAATTTGAATTCAGGTCCTCCTGACTCTGGGGCCCAGTGTTCTATCCAGTGTACCACCTAACTAACCTTACATTCTAAAAAAGAATCATCTCATTTTCTCTTGTCTCGAGTCTGTCATCTATCCTATCCTAGTAAGAAAGAAAGCTTACAGATTTATGAAAATTTCTCTTCAGGGATTCATATCTCTTTAGAGATATGTACTCAATAATTATTGTTTAAAGTGACCATTAAAGCCATAACAGCAAACTCACAGTCAAGGCTTTACAAAGCATTTTACTCACAACAATCCTTTGAGGTCTGTGTTACCAGTAGTATTGCCACAATTTAAGGAAACTGAGGCCTGAGAGATTAAATAATTTGTTGGGGGCCATAAGTGTTGAGTCAAGATTAGAACCCAGGTTTCTCTGGGCTCCAACTCCAGCCTTATTTATATTACCCCTTATAATTCTTTCCTGATCAGAAAGAACAAAGGACAAGGATAATTTTACAACTTCTGGTCAACACATTCCTAAGTGTACTGCCAATTCGCCCTTCTAGCTAATAGGCACATAGAATAACATTCAGACAAGCATGTCACTATCTGGGATGGCTACAAAATGTGCCAGTATTTCAGATGGCACTCCAGTGATGCCAAGCAGTCCTGCAATGCAAACATTAATGAGGAACAGCAGCCAAGTCTACATTTTATAAATTTTTCTCCCAAAAGCATACATCTTTAAAAAGTGTAGGTACTAATTTATTTAGTCTGTGTCTACATAGGTCTACCAGATATACTATTGTCACCAAACTGGTTAATTCTGTTAAGCAACCAGTCTTCTAAGTTAAACTGCTTTTTGGGGAAGGGGAAGGGGAAGGGCCAAGTAATCAGTGAATCAAATCAACTTCCATGTCAGATAGATATGACAGCCTTAACAAAGCTAAAATCAAAATGCTATTTTTTTTTAGTCTGCAAGTTTGGTTAAGAAATATTAAAATTATAAATTAAAGTCACTGGGTTGTTAACAGACATGGTTTTATATTGATTGTGTTATGCAAATTTATGTCAATTACACTACATTGTGGCTATTTCAGAAATTCATTCTTAATGATTAAGGGTTTAAAAAAATTTTTTAAAAAGAGAGATATTGAGGTTTTGACATGTTTTTTATTAGAAACAAGTTCAATAATGTTACAATTAGATACCCTGAAAGCCAGTTTATAAACTAACTTATCCACTTAGGTTTTAGCAAACTAGTTACTACAGTGAATTTTATACTCTTTTCCTGTATTTTCTTTCCTTCCTCTCAACAAAGTTTCACTTTGATCCTATCTTTCTATGAAGTATAAGATCTCATAGCAGAATGATTAGCAAAAGGTCATATGCCTTGTTCAGCTTCACTTGGCAGACCACCCATGTCACAGGAAGTAGACTTGGACTCTCTTTTATCTTATCCCTGGTTCTTCAAAACAAAATTAATTTAAACAACAGAACTTTAAATGCAACTTTTTTTGTTGCCATGTAGCTTAATTCTATACAGTTGCTTTTTTTGTGAGAAGAAAATGGACTCCTTCTTAAACTTCACAACACTCTAGCCTTCCAAACATTCCCAGCCAACTGCTACACTGCAATCAGTTCCAGTAATTCATACGCTCATAGTACCATTATGTCATACGTTTGCTTCATGAAATAAATTCCTAATTTTTGTTTTTAGAAGTCTAGAATATGCCAAAGCATCATGGAAAAAAAGCAAAGAACTGCAGAGACAAGCTAATTTTCCTATTACATACAATGGCCCACCAATTGATTATTGTACAGATCCTGTGTAAAACAAGCTGTCTTTAAATTATCATTTTGCTTAACTGATTGATATTCAATCTTGGATGGTCAGTCATTGACATTCATCCATGACTGAATCCAGACAGCAGGCATGGGGGGTGGGGAGGTAGAGGGAGAAAGAGAATTGAATTCTTGATCCAACATTACCATCTGGTTCTTTTTAATCAACATGGTTCTGTAACTGAAAACTCAAAATGGAGAAATAACCCTAGATCCAGTGGTTATATGCCAAGCTGTTAGTTTTATAAATGCCAATGAGGGATATTGCCCACCAAATTACTACTGCTCACCACAACTAACTAGATAGAAAGAGATTTAAATTACCCCAATGTCTACATAAAAATAAGGCAGAAAATAGTTAATATGCAAAGACAATATAGACCTTTTTTCTTCATCATCCCCAAATAACAATGTGTGCCAAAAGCAGTAATTAGTACTTGGATGGAGAAATTATTGAAACATGAGAAACAGCACCTAACTCTTGAGTGACATTCTTTCACAAGACTTCTTAACATAATATTTCCAAGAGCTCTTTAGCTGCATAACTTGGTAGAACAATTTTTAAATGGTTAAAAAAGATTCTCATCAACATACTTCATACAATATACACTTCAGTGGGAAAATTACTTGATTACACTCTAAAAACATCAAAATAGTCATCTCTAAAATACTTAAGGATTTTGTCAAGCTAAGAAGACCTCTTAGTTCTGTGCAGAGAAATTTATTTTAGTAAATATGTTAGTGGCTAGATTAAAATTTGAATTTTTACCTATAGCATAGCAGTGGTACTAAAAAGACTAATCTGGCTATCAAAGCTTTAACTACTTTTGAATGTAAGAAGATATTCTTAATAGCATCTGACTGATGCTATTATGTTATGTTGCTGATGTTTGGAGAGACAGGCTATAAATTGTTTAGGATTTGTGTAGGGTGATGGGTGTTGAGCATATCCTAGCTATTAATTATTAGGTTGCTGCTCTAAAATTTTTAAGGGGTCCTATCAACTGTGGCAGAGACAAATCATAAAATGTCAAAGTGCAGGCTACTAGGTGAGTTATTGTCTAGAACACACTAAAGTGATGATATGTTCTAAAAGTTCAAAATACTCTAAAAGACTCCCTGAGCAGTTTGCTACCTTACAAGACCTAAGACCTATCTCCACCAAGCAATACATCACTTTGATGCGTCTCCACTTGGAATTGACTGGAACCAAACTCTAGGTTATGGTCTGTGAACTATGAAAACACAGTGAGATAACTCACCCCAAAAACAATAAAAGGTGATTCTTTGGATTAGTATTCCAGCAAAGGCACATCAACTGGCCAGTTGAAAAAATTAAAGGAACAGAAAATTATGGAAGTTTATGATTTTTTGCAAGATCCCTGCTCGCCTCCCTAAGCTGTCACTCCATCACTCTCCAGGCACCCTCTGATCACCTAACAGTTTCACAAGGGTTGCTCACTTCCTGGGCACCCTTCATCCTCTTGCCCCCCTTTCTAAGCAGGTCCCTGGGACAATTCTCTGGAGGCTGAACCCCCACGCATAATGATAAACTACATGTAATTATTCCTCAATGACTAACACACCTTCACTCTATCATACTCACTCTATCCCAGTGATTTGAACCTCTGGTTGCCACTGTTCAAAACCCATTTTTGGGGGGCAGTTAAGGGGCACAGTAGATAGAGCTCTGGCCTTGGAGTCAGGAGGACTTGAGTTCAAATCCAACCTAGCACACTTGAAACTTACTAGCTATGTGACCCTGGGAAAGTCACTTAACCCCCACTGCCTCGCCAAAAAAACAAAAACAAAAACAACAACAAAAAAAAAAATTCTCCATTCCCCATCAACTGCTTTCTTATTCTCATTCCTCCCAACCCTCACCTACCCTCTCAGCCACTCAGCCTCCCAATCTAAAGCTATACAACCTTTCCACTGTGCTCTCTAGAATGCCCACTCCATAGGTAACAGATTAGCTTTCATCTTAAACCTCTTCCTTTCTTGATCCCTCTATGTTCTTGAACTCATTGAGATCTTTCTTCCTCTTGATGACACAGCTTCCCTAGCTATCCTACACTTGCTAGGACTGGTTGTACCATAACCCCAACTCCCTGTCTTAGATGAGGGAGTTGGAATAATCCTTGATTTCCATTGCCACTTCTAGGCTCTACCTCTATCACCCTAACTCAGTAGCCTCTTCTCCAATGAGGTTCATTTAATCATACTTATCAATAATGAGGCCTGTCCTCAACAGACCTCCAGGTCACTCCCTTTCCTTCCTCAGGACTGAAACCACTACAGATTTATGTAACATAATCTCAATTGGTCCCTCACTAAGGCAAAGCAATCTTTTTACCTCCCTAATCACACTCATTAGAGCACTTTTTCCAAGCCTTTCTTCCCATCTTAAACCTCTCACAGAAATCTTGCCCCTTGGTCCCCACTCTCTCAACTGAACCTTGTCTCACATACCACAGAAAAAAATCGAGGAAATCACACCCATCTGAAAACAAACAAAAAACACTTACTTCTCCATCCATCTCTGTGAACTAGCATCATCCTATATTTCTCTTCCCTTTTGTAGCTAAATTGTTTAAGAAAGTCATCTAGAATAGGTGCCATTACTTCTTTTCCTCTCACTCTCTTAACTCTTTGTAATCTAGCTTCCAGTTTCATTCAATTGAAAATATTCTGTCCAAAGTTGTTATGACCTCTAATTGCCGTTTTTCAATTTCCTCATCCTTCTTGACCTCTCTGTAGGTTCTGACCCTATCACCCTCTTCTCCTTTGCTTTTTTTTCCCTAGGTTTTCATGACACTGCTCTCTCTTGGATCTCCTCCTATCTACCTGACTACTCCTTCTGTCTCCTTTGAAGAATCACAACCTAGGTAGCCCATGGTTGTCCCTCAAGGCTCTGTTTTGAGCCCTCTTTTCTTCTCCACGTATTATATTTTATTTGATGAAGCTCCTATGCTTTCAGTTATCACCTCTAAGGAGATGAATCTCAGATCTGTATGTCCAGTCCTAATATCACTCATTATCTACAATCTCTAAGCTTTTATTTCCAACTGCCTATTGGCTATCTCAAACTCAGCATGTCCAAAACTGAATTCCTTATCTTCCCCCCCCAACTCCCCACAAACCCTGTCCTACTCCCAACTTCTTTATTATTGTCAAAGATACCACCATCCTTCTAGTCACCCAGGAATGCAAATTAAGAACAATTCTCAACTCCTCACTCTCACAACCTCCCCCTCATACCCGGTCTGTTACCAAGTCCAATCATTTCTACCTTCATAACATCTCTCATATATGCTCCCTTCTTTTCTCTGATACTGGCTCAGGCTCTCATCATCTAATGTGTGGACTGCTGCAAAAGCCTTTTGGGTGGTCTCCCTTCCTCATCTCTTCTCACTTCAATCTATCCTCCACTCAATTCTCAAATTGATCTTCCTAAATAAAGTGCTGTTCTTCACAGTGTGCACCTGTGTCACACCTCTACTCAATAAACTCCAGTGGCTCCCTGCCACTTCCATGATCAAATGTAAAATCCTCTGGCATTTAAAACTTTTCATAATGTGGCCCTCTCCCAACTTTACAATCCTCTTATAGTCCTTCCACATATTCTTGCATCCAGTGAAATAGGCCTCTTTGCTGTTCCTAACACAAAATTTTGTCTCCTATCTCAAGGTATTTTTGCTGGCTATTTCTCCTCATCTAAGCCTCCTAGCTTCCCCAGCTTTCTCAAAGTTCCATCTTTCCCAGTCCGAGTTAACCTTAGTGTCTCTACTCTGAAACTATTCCCAATTTTATCCTGCATAAATCTTGCTTGTACGTAGTTGTTTTTAGGTTTTCTCATCCATTGGACTGTGACCTCCCTGTGAGCAGAGTTTGTTTTATGCCTTTCTTAGTATTCCCAATGCTTAGCACAGTGTCTGGCACATAGTAGGTGCTTAAGAGATGCCAGCTGACTCACAATCCCACTCCACTTCTGAGAATAGCTTAGGCAACCATGTGGCACAGCAGAGCAAGAATTCTTGAGAATCCGGAAGGCCTGATCTGGCCTCAGATACTGGCTAGCTGGGTGATCCTGGGCAAGTCATTTAACCTGTGTGCTTTAGTTTCCTCATCTGTAAAATAGTGATAATAATAGTACCTACCTACAATAACCACAAGGTTGTGAGGATAAAGAGAGACACTTGTAACGCACTTTGCAAATCTTAAAGCACTATATAAATGATAGCTATTATTAATGTTATTATTATAGTCCTCCCCCAGAGCAATTACTTTGTATATATTTTATAAACTTTACATATATTTTGTATTTACTTCTCTGTTTATGTGTTATGTTGTTTCCCCACTCCAACGTCACCCTGGTCATATAAAAGATGCTTAATAAGTAAATATAAATCAGTTGAACAGATTTTTGTAATTCGAGTACCAAGAGCTAAGAAAGTACAACAGTAAAGTTTATAAAGTATAATCCATACAAAATTTCACCTCTGAAGAGTATAGAATCGAGGAATGGCTGAACAAATTATAGTAAATGAAGGTAATGGAATGTTATTATGCAATAAGAAAAATGAAAAGGACAGTTTACATCAAACCTGAAGAAGCCTTTTACGAACTGATATAGGGTGAAGCAACCAGAGCCACAAAAACAATTTATATAATATAAGTAATAGTATAAAAATAGACAACTTTGAAAGACTTAAGTACTCTAATCAAAGCATGGACCAAGAATGATTCCAGAGGATGAATGATAAGGTATGCTATATATTTCCAAAAGGTGATGAATTCTAGGTATAATATGAGACATCTATTTTTTGGACATAGCCAATGCAGGAATTCATTCTGCTTGACTACGCATATTTTTGCAAATATTTATTTTTCTTTCTTTTTTTTTCAAATGGTGGTGTGGTAGGGTGTGAGTTGGAAGTGAAAGTTTATTTTTGTTCATTGAAAAAATAAAATGTAACTTAAAAATAAGTATAAAGAACAAAACATTTTATTGACATTCAAATACAACCATTTTAAGTAACATATCAAAAAGACATTTTTGCTATTGCATTTTATTGAATTTTGTAAACTTAACATCAAACATTACTACAACTAAACTTAGTGGTCTATTTTAGATGAATAAAATACCAGAGTAAATTTTCTGTAGTTCCCACTAAATCTTCATCACAATTCTTTACAATATCTTTGTAAAGAATGCCAGATGGCACACATAAATAAATGAAAAATGAATGATAACTATAAACCAAAGGGCAAAGAACAAAACTTTTTACCAACATTCAAATTCAACCATTTTAAGCAGCATATCAAAAAGACATCTTTGCTAATGCATTTTAATAAATTTTATAAATTTAATATCGAACATTACAACTAAATTTAGTAACTACTTTAAATGTAACTTTCTACAGTTTTCTGCAATTCCCACTAAATCTCCATCACAATTCTTCAAGACAGTATCTGTGTTCAGAATTGCCAAACAACACATGTAAATAAATGAAAAGTGAATGATAACTACAAACCAAAGGGGAGACACTTAGGAGGGGAACAGTGATGGACAAATATCATTAATGATTGCAAAGGCAGTTTGAAAAGGCTTCCTAAAGGAGAGGAAATTTGAACTGGACTTTAAAGGAGAGTTAAATAAGACTACAGAAAGGTGTAATTTCAGGCTTAGTGGACAGCTCAAGTAAATTCATAGAACTAGAAGCTATTTAATGAACCCTCTCCCCTATCTTCAGCAGAGGTGGGGTCCCACAGGAAGTATAATATTACAAATCTAATCAATTCTACCTCTACAATTTCTTGTATCTTCCTCTATGTCTTTCTAATACTCTTTCTTATTTTTTTCTATTCCTCTGCCAACACACACTAAAATATTTACAGTAGTTATTTTTGCTATTAAAAAGATCTGGAAACTAAAAGATATCTATCAACTGGAAAGAGATAAATAAATCATGGTATATGAATATAATGGAATATTACTGCACCATAAGAATAACAAGAGGGGCAATTTCAGAGAAAACTGGTAAGACATATATGAAGTGAGCAGATCAATTTATACAATGATAACATTAAATAAAGAAAAAACTTTGAAAGACTCAACTCTTATAAGTACAATGACCAATGATTCCTAGGGACTACTGTGATATGTTACCTACCTACTAACAGAAAAGTCATGGACTCAGGTTGCAGAATGAGATATACATTTTCAGACATGACCAATGTAGGATTTTTTTTTTTTTTGCTTGACCATACATATGTTAAAGTGGCTTTGTCATTCTTTTTTTTCTTTTTTCCCAATTGAGGCTGGGATGGGGTGGCAGGAGAATAGGGATAGGGTAGCAAAAAAAGAAAGGAAAATACAGAAAAGGTCATTGAAGCATCTTTTTTTTAGAAAATGCACAGAACAGAACAGAAGGCCAGAAACAGAGAAGTATGACAGCTTTGAAAAGCTATATGTTGAATTTGATTAATATATATGTTTAAAGTAAGCTATACATAACAGATATTGAGTGTCATGTAAAATCTTTTTCTGTTCTTTGTATGTAGAAATGCTCTATTTCATGTTTAAGTTCAGAACAAAAAAGAAGTATTTCAAAAAGAAGAAATTAATAGTATAAAATACAGAAGAAAACTCTGCGGAAGGGGATACCTGAGAGAAGAATAGGATTTCAAAAATACAAATTTAAGATCGTGGTTTCATTGACATGATATGGGGAATAGGGTGGGGTGGGGTGTGAAATCCTTGTTGCCGAGAGGTTAAGAAGCAAGTTGGGATGGTAAATTAATGGAGGTAACACATAGAGAGTCCTCTGCTCAAGCACTTTGGTTACAGATGGTATGTATGTGCCTTGATTTGAGAGCAGGAACTGTTTTGATGGGGGTTTTTTGGGAGGGGGAGTAGGAACAACACATTTGTTCCCTTGAGACTTCAGGAAGGATGGCAAGAATGTGAGTTGAGCTAGAAAGAGAGGTTCATAATAGATGGTCCTAATCTTAGCTAGGAAAGAGAAGAGGCTTATACTGAAAGAGTAATTAGGGAAGAACTAGGGGGTTAAATAAAAAAAAAGATTCTCTTTATTTCTCCCTTTGGTCACAGATGAAGATTAAAAATTGGAATTAAAAATTGTCCATCCCTCCCAATTTCCTATACTGTACAAGAATTGCCAGAAATCTATTTAAAATGTACAAAGCCAGGCTGTCCAGTTCCAGGGAACATCATCTTTAAGGGAACAAATTCCCAAGGGGTTCTCTAGCTTAACAGAATTAAAATAATGTAGATGATGGTGTGGTATGGACTAATTCCTTGGGGGAAAGGAGCATTACAAAACTAGAACGAGGACATGTGGGTGAGTGGAAAGAAAGAGAGAAGAGAAAAAAGAATAGGCAAGGATAGTCATTTTTAATCTCTGTACAATTCTGGAAAACAGAATGTATAGATCATAGGATAATAGATTTAGAACTGGAAATGATCCTAGAAGTCACCTAGTCTAATCTCCTTCACTTTATAGATCAGGAAAGTGAAGCCCAGAAGAGTTAAGAGACTTCTCTACTGTCATGTACTAAGTAGGGGGCAGAATCAGAATATGAATTCAGGACCTCAGACTCCAAAGCCAGTGTTCTTTCCACTTCACCATTTTCTCTTAAAATATCTAATTTGGTATTATGAAAACCCAAGTTTAAGTCCATATCTAACATTTACTATTTGTGTGAAGTTCCCTAATTTCTCTGACCCTCAGACAAACTCTCTAACACTATAAATTATAGACAGGTTGTGACTCCAGTCAATGGAAGCAGTTCCCACAGGAACTCTTTAGATACTTGACTTAGGAATGTAGAAGCAGTAGTATAATAAATGTTTGTTGAATTGAATGGAATTTTGTACCCTGACAATAGAAAAGATGCTAACCACTTAAGGTAATTTATTCCTATAAATCCTATGAAATACCAGGTATTGTATATATTTGGGTGAAGTGACTGCTGGGATTTAGACAACTACATTTCATTCTAATTCATCAGCCACTGACCCTCTGTAAGAGTGAAAAATGAAACAAGCAATAAAAGGTTGTTATTTTCCCCTTTTAATTGATTTTTTTTCTCCTCTAAACAGCAGGGTATTTTTTTTTATTTGTACATTTTCCAATAGTATCTCACTTTGTTCATCTGCCTAAATGGAATATAGAAAATAGGCCTAAATCCCTGTGTCTCAGTTTACACATCTGTAAAGGAAAACAGTGGCAATGCTGATGGTATACTTCAGGATAGGTATTTAGAGAAAGATATTTCCATCATGTAAATTATGTCATGTGTTTTTTATGAAACATGTATAATATGACTTCATTCACAATTCAGAAAAAATAAGATATTCCCATACGATACTTACATTTTGTTTAGTCCTTCAGTCATGTCAGACTTGTTGTGACCCCATGGACCATAGCACACCAGGCCCTTTTATCCTCCACTATCTCTCTAAGTCAATCCAAGTTCATGTCCATTGTTTCAATGACACTATCTATCCATCTCATCTTCATCCACATAATAGAGGCAATTGCAAAAGACAGATAACTGATTTCCAAGAAACTGAAACCCTTACACAAATAAAATCAATGTATGTAGGATAAGAAGGGAAGAGGATGAATGAGAAAAAAATCTTTATATCAAAATTCTTTGATGAGGGTTTACAAAGCAAAATATAAAAACAACTAACATTTTTAAGATCAAAAACTATTCTCCAATAGATAAGTGGTCAAAGGCTATGAACAGTTCTCAAAAGAAGAATTGTAAACTATTAACCATATGAAAGAATGCTCCAAATTAGTAATAATAAGAGAAGTGCACATCAAAACAATCCTGAGGTTTCACCTCATACCCTGAAAACTGGCAAAAAGTACTAACAAAAGTCAGTACAGTCAAAGCTATCATTTTTCCAGTAACAAGCATGGCTGTAAGAGTTGAATTATAAGGAAATCTGAGCACTGCAGCATCTATATTTTAGAATTGTGGTACTGGAGATGCCTTTTGAGGGTCCCTTGGACAGAAGGAAGATCAAATCGGTCGATACTTAAAGAAATTAGTTCAGACTATTCGCCAGAAGGTCAAATATTGAAGCTGAAACTGAAATACTCTGGGTCACATAATGAGAAGCCAGGACTCCATGGAAAAGACTGTGATGTTGGGAAAGACTGAAGGGAAAGGAAAAGGGACAGCAGAGGATGAGCTAGATAGATAGTGTCATTGAAACAATGGACATGAACTTGGATCAACTTAGAGAGATAGTGGAAGATAGAAAGGCCTGGTGTGCCATGGTCCATCAGGTCACCACAAGTCCGATATGACTGAAGGACTAAACAACAACAACAACAACAAAAGAAAAGCTATAAAGAGTCACTGTTGGAAGGGTTGTGGAAAGTTAGGCACAGTAATACACAGTTGTACACAGTACAACCATTCTGGAAAACAATTTGGAATTACGCAAATAAAGTAACTAAAATGTTCATACCTTTTGACTCAGAGATTCCATTACTTATAACCCAAGGAGGCAACTAATAAAAAGAAAGTCTCCATATACACCAACCTATTTATAGCAGTTCTTTGTGCAATAGCAAAAAACTGGAAACAAGTAGATGTCCATTGATTGGAGAATGGCTAAGGAAATTGTGGCACATGCATACAATGGAATATTACTGTGCTGCAAGAAATGGATGAATACAGAGAAGCATGAGATCGAAATGAACTGATTCAAAATGAAGTGAGCAGAGACAAGAGACAATATACACAATGACTACAACAGTGTAAATAAATTAAAAAGAAAACCTCAATTAAAAAGAACAAGCATGGCTCAAAATAAGAGATATGAGATCTTCCAAGCTTCTAACTTAGGAGTTTAAAGAGATTTGTTTTGAAAAATATAAAAAAATTGATCGCTAAATTGGTTAGATTTTCTCCTCACTGGCTGTTCTTAAATTTTTTGTTTATGTCCTAGTAAATTACACTTTGTGAATTACTTGTCATGTGTAATTGTTGCATTTTAGATGCACCTAATTTCATAATGTTGAAAAAAATTAATTGTTTAAGGTATCTGTTTGCAGATAAGAAAGTGAAAAAATTTAATTGTATGATGCTCTAATATGTACAAAAATGTAAATAAAATTACTAAATCTGAAAAAAAGAGATATGAGAAGAAACTCCCAAACCACCCCTTTGCAGAGACAGAAAATTCACAAGTGTTGTATTTTGCATATACTTTGAAATTTTTTCAATGCATTGATCAGCTATGCCGATTTTTCCTCTTTTTTGTCGTTAAAAATTATGTTTGTTATATAAGATGGGGCTCTCTGGGAGGGGGAAAGGAAAAGTTGATGGAAGAAAATTATGGTGATGTTAAAAAAAAAGACATAAATAGACACTTAAAATATATAGTTAGTTATCTGTATATATGTCTCAACCTCCTCTACTAGAATATAAACTTTATGAGAGAAATAAGTACTTTATTCATTTTTATGACTCTTTGGCAAATCTATGGACTTAACTCACTTTCATCAAATGAAATTAATATTTATAAAGCACATAGTATGGTGCCTTATATATAATAAGTATTATATAAATGCTCATGTATCTTCCCCTTCCCTTTATCTCTTACTTCCATGCATTTGCGCCAAATAGCTCTCATGCGCCTTGCACATTAGGAACTCAATACATGTTTGCTAATATATTTTAGCACTTTGTAGCCTGACTTAGAGAGTATAATAAAAATAATTATTTTCTTGTTTTTGCTCCTTTCTCTTCAACCTACAACCTAAAGAAAATAATGTTTACATCAGAGAAGGGCAGTGCTTCTAAAGTTTTATCTTTTTGAAAAACCTATGCTCAAGTCCACAGAAGGGGGAAAAACCGTACTCCAGTTTCTTCTCCCAACCTCAAAGTATATAATGTTACATTTTAATTAAATGAAAAGAAAACTTTATAACAAAATGTTTCAATTCTTATCTTGAATATCTTTTTATAGGAAAGCATTTCAGAGTTCTGCTAGGAGAGAAAAATTACTCCTCAACTAGGAAGCAGCAATGTATAGGGTTCTCTGTCTGATACCTTGAAAATATCCAGCCTGAAGGCATTAGTGTAGGCATACCAATCATTCCACACTGAGAAAGTGCCCTCTAAGATTCTCATCTGCAAAAGCTTCATTCTGCTTCTAAACATGGCATAGATCTTTTGGAGTGACATTTTAATTCTATCTTAAAAGTTTATCAGTACATATAAACTCAAACCCAAGTCTGCTAATACACATATGAAAAGTTACATATAGTTCTTAATTAAGGTTGGATTGAAGATTTTGGCTGAAAGCCCTCATACATATCAACTTTTCATACCTTTGCTATGTCTCCAACCATTGTGTATCTACCAGTTTGATATATGTTTGCTTCAGATTATAAAATTTGTTGAAACTCTACACATCCTTAAATGCTTACAAATATCAGCCTCTAAAACATTCACATCTGACTAGTGAAAATGAAAAAAAAAGTGACTATGAACATCTGGAAATAAATGTTTCTGTATCTATTCAGGCTATTTCCAGATCAGTACCATGGCATACTCAACAATTGTTAAGAAGGCTTTTAAAACATGGCTACAGTCATTTTGCCCAACTACACAAGCAGATATTAATTTACAGATTAACACAACCTGAAGGGTCCTTTTCATAGGAAAGAAAAAAAAAATCTACCGTCTGGTCACATAGTTTCCACAAAATTTAACCAATGAATTTGATTCCACACCCACTCACCTTCACACACTAAGAGAATTTTGGAAAGTCTAAGATAGGAAAATGGAAAAATGAATCCACTATGAAAAATGAAAGCCACAAATAATATAACCCATGTAATACATTTAAAGTGCTTGGTAAACCTTAAAGCACTATATAAATATTAGCTATTATTATGATTATTAGCACTATATTGAGTCCTATTACTAACTTAAAAAGAGGGAAAAAAGGGAAAAGAATTGACTTAGAGATGTTCATTTAAAGGTTATCAGCCTTGAAACAAACATTTACCAATATTCATGTTAAAGAATGTGAACTTCATTTATCTTTACTATCTCTGTGTCTTGGAATGAAAAGGAATGATTTGAGGTTGTTGTTTTTTTTTTAAGTTGTGAACACCCCATTGTTTGTGTATTTCTGAGCCTGGCCAAGGAATCCGCATGCCTTAAGCAAGTTTTGGAAACTTCCCCTTTTTCCTGTATTACTCTCTACTCCACATTTTGCACCTTTACTACAGTATATGCAACTAAATATATATATACCAGAAGAACCAAGTTTTTAGACATTAAAAATACATTCAGATGACTGCAGGAAGATGGTAAAGAAGCAGGACATAAACGAGCCCACATACCCCACAAACACACCAGTAAAGCTTTTAAAATGCTCCAGAAGAAGCAATGATAAAGAAAACCAAAAAGAATTAACTATAAACTCCTCCATACATTGAGAAGGCTTGTACAAGGAGACAATCTAAAGTAGGTGTAAGGCAATGCATACAAGCATTGGTCCCAGAAAAAAGGAAAGGTCATTTGAGGATTTTTTTTAATGCACAGAAGAGAACAGAAAAAAGCACAAAAAAAGACAGCTCTGTAACCTATAAGTTGAACTTATATACTTTTTTTTAAAGCAAGATACACATAATAAAGATTCAGAGTTACATGCATAATCCTTTTTCTATTCTGATTTGCACATATTTAAATGCTCATTTTATTTGATGTTTGTTAAGTTTAAAATACTATGTATGCATTTACAAAAAGTAATAGAAAGGTTCTCATTTTGCTGCCTACTCTTATTCCTAGTTCTGATTATTTGCAAGATTGATTTACCTGACAAATATCTTGTACACAAGTCCAAAAAGTACCACTGTAAACAAGTTTTTCTCCCAGATCTTTCTTCTATAAATAGTATTATCATATTGCTATTAAGATGAAAATATAAGACTTTATTGAACACAGTGATACTTTATTTCTTACCCTAAGTGGTAACAACAGAACTAGAAAGGAGAAGATGGATATAAGAGCCAAAGCAAAGGTAGATTGAAAAAAGACCTGGAGATTGATAAAATGTGGGAAGCAAGTATTCAAGAATAGATGTCTTGGTGAATGATGGTACCATTGACAGAAAGAGGAAAGTGAGAAGGAGAAGCGAGACAGAATGAGTATGAGTCAATGATGGGCCTTCAAGGTATGGATACCTATTAGGGAGCTGAAAAAGATGGGTCTAGAGCTCAAGAGAGGTCACAGCTGGAGATAGAGATGAGTCATCTGCCTTGATGTTTTGGCTGAAGCCCTGGGAGTGGAAGAGATTGCCAAGAGAGAAACTACAGGAAACGCAGCCATGGCCTAGGAAAAAACCTCATAAATCATCTATATTAAGAAGCTGGGGGAAAGAGAAAATATAGCAAACAAGAAACAATTAGAAAAGTAGGAAGAGAACCAAGGCTACAGTGTCACAGAAGCTGAAGGAGAAGAAAGTGGTAGATCCAAGAAGGTGTAAAACAGTACAAAAAGCTATAGAGAAATGAAGGAAATATGAGTACTTATTTTAAAGAAGCCACTGAATCTGGTGATTAAGACATGACCAAGGATCTAGAATCCTAGTTTTAAAGCTTAACGACACTTTAAAGAGTATTTAATGCAACCTTCTATTTAAAAAAAAAAAGATTTTACTAATATATTTTTAAAAAACTTTATCATTTCCCATTCTACTAATCTCTACCTTTCAGGGGATGGAGTAGGTGAGTTAATCCCTTTCACATTCACAGTTGTGACTGTTTATTGTTTATTTCCCTTCATCCTGTTATCTTATACTTTTTTTTTTTACTCTATACTCCACATTCCATCTTTATTTCAGTCGCACAGTGGATAGAAAGCACTAGGCCTAGAGTCAGGAAGACCTGAATTCAAATCTGGCCTCAGACCTTTACTAGCTGTGTGACCCTGGGCAAATTACTAAAAAAAGAAAACAAAAAACAAACAAAAAAAAAGTTTGCCTCAGTTTCCTCATCTGTAAAACTGAGATAATAATAGCACCTACCTCCCAGAGTTCTTATAAGGATCAAATGAGGCAATAATTATAAACTGCTTATCACAGTGATTGGCAAATAGTAAATACTATATAGATGTTAGCTATCATTATTATTATTGTTATTTATATTCCCAGCATTTAACACAGTAGGCACACAGTAAGCATTGATAAAGGCTTGTTTAAAACTATTCTGGTCACCTTCTCTGTAGTTACCTTCAACTCCCCACACTTCCCACATCTAATCAATTGACAAATTCTGTCTATTCTGATTCCAGTATCTCTCTTGGAATTACTTTTCATTCACACTGTCATTAAAATACATTAGCTCCTCACCACCTCTGATTTGGACCACTACAATAGCCTCCTAATTAATTTTATTACTCCCAGTCTCTTCCTGATCCAATCTGTCCTCCAATTCAACAAATTAAATGCATACTATGTACACATTACTGCCTATATAATTTTCCTATTGCACTGCAATGATAAAGTCACTCCTGTGTTCAAAAATCGTCAATGTTTCTACTTTTTTTTTAACCAAATAAGATGCAAACCCCTAAGCCTGGCATTCAAGGCCCTCTATGATATGGTTCCAAACCTGTCTTTCCAGACTTATCTCAAGTTGTTTCTATTCACCTACTCTGTGTTCTAGTCAAATTTGACCGATCTCTGTCCTCTATCCTTGGCCTTCCTTTTTCTGCCTTGCTGACTTTACTTTTTGTTTGTTTTCACTTAATTTTTCAATTGACAAGGAATTATTTTATCTCCAACCCTCCAAAATGAAGTCAAGCAAGACAAATTCACTCATTGTCCATGTCTAAAAATGTATGTCTCTTTCTGCAACTCTGTCAGAAGATAAGTAGTGTGCTTCCCTATAAACAATATCCTTCCTTCTATTAGTTATTACATCTATCAGAGTTTTTAATTCTTTCAAAGAGGTTTGTTTTGGCAGTGTTGTTAGTCATTGTATAAATTATTTTCCTGGTTCTGCTTACTTCACTCTGCATCAGTTCACACAAGTCTTTCCATGTTTCTCTGAAACCATTCCTTTGGTCATTGCATATGGCATAATAGTGTTCTATTACATTCACGTTGTATAATTTGTTCACTTATTTCCCAATTGATGGGCACTCAGTTTCCAAACCTTTGCTACTCCAAAAAAGAGCTGCTACAAACATTTCTGTAGGTATAGGTCCTTTCACTTTTTCTTTAATTTCTTTGGGGTATAGGACTAGTAGCCTCATTGATTTTACTCACACCAACCCCCAATCCTAGAATATACTCTCCATTTCTGACTATTGAAATCTTTCTCTTTCTTTGAGACTTTACTAAAATAATACCACTTCCTTTTTGAAGGAAGGAAGGAAGTTTGACCTGATCTTCCCCAGCTGGAAATAATTTCTACATGCTCAAATTTCTCATAGCAAACTGTGTGGATTTTTCCTTTCCACATATTATCTATTCTGTATTAAAGCTAATTAGTATACCTTTTTGTATCCACTACAAAACATATTATAGTGCATTGCATAGTGTTTCCCCTACTTATTTGTAATCTCCTTGACAGGAAGGACTGTGCCTAATTTATTCTTATACTCCATACACATAGAACAAAACAATGCACATATTATCAGTTGATGAATATTTGTTTTACTAAGATACCTGAGAAAGAAAAATGACCAACAAAGCAAGGTCCTAAAGAAAACCAGAGAAGAAGGGTATAAGCAAAAAAGTTTGCCTCAGCAATAATAACTATTCCTCTGAGAAGAGAAGTAAGGAAGAAACAATTGATAAAGACAGTAAGAGTCCTAAATTTTGGGAAAGGAAAGTTGAGAACACCAATATCAGACAATAAATATTGAAATAAAGTCAGGAAGTAGAATAAAATGGAAGAGGGAGCTTGAGAAAAGAGAGGAAGGTTTGGAATAATCACTGTGGGGGATGTAGTAGAAAGTTAATAGGAGTTTAATAAATGGATTATCTGGAAGAAAGGGATGGTTCAGGTAGGATTATGAATGATAAATCTAGAATAAATAAAACCAGCCATATCTTTATGACTCCAAAATTATATATACTCAAGACAAGGAAGTATGAAGTATATTTTTTAAAGTTTTTTTTAAATAATGAGCCAAAAATTTGGAAAGTTTGACTTTTAAAAGAAGCTAACTAGTTCTCTGGGGAAAAAATGAGATAATGAGCACTTATATTTACAAACGACATTGCTGTCTACACTTTATGAACCTCATGATGTTTTTTGGACAAGTCACTTAATTTCCATGAGCCTCATTTCCCTCACCTGTAACATGGAGTGAGGTTGGGGGGTGGATGACCTCTGAAGTCCCGTCCAATTCTACATCTATGAACATTTATTCATAGCAAGCACCAAAATAACAGAAAACCATCCACCACTCTAAAAATCTACCTGGCTGGAGTTATAGTCAATAATATCATAGTCCGATAAAATCAATGGCCTTGAGAGTTAAGACTATGCAGATGAAGACAATTATCCAGTGTTGCAAAACATAGGACTACTCTCAAAATAAAAATATTTTTTTCAAAATAATACCCCAAGCTGCCCATTATCAATTGGGAAATGGCTAAACAAACTAAGGTACATTAATGTTACATTAATGTAATGCAATATTACTGCCCCATCAGAAATTATGAAAGGCACAGATTTAAAGAAAACTAGGAAGACTAGTATGAACAGAGTAAACTGTCCATAAACTGCAGAATAAACTAAGCAAACTCAGAAGAACAATTTCTACAATAAAAACAACAACTTTGAAAGACTTAAGAACTCTGATCAATACACTAACCAACCAAGATTCCAAGTGTACCAATGATGAAGCATACTACCTACCTCTAGGCTAAGATTTAACAGACTATAGGTGCAAAATAAATCTATGTTTTCAAACCTGGCCAATGTGAGGATTTATTTTATTCAAAAATGCATATTTTTACAAGTTTTTTTTGTTTTTTAAGTGGGTATGGATTGAATTGTGAAGGAGATAGGAACTAGAGATAGGGTTGCCAAAAGGAAAAGAAAAGAAAGAGGGCTGCTTAAGTATATTTTTTTAATGACCAGAGGAGAATGGAAGGAAGGCCAGAATAAAATATAAAAAAGTAGAATAGCCTTAAAAGTTACATTTTGAACTCATATATTTTGAATGAGATAATATTTGTAAAGTCCTTAGCAGAGTGGCTGGCACATAGTAGGCACTTAATAAATGCTTATTTTCTTCCCCTTTATATACTTTAAAGGAAAAGCAAGCTAAATGAAATATTTATGTGATACGAAATCCTATTTTTTCTGTTTTACTTTGTACAAATATTTGGTATGAAGTACAATCTTCTTTTCTGTTCAATTTTACCTGTAACAATGCTCATTTTATTTGTGGTTTGTGAAATTCAAAATAAAAATAGATAAAATAAAATAATCCCCCAACATATACTCCAAGGACTTAAAAGACAGAGAGAAAGGTCCTATCTACCACAAAATACTAATAGTGGCGCTTTTTGAAATAGCCAAGACCTAGATGCCAATTTACTGGGGAATGGCTAAGCAAACTGTTCTACATAGCTATAATATAATTATTATTGTGCCATAGGAAACCAGAAATGAAGAATTCAAAGAAGCATGGGAAGACTTAAGATGTAAAGTAAAGTAAGCATAAGCAGGAAAACAATATAGACAATGACCACAACAAAGTAAATGGAAAGAATAATAAAATGAAAGTTAACAGTATGATCAAGCTTAAAATATACTCCTTCATACTTTCAGAAAGGCGAAGAATTATGAGCATGGAATGTTTCATATGTTGTCAGACATGGTCAGTGTGTTAGTCACTTTTTTAAACCAAATCTCTGGTAAATATTTTTAAAATTTATACATACAGACAATAAATATCCTCCAAACCAATAGTAACTTCTTCCTATGAACTCCCATAAAATTTTATACCACTCATATTGAGCTTACTATATTCTACCTTGAGTTATATAATTATTTTGTGCACTTGTGTTATCCTCCTACTACAGAATAACTTCTTTGAGGACAAAAATTGTTTTGTCTGTGAATATCCCACAATGCCTTCCACATAGCAGTGCCCTGCAGATGTTTATTAAAAGGGCAGCAGGATGAATGAAACCCAAAAACACAGCTACTGGGACAAGAACTCACTATTTGACAAAAACTGTTGGGAAAATAGAAAAGTCTTCCGGCAGAAATTGGGCAGAGAACACTATCTCACATATATGGAAAAATAGGTACACTAATACATTGTTGATAGAGTTGTGAACTAATTCAAACATTCTGAAGAACATTTTGGAACTATGTCCAGAGAGCTATAAATGCATGCATAACCTTTGAGCCAGCAATACCACTACTCGGTCTATATCCCAAAGAGATCAAGGGGAAAAAAAAGGACTGATATGCACAAAATTTGTGGTGGCAAAAAACTAGAAATTGAGGGATGCCTTTCGTTTGGGGAATGGCTAAACAAGTTGTGGTATATGATTGTGATGGAATACTATTGTGCTATAAGAAATGACAAACAGTATGGTTTCAGAAAAACCTGGGGAGACTTATATGAACTGAGGCAAAGTGAGCAAAACCAGGAGAACATTATATACGATAACAGCAATATTGTAAAGATAATCAAGTGTGAAAGACTTAGCTACTCTAATCAATAAAATTTTGCTATCCACCTTCAGAGAGAGAAGTGATAAACCGAATGTAGGTCAAAGCATATTGTTTTTCACTTTTTCTTGCATTTTTTTGCAACATGGGTAACATAGAAAGATGTTTTGCATGACTTCACAGGTAAGACAATAAGCTCCTTCACAGTCTGAAAAAAAAAGTAATTTGAAACTATGACCCCAAAGCTATTAAATTGTGCATACCTTTTGACCCAGACAAATCCTACTAGGTTTATACCTCAAAGAGATCAAAGAAAAAGGGAAAGGGCCTATATGTACAAAAATACTTATAGCAGCTCTTTTTTTGTGGTGGCAAAAGAATTAAAAACTGAATGGATGCCCATTAATTGGGGAATAACAGAACAAGTTATGGTATATGAATGTGATGGATTACTATTGTGTTATAAGAAATGATGAAGAGGATACTTTCAGAAAAACCTGGGAAGACTTATATGAACTGATTCAAAGGGAAGTGAGCAGAACCAGAACAATTTACACAGCAATAGCAATATTGTCAAGATAATTAACTGTGAAAGACAGTAACTGTGATCCAAACAATGACCTACCACAGTTCCAAAGGACTCATGATGAAAAATTATGATAGAAAAAAAAAATCATCAGAAAATCGATGGACTCAGAGTGCAGGCTGAAGCATATTTCTTCTCTTTCTTTTTTTTTGTTGGAATATGACTAATATAGACATTTGGTTTTGCATGACTTCATATTTGTAATGAGTTTTGTTGTTTTCTTCTTAACTAGTAGGGGAGGGGGCAAGGAGAGGGAGAGAATTTGTAACTGAAAATAAAATAAAAATGAATGAAAGAAGAAAATTCAAAAAGGATGAATGAATGAATGAATGACTAAACTAAAACAAACCGCTACACTGCTGAATCACCTCTCTCACACACACAAACACACACACACACATATACATAATCTTCATTCCAATTGATATTGATTCTATTAGTGAAAACAAGCATACTTTTATCCAATAATTAATACCAGATTGTTATGTGGTGATAATCTCTATTTAGTGTTGGCGCTATTCCTAAACAATGATAACATCAGGCTTTTGGCAAGCTTCCCTGTCAATTGTACTGGTCATTTCAAGTGGCCTAAAGGCCTTTAGTGAGGTTAGGCTACTGAACAGGCTTATCTACAGTACCTACCTGCTCCTGATTAGGTAAATGTTAGGGTTTAAAATCAATCTAGTATTTAATATAAAAGAAAGAGATCCACAAGTCAAGCATTAATCTAATTCACCACTGAAGTTTTAATGCTAAAGGCAGGGAAAGCAAGGAAGAATAGGAATAAAATGTTAGAATTATTCAAATGATAGGATAATTTCAACTCCATAGGTAACTATTTACTCAGTATATGTTGAGTCTACTATGGCAAGGCCCGGAGAATGTTACAACCTAACTTGCAAGTGTAACAGGAAGAAAGTCCTTTGTTACTTGTAAAGCACTCTAAAAATCTAATCTTATGTTATCTTCTTGCCCAGGATTCTTTCTTAAAACCATTCTAAGAAATAAGAGAGGCGTAGCTAGGTGGCGCAGTGAATAGAGCACCAGGCCTGGAGTCAGGACGACCTGAGTTCAAATCTGGCCTCAGACATATAACACTTACTAGCTGTGTGACCTTGGGCAAGTCACTTAACCCCATTGCCTACAAAAAAGGAAGAAAAAAAAGAAATAAGAGGAGGGTGGTCTTGTTCAATGAAGTAGCAGCCCCATTCTTCTTATTCCTCACCCAATGCCATCTTGTTAGTGACAGGTACTCTTCTTAATTAACCTTTGAAATCTCTCCAGTCCTTTTTTTGCCTTCTTTCTTCTGCTTTCTTCCATTCTCTAAATGATATGGATGATGATATTTTAGTCCCTGGGGGGGGGAGAGGGTTTGATAATGAAAACTCATCCCCTCCTTATTGGTTCAGCTGGTTAATGGAATATCTCAAAGTGACCATACCACAGGAATCAATATGGTGTACTGGGAAAATCGCAGTACCAGGAGTCAAAGGACCTGGTGGGTTAGACTTTGAGCTCTGCTACATACTACTTTGTGTCACCTTAGGCAAATTATTTAATCTCAAGAGACCCCAATATCTATGTCTATAAATGAGGAAAGTTGAACTAAAAGGACTCTAAGGTATCTTCCAGTTCTATATCTATTATCCTAGGATATCCTGGATTCACTCTCCCTCACCCCACATATCCAATCCATTGCCAAATTTTGACATAGCTACCTTCCTATCTCTCACATTTAATTCATTCTCTCCACTCAGGCTCTTAGTTCAGTCCTTTATTACCTCTTGACTAGATTACTGCACTAGCTTCCTAATTTGCCTCCCTGCCTCAAGTTCCTCATCACTCCAGCCCACTCTCTGGAATGCTGCCAAAGCAATTTTCCTTAATCATGGATCTGACCATGTGACTTCCCTGTTGAATCAACTCCAGTGGCTCCCTATTGCCTCTAAGATATAAACTTCTCTTTTTACCATTTAAAGACTTACACATCCTGTCCCCACCTATCTTTCCAATCTTACTGTCCCCTCTGAGATCCAACCAAACTTGGTCTTCTCTCTGCTCCTCATTCATAACATTACATCTCTTTTTCCTTTGTGTTCTTTACTCTAGCCATCCCCCATGCCTGAAAGGCCCTCCTTCCTTATCTCGAGTCAGTGTCCCCCTTCCCCCTAAGATGCAGCACAGGCACTGTCTTTTACATGAAGCTGTCCCTGATCCCTCAAAAATACTAGTGTCCTCTCTCCCCAAACACCTTGTATTTCACTGCTTTTCGTGAGTATGTGTGCTTATTAACGTTATATTTGTATTGTATGTGTTTTACATGTGCTTCTTATCTCTCCTATCAACAGAATTTAAGTTGAGATTGTTTCATTCTTAGTACTTTCATCCCTAATATCTTGTACATACTAGATGCTTAACAAATATAAATTGATAGGTTTAATCATTCAGTTTCTTTTATTCAAAAGAAAGTCGCAAAATTAAAGGTATTAAAGATTTGAAAAGAAAGGAATCTTGGAAGATGTTAGCCTCACAAGTAATTACCTCTCTCCTTTTTTAGCAAATACTAAATGATTCCAAAAAATATCTTTTGGCTAATTGCTACAATTACATTTTCCTACTTTAACTCTCCATTGTTACCTTCCTCACCCCCAATCTGGTTCAAAGTCTAGAAAAGAAATATTACAAATATTGGGAAAAGTCTTAGAAAACAATCTATTTTAAAAGTACCACTCATTCTTTAGGTATAACATTTAAGTTGGAAAAAAAAAACTACGTCATGAAAATATTTCAGTTTCCAAATTCATAGCATTCTATTAGAACACTCTACAAGCACTTTCATATAGCTGTTGGTCTTTGCAACAATGACCCCAAAGCACAGCAAGACCCTTAAATGTCTTCTGAAATACAAGATTAAATAATATTCTTTTTTGTTTCTGTTTCAGGATACTCAAAGATCAGTTTTTAAACTTTTACAAAAATAAAAAAGTTCCAGAAGGATGGAAAAGGTCATGGACTGTATTATAACAACAAAAAGATTACTAATAAATACCTCAGTAACTACAAATGTACATACCCACTCTCCTATCTCTGTCAAAAATCTTTTTAGGAATGGTTTACATATCAATCAAGGAGTATTCTTGATGAAAATCTGATAAGAATGAATGAGTCTTCCAGCTGATGATCCACCCTCTGCCTCCAACAGTGTTTCCAGACCAAAGCCATGTAGATTCCTGGTTTATGAGATTTTTACCATATCTAGACAGCCTCAGAAGCTCAGAATCTCCATGCTGCATTCTACCTTCTTGCCATACTATCACATACCTACTTCTAGCTCTGAAAATCTATACTAATATTCCCGCAAAGAGTGTATTAGTGAACTGCATTATGACCTCCACTCACCATCAATGGCATTTCCAGACCAGACTTAGACAAGTCACTTGACCTCTTGATCTGAGTTTTCTCATACACAAAATTAGAGTAATAATTGTACCTACTTCCCCAAGGCATTTGTGAAGACAAAATGAAATAGTATATATAAAGTGCTTTCTATGTAAATGATAACAAGGGAATAATGTCCCCCATTAGAATGTAAGCTTCTTGAGGGCAGGGACAATCTAGCTTTTTGTATCTGTGTTGTCAGCACACAGCTGTCAATAAAAGGAGAATGGAACTGCTTAGCACACAGTAAGCATTTAAGAAATACTTTTTTATTCATTCATTCATAAATGGGTCTCTATAGAAGATCAAAATTCACAGTTACAAACTAACTAAGAGGTATAAGAAATCATAGGTCCCACTATGCTTATTGTTTGATACCCAAAAAAGCATACTACCAGGTAAAATACAACATCCTTAAAAGCTCTCCTCCAATAAAGCCTGCCCTATATATATGCTAAAATCATATAAGATTCCTTAGGATGCAACTACAAAGATAACTTTGCTTGATGATCTTCTGGTTAGTATCAATATCATGCAAGGCATAAAACAGGAAGATGTAATCTTTAAAGGCTAAAGGTGTTTGCCACTATCATGAAAGATAGGGACTGACCTTGTGATTTCATTTCCCTCTACCAATTAAAATCAGTACCTTCTCTGAAATCTAGCCTTCCAGAATTGCCCAGAACAGTGAGAGTGAGTGATTGTCAAGGGTCACATTCAATATGCCAGTCAACAAATATTTATTAAATTCCTCGTATGTGCCAGGCACTGTGCTAAGCCTTGAGGTTTGCAAAGAAAGGTAAAAGTCTCTGCTCTTGAGTAAGCTCACAAAGTAATGGAGGAGAAAATATGTACATGTAAGAGGAATGTAAATTATGTATTAAATAAATATGGAAGAATATAGAACATATAAAAAAATAAATTTAGGGTAGTTTTGGAAGGGAGGGCACTACTAGCTGGGGAGGGAACCATAAAAGTCTTCATGTAGAAGATGATATTTGAACTGAGTTTTGAAGGAAATAAGTTATCCTAAGAGGAACAAGGAGAAACTTAATTTCAAGCAAAATGCTTTCATTATGTAAATAACTTTCATACCAATAAACAACATGCTTACTCATCTATCTTAAAACACTACCCCCTAGAAAAGGACCTATACATACAAAAATATTTATCACAGCTCTTTTTGTGATGCCAAAGAGCTGAAAACTGAAGGGATGCTTATCAATTGAGGAAAGGCTGAACAAGTTGTGGTATATGATTGTAATAGAGCACTAATTGTGCTCTAAGGAATAATTAGCAAAATGATTTCAGAAAAACCTGGAAAGACATATGAACTGATACAAAGTGAAGTGAGAAAACTAGGAGAACATTGTACACAATAACCATAATATTGTACTATGATCAACTGAGTGACTTAGCTATTCTCAGCAATATAATGATCCAAGACAACTCTGAAGGACTCATCATGAAAAATGCTATCCACTTCCAAAAGAAAAAAAAAAAAAGAAGAACTGATAGAGTCTGAATGCAGATTGAAGCATACTATTTACACTTTTTTTATATTTCTCATGGATTTTTTTTGGTGTGTTTTCTTTCACAACATGACTAATATGGAAATATGTTTTGCATGATTGCACATGTATAACCTGTATCAAATTGCTTGCCATCTCAGAAAGGGAGAGATGGGGAGGCAGAGAATTTGGAACTCAAAATTTTAAAAAATGAATGTTAAAAATTGTTTACATGAAATTTGAAAAAATAAAATATTATTTAAAAAGCACTACCCCTAAAGTCAATTATTTGTTCATTCATTCATCATTTATCAGGTGTGTCCAACAGATGTGATACATAATATTGGCAGAAACAAATTTAAATGAAGCATTCTAATAGAAAAAAACTGTACGCATTCCATGGTTAACAGCAGGAATTTCTCAATAACTAATGGAAAAGGGGAAAAAATAGGGAGAAAGTGGGTAGGGAATGGATGGATAGTAAGGGGAAAAAATAGTATGAAATGAAAGAAAGACAACACACACTGTTTGCAATTGAGACATCAGCAGCAACAGAGAGCATCTATTTAGATACTCAGTGGCCTGGTGGATAGAGTCAGAAAGACTGGATTGCAGAAATCCAGCCTAAGACACTTACTGGACAAATTACTTAGCCTCTGTTTCCCACAGCTTCCTCAACCTGGCAGGGTTATTGTGAGGATCAAATGAGATAACATTTGTAAAGCACTTAGCAAAGTGCCTGGCTCATAGAAAGTGCTAAATAAATATTAGCTATTATTATTATTATTATTTTATTTTATTAATATTATTATAATACTAACATACTATTACATGACATGTAATATCTTTATAATACAGCTCGCTATATAAATGCCTCTTGTTATAAGCAATTATGCTGTTGTCAAACAAGGTGCCTTTTCTATCGTTGTTCAGTCGTTTTTCACTCATATCTGACTCTTTGTGACCCTATTTGGGGTTTTCTTGGCAAAGATACTGGAGTGGTTTGCCATTTCCTTCTCCAGCTCATTTTACAGATGAGGAAACTGAGGCAAACAGGGTTAAGTGACTTGCCCAGGGTCATACAGCTAGTAAGTGTCTGAGGCTGGATTTGAACTCAGGATGATGATTCTTCCTGAAGCCAGGTGTCCCTAACGCACCTTGTACACCAACCACCATCCAGCACATGCAGCTAGGGTATCTTGAAATGTTAAAGGCTTAAGGTTCTAGACCAGTGATGGGGAACCTGTGGTTTCAAGGCCACGTGTGGCCCTCTAGGTCCTCAACCCTTTGCCTGAATTAAGGGCTGCATTTGAGGGCCTAGACTGGCTATTATTAATGCTCACCATTCTTAATATTAAATACTCCAGTCCCACTCCTTCCCCTTCACAACGGGCCAAAGCATACGCTCCAATGGAATACAATGGCATTACAATGCCATCTATTTAAGGATCCCACTCAATTCAGTTAAATATGTCTTTCAAAAAAAAAAAAACCATCCTGGAAGAACTGGAGGCCTTTAACCTCTGCCTAACTGAAGCTTCTCAGGAGAACCAGTATCTTACACTCCTATTTGAAGAGTGCATAATGATTTCAGGGGAAAAGAGTTAAGCCCACAGAGGAAGATAAAACTTGGTCAAAGGTAACTTTTCAAGGAAGATAGGAACAATCCTCCAGTCAGAGAGCAACACAATAGGTATTTGGAATTTCAGAAGTGAAATTCCAACTGCATAGCTCTACAATTAAGAATGCCAAAGTATCTACATTATCATTTGTATTGTGATTATCAAGAACAACAAATATTTACTGAGTCCCTACCATGAATAGGGTATTGTGGGGAGCATACTATCTTAATACAAAACAGACAAATAAAGAACTGCACAAATCAGAAGAAAAAAGGTTAGATTAGATCTAAAGGGAAAAACAATCTTACTGCTACATGCTTAAAGAAAATTCTTAAAATTTTATTCTATACTTCTGTGACTCCTGTCAACTCTGCTCTATCTTTCATTTAGATGGTTCTTCACTAGAACCCCAGATTGGAAGGAAAATGGCAACCAGTCCAGTGACAGCCACCTTCTTTCTAGCTACCTCAGCCACCAAGTGGAGGGTGGCTTGCTATATATGGCAGGGATAATTAACTGCTGATCATTATCAACCATTAAACCTTCAAAGCCAACTCTACCAATTTGCAGTCATGGAACCAATTTAATGGGCATAACTATGCTAGCTGCTGGGTTATGAGGATACAAAGAAAAAAAAGTAAAAGTTTGGCCCAGAAGAAGCTTATCTTCTAGTGGGAAGGGGAGAGGGGAATATAGTAGTATCCCTCATATCCTTGAGGACAGAGGCATAGCTAAAAACTGAACTCTTCTCACTTCAGGGAGGCACCTCATGAAAAAAGCTGGAGACTGATTACTCTATGCCATAGACATACCTTTTCAGGATGACTGACCACAATTGAGCTAAAACAGTATCTCTCTCCCCCATGCATGCAAGTGCCAATTCTCTCCCTCCCCCAATAGGAAAGTAAAAACAGTATCTTCTCTGCATTCAAGTCAGCCAGTCCTTTCTACAAATAGAGTACAAAGTTGAATTCCAGGAATTGTGGAGAGCAATATAAAGTGTTAACCCCCTACAAACATCAATTGCCACCTGGGGCACATTATCCCATAAGAGAATATGGAAAAGGCATCAAATCCAATGTCAGGCATTATTATTATTTTAGACAATCTCCAACAAATTTAGGTTGATTGATAGTAAAAGAAAAAATTGTAAAAATACATATTCTAGTGCAGAAACATGTACCTATATTTTCTGTACAGCAGACAGCTTCAGGTATTGCTGGTTTTACCACATAGTTTATTCACAGAAAAAGAATGTGAAGGTGTGATTAATGTGTTCATCATGTAGCCACAGAAGTCTAGACTCTAACGTGTCCCCCGCCCCCAACTCACATTACTTATTCTTGTATTTGTATAGTTATTGACAACTGCTTTACAATTATTATCTCATTTTATCCTTACAACAACCCTGGGAAGTAGGTGCTATTATTACTCCAATTTTACAGATGAGGAAACTGAGGCAAACAGATGTTTGCTCTCAGGGTCATACAATTAGTAAGTGTCTGAGGCTAGATTTGAACTCAGGTCTTCCTGACTCCAGGTCTGGTGCTCTATGTACCAGCTGTGCTTCCTAGCTAAATCAGAGGGTGTTTTTAAATAAATTATTTTATAAGAAAATTCTTTTCCTTGCTCTCAGATCCAGTGCCTAGCCCATTAGTAGGAATTCAATGCTTGTTATCTTAACTTGACTTTTTAAATATATTTGACTTTGTATCATCATGGGATAAAATTCTAGAGAATTTTAAAATTCTAGAAATCAACCAGTATGAAAATGAATCTATCAATCAACAAGCATTTATTAAGCACCTACTATGTAGCAGGTACTGTGTTAGATGATGGGTATACAAAAACAAAAATTAAATAGGACCTCAAAGAGATCACATTCTATTGGAGGAGAGAGCATGTACACAAATATAGAAGAATTAAACACCAGGTAAATTTGAGGGAGGAAGGGAACTTGCAGGTAGGCAGATTATAAATTCAGAAATGAAAGGGACCTTAAAGTACATCTAGTCCAACCCTTTTATTTTACTGATGAAGAAACTGAGGCCCAGGAGGTTAATAAGTATTTTGCACAAGGTCACACAAATAGTATCAAAAAGCAAGGGGTTTTCAGACTCCAGAGTCAGTGCATCTTTACATATTCCCTAGTAGAAAGTGTGAAATCATGCACTTAATTGTAAAATATAGAAGGCAAAAGGGGCCTTAGATATCTAGTAGCCCTCATGTTATAGATGAGGTAACTGAGGCACAATGAGCTCTTTTCTTATGAACTGCTTTTAATAGCATGTACTCCTAAAATAATTCAGCTTACTATGGTACAATTCAGAACACTGCTTATTAGCAAGATTGGCATATTAGTGACCAAAAAGAATAAAAATGTCTTACTACCAAGACATTGATAGTACCACCATTTTCCCAGTGTTGAAGTATCTTACTATCATTCCATAACTCCCACCACCATCATGATATTAAAGTAATGATGTCATGCTGATTTTTCCTTTATGACATCCATTTCCTTGATTATCACTCATTTAAGTCACTTATCACCTCATTCACAGAATACTGGAATAGTCTCTAACTGATCTGGGGCCTGGCAGAAGCATTCACCACTCAAATCCACCCATAATACACCCTTCCTCCTTCATAAGGAATTCGTTCTACCAGGGCAGAATGGTACCTTCTCAGAAATGTATAGTCTTAAAAATGGTGACCTAGGGCACTGACAGGTTGAGTTAAGGCACAGAGCCAGTACCATTTGGAGGCTAAACTTGAACCCAGGTCTTCCTGACTCCTGTGCTTGCTCTCTATATAACACATCATGCTAGGAAAGAAAAGCTGAGGTTAGACTGTAGAGAGCCCCGAAAGCCAGCTGGAGAGACTTTGCTTTATCTTCTAGTCAAAAGAGAATGACTAGACATTTCTGAGCAGGAATCATCAGTCAACAATCATTTATTAGGGACTTTCTAGTTGCCAGGAACTGTGTTAAGGGGGAGGGATACAAGGAAAAACAAAAGCTGTAACTGACCTCAAGAAGTCTGCATTCTAAAGGGGAAGCAACCTGGATACAAGTAGGTAGAACTGAAATACCTACAGAAAGAAGGTATTCTAAGAGAGGAAGATACTAGCATTGGGCAGGGGGACAAGAAGAGGGTCTTTCAGGAGGCATTTGTGGCTTTTGTGCTGAGTCTTGAAGCGAGCCAGGGATTCTAGGAGGTTGAGATGAGGATGAAGGGCATTCCAGGTGTGGGGAATGGACAGTTCCTAAGGCAGGGAAGATGGAAGAGAGCTTGTGAAAAAAAAAACACCAAGTAGACCAACAGTATGTGGAAGAGATACATGTTAGAGTGAGAAGATAAGAATGATTAAGGCTTTAACAATTAAACAAAAGAGTTTATATTTGATCCTAGAAGTAATAGTGAATCTCTGTAGTTCATCCAGTGGTTGATGAATTGGAGTGGAGAGAGACCTGAGGCAGGTAAGAACAATTAGAAAGCTCCTGCAAAAATCCAGTGATGATAAGGATCTCATCTAGGGTAGTGGCTATGAGTGGAAAGAAGGGGACCTAAGAAAATGTAAAAACAAGGTTAAAAATGAAAAGATTTGTCAACTGATTGGCTACATGAGGAATGTGAGAGAGATAAATCAAGGTTGACACAGAATTTGCTAATTTGGGTGACAAGATGCTAGTACCCTACACAATAATAAGAAAGTTGGAAAGAGAGAAGGATTTGGGGGAAATGATCATGAGTTCTGTTTTTGGACATGTTGAATTTGACATCTATATAAGATTCAGTTCAAAATGACCAAAAGGCAATTGGTGATATAAGACTATAGCTCAAGAAAGAGACTGAGGCTGGATAAATAAAACAGAAATAGCCCAGACTTGATGATTTAAACCATGGGAGCTGATGAGGTCATGAAATGAGATGATTGTAGAGAGAAAAAAGAAAAGGGCCTAGGATAGAGCCCGAAAGGACACCCACAGTTAGTAGGTTTGACATGAACAAAGATCCAGTAAAGGAGACTGACAAGAAATGGTCAGGTCATGGTAAGAGAAACAAGAGAAAAGAAAGGGTATCATTAAAACCCAGGGGAGAGAGTAACTAGGAGGGGACGATGATCTACAGTGTTAAATGCCAGAGTTCAAGAAGGATGAAGATTATGAAAGGCTGTAAGATTTGTCTTAGGAAAGAGCTGTTTCAGTTGAATGATGGATACAGGGAAACCAAGTAGAAAGACCATTGTGACAGAAATAGGATGAAAAGGCCATAAACTAGGTGGTAGAAATGAGAATTCAAACAGAAGGATTGAATAATATTTCAGCGCAAGGAAATTCAACAAGTCTTATTAAGTACCTACTATGTGCCAGTCCTAGTGGATAGAAGGCTAGCCTCAGTAGCAGAGGGCTAGCCTCAGGGTCAGGAACACAGAACTCCTGTCTCTGACACACTGGCAGTGAAAATTTGGGTAATTTTCTTAGCTTTCCAGACAGGTCTCCTGAGATTATCTGTAGTGCAGTGCAGATACAAATCTATGCTGACATAGCATTGATAAAATAGATATTGATAAACCAATCATCCTCGCAAACACATACACACACACAGAGGAATTTAGGTTTTTCAAAAGGGGGTGGGGGAGGCTGAAACTGAGTTGTATGTTGTGGATATGAAGAAAAAAAAATGCAAGCAGTTTCTGGCCTCAAAAAGAAAATATTCTACTGAGAAGAAACCACAAGTAAGTAAATACAAAGTCATTGTGGGGGACCAGGAAAGGCTTCTAATGCAGGAGGTGGCACCTGGGCTAAGCCTTGAATGGAACAAGGAATTCAGTGAGATAGAGGTGAGAAAAAAAAGGCATTCCAGGAAAAGTATGGCAGTGATTGATGGAATACTGGCTAGTTGGAAAGTAGAGTACACAAAGGATGATAGGAAACAAGTTAGGAAATATAGGTTAGATCAAGTTTGGGAAGGGTTTTAAATACTAGACAGTTTAAATCTTATCCTAAAGGCAACAAGGAGCCAGTGAAGCTTCTTCAGCAAAGGAGTGATATGGTCTAACCTTTACTTTAAGAATACCAATTTGTCCAAAGAACTCATGATGGAAAATGCTATCCATATCCAGAGAAGAATTGATGAAGTCTGAATGCAGATAGAAGCATACTATTTTCACTTTATTTTTTTTTTCATGATTCTACTCTTTTGGCCTGTTTCTTCTTTCACAACATGACTAATATGGAAATATGTTGTACACGATTCACATATACAAACTATATCAAATTGCTTAGGGAGGGGATAGTGAGGAAGGGAGGGAGATAATTTGGAACTCAAATTTTTTTTTTAAATTGAATGTTAAAAATTGTATTTACATGTAATTAGAAAAATACCATTTTTTAAAAAGAGAATATCAATTTGATGGCTGTGTGGAAGATAAATTGGAAACAGCTGAGTCTTTAGACAGAGGTACTAAGAGGTTATTGCAATAAACCAGTAGAGATTTGATGAGGGACTGAACTAAGGACTGAGCTATGTGAGAACAAAAGAGATGTGGATACATTGAAATTTTGAAGGGAAAATGATCAAATATATACGGAGGAGGGAGAGAAGAATCAAGACTGGATTTTAAGCCTGGGTACCTAGGCAGACATCAATACCATTAATGATATAGAGATATTGGGAGGAAAAGCTAAGTTTTAGGTGGGGAATATAAAAAATGTTAATTTGAAGCTAAAAATGGTAGGGTTTTCTTTTTTACATTTTAAAATAAAGTTTTATTGCATTTTAAAAAGTAAAAATAATTCTTAGCTCCTGGGCCCTACAAAAAAATATATAGGCAGAAGGTAGCACTCTCCTACTCCAGTTCAATCCACTCAGCTAAAAGATCGGGAAACTGAAGACCAGAAAATCTAAGTGACTTGTTCAAGGTCATGCAAGGAATGAGTAGCAAAGCCAGTCTTTGAATCCAAGTCACTCTTTGACTCCAAACACAGCACCCATTTATACCATTCTGACTATCCTTCTTCCCCACCATAAAATCTCTAAATTGGTCTACACACTAAATCCCAAACATATCTTATACTTCACTGCCTTAGAGCTTGAACTTGCTTGTTTTCCCCAAGATGGATTTCTGACATCCCCATCCTTCTTGTCTACTTCTTGAAGACTCAAAGACTATCCATTCTTCAAGACTGAATTCTAATCCTGCCTCCTCAATTAAAGTCCTTCCTGTAGCAGGCACCCAAAATGTTGGTTAATTATGATGACCAACATTGGAGCAAATCACATTGGCTCCTTGGATCTTAACAATGCCATCTTTCTGCCATTCCACCCAGGGACTTTCAGGTTTGACAGTCCCAGAGCTGCACTCTTTCAAACAGATCTCCAGCTCCCATCCCGAGGCAATGCTAAATTGGAAGACTGCACTACATCTAAGATACCTTCCTATCATTGCACTGCTCCAGAACTCCCCACCTTCCCGAACCTCTCCCCAAAACATATACACACTACCTCTTTGCTCAGCAAACAATAACCATCAATACTGCTGAGTTGTTTGTTTGCTCCCCGCCCCCAAGTCTCCCCACTCCAGTCCATCCTCCACTCATATTCATCTTCCTAAAGCACAGGTCTGAACATGTCATATCCCTATTCAATAAACTCCTGTCACTGCCTTTTACCTCAAGGATCAAATAAAAAATTCTATTTGCCTTTTAAAATCTTTCATAATCTGGTCCCTTTCTAACTTTCCAGACTTCTTATACCTCCATCCCTTTTCCATATACTCTAGTGACAATGACCTCCTTGCTGTTTGCTCAAGCAATACATTCCACTTCCTGACTCCATGCATTTTCTTGGGTACTGGCTGCACCAAATGACTGGAATTCTCACTTCCTCATTTCCACTTCCTGGCTTCCCTCACTTCTTTCAGGTTCCAGCTAAAATCCCACCTTCAACAAGAAGTCTTTCTTGGTCCCCCTTAATGCTAATGCTTTCCTTTTAAGATTGTCTCTCTAATTTATCCTTGGTACATCTTGTCTATACATTGTTGTTCCCATGTTATGTCCCCCATTAGAATGTGAGCTCCTCAAGAGCAGACTCTGTTTTTTGCCTTTCTTTCTATCTCCAGTGCTTAAGAGAGCCTGGAACACAGTAAGTGCCTAATAAATGCCTGTTGCCTTCTGGTAAGGGCACATTCTTTTATTGCCCTATGGCTCCATTCACCTTTGTGACTTCAGCTTTCCCTGGTGACCACTTACCTATTCAGTGTTGTTTTACCCTATTAGAATATAAGCTCATGGGGAGAAGAGAGTGTCATTTTTTGTATTTGCATCCCCAGCATTTATAGCAGAACCTGGGAAATAACAAACACTTAATAAATGCTTTCTTACTCATTCATTTACCTGAAAAATGACACTATGAATCCTTTTTTACCTGATCTCTCCCTTTTTGGAACTCCTATTGCAATTATTGCCTGTTTAATTCATTTGCTGATCATATGGGGCTTTAAAAGGCATCTAAGATTTATGATAAATAAATATTTAAATTAACTTATTTGTAATTTTTGTCTTATTTTCCCAATTATGACACTTGCTTTTGCATTTGCTGAATTCCTAATAGCTTTTACCACAGCAGTCCCCACATAATAGGCATTGCATAAATATGCACCAATTTCACCAGTAGGTAGGGTGAGCTAACTCAAGATTTCATTTACTTTTTTTCCCTAATTGACACTTTTACTATGTTGATTGGAATAGTGATGAATTTTTTTGTTTTATTGCTGTTGTTTTTATTGAATCTGTGATTTCCACAGTGTACAGGTGTCCGGTGAGGAACTTTCTCTAACAATATAGAAAGGTGTCTTCTCTGAAATTTAGTCTTAGAAAGTTGCCTGGGCAACTGAGGGGTTAACTGACTTGCCCAGGGTCACACACAGCTAGTATGTATTGAAGTGGGAATTGAATTCAGGTCTTTCTGATTCTAAGGTCATTTCTCTCTCCCTCAAGTCACTCTTTCTCTGTGGCAAAGACTGGTTTAAAAAACAAAACAAAACTGAGAATGAAGTATCTTCTCTACAAAACTAAAGTCCCCTAACTTTCCAAAATGTATCACTAAAGTCACTACATTATCATCTACAAGGAAGGATAACACAAGCTTTACTGCAATGTTAAAAACTAGAATGAAAAAGATGAAAAGGAAATTAGGTGTTTCAAGATGACTAGGACTTATTTTTTTGTACGAATTTCCCATTCATCTTTCTTAAAAGGGTTATGACACATAGTTGTAGTTGAACATTCAAAATGAAGCCATTCTTGGAGTTAGGCATTCCTACTATTTTAGAAGCAGGTATATTATCTAAACCAACACTAAAATTACACACAAACAGAAAGGAGCTTTTTACACATAGACCAGGGAGCCATGGTAGAAAAATGAATTGAGATTTGGCCTTAAGATCCAGAAAGATCTGGCCTTATAAAGTCACTATTCTGACACATACTGGCTGTAATGCACCATCCTAGGCAAGTTGCTAAACCTCTTAATGTTCTAGGCAACTGTCTAAGACTATACTGCATGAGTAGCAGTGATGGTGCAGTGGTAGAAGGGAGTTTCCTCACCTGGAAGTTCCTTGTGAAAAGACAGAGAGAGAGAGAGAGAGAGAGAGAGAGAGAGAGAGAGAGAGAGAGGGACAGAGAGTGTAGAGACACATCTATGTATAAGTACATGTGTGTAGATTTATGTGTATACATATGTGTATGCATATATGTGTGTACTGCAAATACACACATACACATATATATAAAACCACACACATACATTATCAGACAACTCTTAGGAATAGTTTATTTAAACTAAGAGTAAACTAAGACAAATATAGAAAACATTTTTATAAGTTCATTCTAAACCAGAAGTTAAATTTATAAATTCATTCTAAACTAAAATTCCAAGAAGGTAGTACTTATGTCCTCTACTTGGTTATTTTAGTTAACCCTTAATATAAAATTAGCATACTTAGATATTTGTGTACAAAGTATATGTATACGTGTACACATATATGTAGTTTTTCCTTTAAAGCAAAGTATCATAAAGTTGTTCAAAGTGCTTCAGCATACTACAAATTTGATTAATGTATGAAGTGATGTCTAATGTAGCTTTTTTTTTTAATTTCAGACCTATTATTTTATTTGTATACAGAATATTGAATGAGGAAATTCTCTATCCTAATGCAGACAGCCCCTGTTCTGAATAAATTTGCCTGGGACATTGAGATGGCCAAGTAACTTGCCCAGGATCACACACAGCTAATATGTATCAGAAGTAACACTTGAACTCAGATTTTCCTGATTCCTCAATCCAGTTTGACAAAAGAAAATTTTTAACATGTGTGTTGTTTATCTCCTTATACCAGTGTTATCCACAGGTTTCCTCTTTAATCTCCAAGATACACCTACATTTTCTATGATGAACTCTTTAGTTGTCCAGTACTGCCTTTCTTAAACTTGAGCTACAGTTAGTGACATCAAGCCTCAAGTAAGTTACACCACCAAGACAATCTCATGAAATATGGGCTTCTTAAACAATTAAAAGAAGCAATAATGCTCTCAAAATAGTCCACTGTTTACTTCCAAATTTTTTACCTACCAAATACTAATGTGATTTAAAATACTAGGTCATACAGAGGTAGGGATCAGGAACTGGACTGTGATTTTATTGGTATAAGGAAATCACTTCGGAGGAAACTCCCTCTACCAATTCATATCAGCACCTTCTTAGCAACTTATCATCTTTGAGTGTTGCTTAGGGCAGCAAGAGGTAATGACGTGCACAGCACCACACAGTCCTTACATATGGGGTACTTGAATACATTTTCCTAGCCCCAAGGATTGACCCTGTCCAGTATGTCACAAAGGCCACCAAAAATTAAGTCAAAACTATGTTCCCCAAATCATAATCTTAAATTGCTTTATACTGCAACATCTTAACCTCAATAACCATAAACAATCTTGTTGTTCTGTCATTTCAGTCCTGTACAACTCCTTGTGACCCTATTTTGGGGTTTTCTTGGCTAAGATATTGCAGCGGTTTCCTATTTCCTTCCCCAGCTCATTTTACAGAAGAGAAAACTAAGGCAAACAGGGTTAAGTGACTTGCCCAAAGTCTATCAGCCCATAGCTAGTAAGGGTCTGAGACTGGATCTGAATTCATCAAGATGAGTCTTGTGATGTGGATTTGTGATTTCATTAATTTGGGAACTCATGGAAGTAAAAACTCCCTTTACAAACAGAGATAAGCCCTTTCTCATAAAGCATCAGAAAATTCCAACACATTGGAAACTGAGTTATTTCTAACAGAGCATCAGAAACAATTTACAAACATAAAGTTGATTCTATGGCTTCACATAAATTCTAAGTACTAGTGCAACACCAGCTGCACTAAAGTAATCCTTATATCTTTATAACTGTGACTTAAGGAAACTGCTAGTCTTGCAAATTATACATTAACCTTTTTCAATCATGCAAAATTAGTTTTGAATTCCAAAGTTTTCAGGTAAAAGTTCTAGTTAACTTATTACAAAAATAAATGCTAAAAAAAAAAAAATCACATCGTAGAAAGCTTGAGTACCAATGCTTTTTTTGTTTTGTTTTGCTTTTGTTTGCACAACTGTAAAGTATTGTTTCTTAAAGAATGATATTTTAGCCACATGCATAAACATTCTAACATAGGAATGAATTCTTTTTTTGACACCAAGAATTATAGGAACTTCAGTTCCTATAATTCATTAATGGTGGACCCACTAGAACCTAAAAACATGGGAACTATTCTAGGGGAAAAATTAGTTGAAACGTATCCTCTTTTGTCAATATAAAAGTTTTTTTTTTTACATTTTTAAATTTTGAAGATGATTTTAATGCTACTGAAATATTTAGTTACATATGAAATGGTTTTGAACAGTACAGCAGTAATCAACTGGTTTTGCTTAATCCTTTCTGTTAATCCTTCCTTTTATAACTTAACTCTGTTAAGAAAGATGTGATTTATGTTCCTTCTCTCCTATCAGCTCCCTATTTAAAACCCATTTCGGTGAGGCAACAACACCACAACAAAATTCTCTAACTTTAGGGGACTGGGGGTAGTATATCACTTGCCAGTGTGTCCCAAATAACATTTAACAGTCAGAGTCATATATGAAAATTCTCAGCTTGAAAGCACAGTTCACAACATATAATAAAAATTAATTACAACTTAAAGGATAACCAGGCACTAATAAAAAATGAGCAATGTTGTGTTGTGAAAAAGAGGAATTGCAACCATTACTATTACAATCTTTAACAGAGACTCCACTTAAACGTTTGTGGCCTGCTTAACATTCCATACATATTTCTGGCAAGGTATTATGGGAGCTGAAGTTCAAACTGTCCCTTGTTGCATTTTCACTTACTATAAAAACATTATCTCATATAAAAAGCATAGACATGGTTTTACTTTACTAAAACCTAAAATATTGACTTTAGTTCACTGACTTTAGTTAACTAACACATTCCCAGTTTAAGGGTTCAGTCAACCCTTAGAAAAATGTTAGATTAACACAAGCAAGGTCTTCAGCACCAAAAAAAAAAAGAAAGAAAAATGGATTTAAAAGGATGGAAAAGTCATTTTATAGCACAAATTCTGCAGAAGAATTTCAAAAAATCAAGGAAAGAAGGATAATGTATTATGACAACTACAGCAGAGAACTCATATTTCCATGTTGTTTGCCTTTGGGTACTCCCTTTACCAAGTCTCATTTATGCTATTCAAACAATTGTAAACACAACATTTATGTTTATTGTAAATTTTACACTAAAATATAACCAACCACTACAACAAAAACAGGATTTTTTTTCACATTATTCTCCTGAAATAATCTCCTTTCCTCAAAAGAAAGTAACATTTAAACTTTTTCACTTTCAAGTTCATTGTGTACTTGAAAGAAATAAGTAAAGTACAAAATTAAGAATGCTCAACATTCCAAGCAGTGCTACCAATTCCAGCACTGTCTAAGCCTTGATAGCTCTCAAACAGCTGTGGCTTGGGCTTTTGGTTAAAATTACAATATGATCTCACCTGATTTCCAAAATACCTTTACACTAAGCATTTCTTTCACTTATAAAATTGGATCTCATTTTATCCTTGTTTCTGAACCCAGAGCTGTAAGGAATCCAAACAAAATACTAAGAAACCTTTGAGAGAGTGGGAAAAGGAAGCCGGGAAGAGTTCTGAATCAAGTTATCAGGAAGCAAACAAACAGGCTTCCCCCTCAACAAGTTTATTTCAAAGTAACAAAATGCCAAGGAGTATTTCCTTTCTAGTATAGGTAGGAGGAAGCTGGCATAAAGTGACCATACAAGTCCTTTCAAAAAAAAAAATTTAAAGCACTGAAGGCCTGTAACACTTCCTTTTGGGTTCTTTAGAAGAAGCCTGAAGTTTCAGAAGCTGTTTTAGGTGGGACAAGGTATCCGATAACAAAAGGAAACTCATTTGATTTCAGTACAGACACATACACTTAAGAACATATATTTCTCTCTAGAAGCACTACTAGTAAACAGCCTAGCAATACTAACTTGGCTGGTTTTACATTTTAACTAGCTTGGTTTTACTAAGAGCACAAAACTTCACTAAGGTGAAACTTCATGAAATTAAATAAAATTTGGCCATGAATTTGGAAATCTCTTTAGCTGTTAGGGATTTACTATGAATTTTCTTAAAAAAAAAACACCCCTCAATGGTTTCTAAAATTCTTCTCTTCTCTGTAGTTTCCCCCCAAAATATAGTTGCTCTCACTTAAAGTCATGATTTCCCAACACATCAGGGTCCCCTATTATGTTAAGAGACACAGGGACATGTTCAGCAAGTTCCCAAAGTAGAATTGTACTCATTTTAATTTTAAAAAGTAACTCTACGACGTGAAGCACATTTAGAAGGGGATGGGAGACTGACAGAATCATAGCAAGACATCAAATTTCAAAAAGTTTGAGAATCTCAGCTGTACCTCACCGGATAGTAGGATGGTTAGATTAAGACAAAGTTCATACTAAAAAAAAAAAAAAAAAGTAACCAAAACCAGAATGTCGGGGAGAGACTTGTGTTTTCCTGCCTGACAGCTCATCTCACCAATTAAAAATTCTACAATTTAAGGGCTTCGAAGGACGTGTGGAGCTCATCCTAAGCCTAGGCAAACAGAAGAGCGTCCGCCAGCACACGGAGGAGCCTCTTTCCTGTCTCCCGCAGCCTCGGATGTGGTTATTGTAGATTATCAATATTGTGTTAGGTGGACTACACGTCTGATTCGGGAGGACTATTTTTTCGGGCCAGCATCCCATTCGGAGCACGCAGGGGGACTGGGCGAAACCACCATCGGAAAAAAGAGGGGAAAAAAAAGGGCATCCATCACCCACACGAGAAGAGGAAATTCCAAGCGTCCAAGTTCTGAATCTACTGAAAGGCAGTCTGACGTGAAGGAACCGAGTCAGAATATCCGCTCCTCCATCTGGGACTGGGGGGAAGGACCGAGGCTCCTCCTGCCCTGGCCAAGGCAACTGGGAAGCTCCGCGAAGCCTGCAACGACCCCCTCATCTCGCTCCCCATCGCCAAAGGCCTTCCAAACCCTGCACAGCGGGGCGAGATCTCCCCCAGCCCCAACCCCGGTCCAAAAACTTCAAGGAGCCAACAGGGGTGGGCTTTGGTTCCTTATTTCCTGCCCCCCTCGAGTTGGGGAGGGGGAAGGGTGGAAAAAAGGGGTGGGAGAAAAGATGAGTATGATCCGTGTTGCGCTTGCCTCTGCTACTGGTACCGTCCACTGAGATCCCTGGGTGCACCGGAGGGAAGCATCTTAGCTTACACACACACACACACACACACACATACACACACACACAAAATTTGCACCCCTGCCTTACCTGTCCCGGGGGTCGATCCAAGAGGTTTGCCGGGTGTTGTGGTCGATGTAGAAGATGCGGCCGTCGAAGTCCCGCGCCTCTTCCCAGCCTGCGGGCAGGGGCAGCTCAGAGCTCTCCCGGCCTCTCTGCTGCTGCGCTTGCTGCGGCGGTGGCGGCGGCTGCCCGGGCCCCCCTTGCTGCTGCGGAGGCTGCTGCGGCGGCTGCTGCGGCGGCGGCGGCGGCGGCGGCGGCGGAGGCTGCTGTTGCTGCTGCTGCTGAGGTTGCTGTTGCTGCGGCTGCTGCTGCTGCTGCTGCCTCCGCCGCCGGCCCCCGCTCAGCCAAGGCATGGTTACGCGGCCCCGGCCGCCGCCTCCCCGCCACACAGTCCCTGGGCCCCTGGGCTCTGGAGCCGCCGCCGCCGCCGCCTCCCCGCCCCGGGCCGGGCCAGCTGCTGCTGCCCAGCCCGGGCCCCGGCCGCCCCCCGCCGCCGCTTCCTCCGCCTCTTCCTCCAGCACTAACAACTGTCCCAACCAGTGCAGGAGGAGCGGGGAGCGAACGGGTAGAGCAGGAAGGGCGGGCGACAGCAGCGGCTCCCCCGCCGCACGGGGCTCATCCTCCGCCCGCTCCCGCTGCCCCCGGCTCTCCTCCGCCCGTGCCCGGGCAGCTGTGAACCTGGAGCCCGCGAACCAGTCCCGCCGCCGCGCCCGCCGCGCCTGGAAGGAACCACCCGGCACTCTCGCTGCGCTCCCGGACCGGGCCCCTTCTCCAGCCGCCGCCTAGCCTTCCCCAGGGACCCTCCGCTGTCTCCCACTCCGGCCGCTGACCCTCCGTTTGCAAGCCAGCGGGTCCCCGCCCTCGAGGCAGTCCGGACCCGCTCTTCTCCACCGCACTGGATCACAGTCTCGGGGCCGCCACCGCCTCGGCTGCTACCGACGGCTCCTCCATCCCACTGGCTCTCCCGGCCATCTTCATTCCTCGTCACTGGCCATATCGGGGAGGAGGAGGGGAAGGAGGGCTAGAGCCTGGCCCTTGCCTCCTCCTCCTCCTGCCGCTCCTCCCTCCTCCCCTTTCCTCTTTCCCCCCACCCCGTCGGCTATTCCCACGCGGGGGGGATGGGGAGGGGCAGGGAGTAGCAGCACTTTCTCCACCTCCTCCTCCTCCTCCCCCTCCCAAGTCTCCTCCTTTTGGGGCAGCTCCAGCCCCTCTTCCTCCTACGCTCTGGCTGGGTCCCGGAGGCTCCAGCCGGGAAGGGAAACCGCACCAGGGGCAGGATGGGCGGCTGCTGCATCCATCGGCCTGGCCTTGATAAGGGCCTGGAGATGGCTAATCCTGACTTCCCAGCTCCCAATTCGAGGGGAGGAAGCATCAGCCTGATTCCTACTGCTGTAACCGTAACCACTGCCGGCATGCGAATCTGCCTGGATCTACCGAAGAGAATGTTCTCAAGGCTGTGTGGTTGGACTGGCTAAAAAATTGGTTTCTCCCCGGTTTTTTCTGAGAGTTTTGGTATTGTCCAATCTTGTCAATCTTTCCTCTCCGTTAGAAAATCCATTTTGATCAGGGTACCCAGTGAAATCTCCTCTCTACTCTGAGGTCAAAGAAATTGATAGCTTGAAGTAGATAAGGTTACTACTCAAGAAATAAGCTCCCACGCATATTGGGGAGTCTTTGCATTTAGAGATCTTTTATAAACTAACATACGTAATCATCCCTTCCACGTTTTAGGATCATAGGTTTTGGAATTGTAAGAGACTTTAGGAATCATGTAGTTCTACCTTCTCATTTGCAGAGGACAAAAAGAGAGTAAGTGATTTGCTCAAAGTCACATAGGTAAATTAGAAGCAAAATTCAATCTAGAACCCAGGTCTCCAAATTCCTAATCTAGTTCTCTTAACTCTATTATCATCTACTTCTTATGAATTCAGTTATGCCTGAAAGATGGACAAGACAACATTAATCTATCAACAGGAAATTAAGCAGGCACTAGGAAGCCATATTTTAAAAATTCAACATTCTTTTATTTCAAGTTCCAAATTCTCTTTCTCCCTCTCTTTTTCCCCCTTCAACATCCATTGGGAAGGCAAGAAAAAACAAGGTTGGGAAACTATCTATGACTGGTACAAAAACAGACAGGCTCACAGCAGGAAAGAGAGGGTTTTGTTTGTTTTATCAAAAATTCTCTCACTGTACTTGGCTCCTATGACAGTATCGGCAATATCCATTGGTTTTCCAGATTAGAAAAAGGAGGCTCAGTGACCTTACCAGTAACCAGTAACTTTTCTGACTCCAAGTTCAGAGTTCTTTCCACTACACCTTACTGCAGGGATAGGGAACCTGCCGCCTCCACATGTGGCCTTCTAAGTCCTTGGGTGCAGTCTTTTGACTGAGACCAATTTTACAGAGCAAATCCTTTTATTAAGCGGATTTTTCTGTAAAATTTGGATTCATTCAAAGAACCACACACTTGAGGATCTAGAGGGCCACCTGTGGCCTTGAGGCTGCAAGTTCCACACCCCTGCCTTATTGCCTTATTGCCTACATCTTGTATTTATCAGATCTTTTGCAAATCAAAACTGACAGCAGGTTTTGATAATGCCTTATACTTATCTAGTACTTTGCTTTCACATATACCATCTCCTTTGTGAAGCAGTACAAACAATACCCTCATTTTAATGATGAGAACTGTTAAGGGGTCCCCTGAACTTATCCTTTTGAGTTGCCATATTTTCCAAAAACACTGGACCCAGAGTATGCAGGAGGATCAGAGAAGTTATAATTTGCCAGAGGCTACAAGTAAGTTATTGAATGGAACCCAGGTCTTCTCACTTGACAGAGAGGAAGTTCTGGATTTGAAGTCAGAGGTCCTGTCCCTTAAACCTGTGTGACCTTGAGCAAGTCTCTTAACTTCTCCATTTCCTCATCTGTAAAATGGGGGAAGGAGCTTGAACTTGAACCTTTCAAGGTCCTGAGTTGAGGAGAAAGATCTGTATCAACCATCTGGGAAGAGTAAGCTGGAGCGTTACTTGTAAGTGGAGATCTTAAGACAACTCTGAAGCAGAATGAGATTACTCTAGATATCTGGAGAGAAGGGAGCTGCCAAATGGGAGAAGGCAGAAGAATGTGGAAGGTGTCCTTTACAACTTTGTCCAAGGCTAGATCTGCAAAGTACCAAGTGTTTCCTGCTATAATAATAATCCACATGGAGCTCTTAGAGTTGACAAAGCATTTTCCTCACCAAAGACTGTCATTAATACTGCAAGTATTATTATCCTCACTTAACATGAAGAAAATGAGGCTAAGATGTTAAATTACTTGACTAGTCACACAGCTGGAATTAGAATCCAAATGCAAGGTACTGTGCTAGGAAATACAGGAGCAATGCAAGGAAGAAGACATGGGCCCTACCCTCACAAAGCTTACAGTCTAGTAAGAAGAGATATTTAAACAAATAACAAGGTATAAGGTGAAAGTGCACTTAAAAGATAAAAATACAAAATTCTATATTAAGAAGAGGGAAAAATAACTATAATTCCTGAGGTGTCAGGGAAGACTTCTTGGAGCAAAAAGCAAGGAAGAGACAAATAAGAGGATCACTCAGAAAAAAATGATAGTTAAGTCAAAAGGTCATAAGGTGTAATGGAATGAGCACTACTAATCAAGTCAGATTATTTCAATTCAAATTCCAGCTCTACTGCTCACTCCCTGAATGATCTTGGACAAATCACTTCAATTTGCCCCTCTCTGGCCTCTGTATTCTTATCTGTAAAATGAGAGATTGGATGAAATGATGTCTAAGGTCCTTCTTGGTTCTAGATCTCCACAAAGAGGAAGACTTTGACTGGACTTTATGAGAACTACATACAGATGCATATTTACCTTTACTTTATTTGCAAGGTAATAGGCTCCAAGGGTCAGGCAGGAGTATAGTAGGCGACATAATGTAGGCAGAAAGGCCACAGGATTTATTGTCAGAAGAATTAAGTCCTGATTCTGCCACTGTATAACCTTGGACAAGTCACTAATCCTCAGTTCCATCATCCATAAAATGGGGAAAATAACACTTGTGAATCTTTTGATTCTTAATGATTATTAAATGAGGTAGGATACCAGTACTCCAGATGTTACCAAGAGAGATGATAGAAAGGTCCCATATATTAAAATATTTTTTAAATTTCTTTTTTAAATAGAATTTTATTTTTCCCAATTACATGTAAAGATTGTTTTCAGCATTCATTTTTATAAGATTTGAGTTCCAAATTTTTCTCCCTCCCTTCCCTCCCCTCTTCCCAAGACTGCAAGCTATCTGACATAGGTTATACATGTGCAATCATGCTAAATATATTTCCACGTTAGTCATGTTGTGAAAGAAGAAACAGAACAAAAGGGGAAAGCCACAAAGGGAAAAAAGTGAAAATAGTATGCTTTGGTCTGCATTCAGACTCGAGAGTTCTTTCTCTGAATGTGGATGGCATTCTCCATCATGAGTCTTAGGGATTTGTCTAGGATCATTGCAGTGTCTAGAAGAGCTAAGTCTATCATATTTGATCATCACATAATGTTGCTATTACTGTGTACAATGCTCTCTTGGTTCTGCTCACTTCACTCAGCATTAGTTCATATAAGTCTTTCCAGATTTTTCTGAAATCTCCCTGTTCATCGTTTCTGTGCAATAAAGCACAATAGTATTCTATTACATTCATATGCCACAACTTGTTCAGCCATTCCCCAATTGATGGGCATTCCCTCAATCTCCATTTCTTTGCCACGACAAAAAGAGTTGCTACACATATTTTGGTACATGTAGGACCTTTTCCCTTTTTTATGATCCATTTATACCAAAATATTTCCAAACAGCACCGTTAGTGGTAGTAAAAAAAAAAAAAAGGAAAAAAAGAAGAAAAAATGTGTATGTTGATAGGGGAATGGTTGAACAAACTCCGGTATATTAATGCAATGGAATATTATTGCTCCAGAATAATTAACAAATATAAAAAACTCAGAGAAATTTTGAAAGCAGAATCAAGAGAATAATATACACAATACAGGCATACCTTGGAGATATTGCAGGTTCAGTTCCAGACCATGGCAATAAAGCAAATATTACAATAAAGAGAATCACATGAATTTTTTTTTGTTTCCCAGTACACATAAAAGTTATGTTTACACTATACTGTAGCCTATTAAGTGTCCAATAGCATTATGTCTAAAAAAGGACAATATTGCTAAAAAATGGTAATCATCATCTGAGCTTTCAGTGAGTCATACTCTTTTTGCTGGTGAAGAGTCTTGACTTAATGTTGATGGCAGCTGACTAATCAAGGAGGTGGTTGCTGAAGGTTAGGGTGGCTGTGGCAATTTCTTAAAATGAAACAACAATGAAGTTTGCTACATCAATTGACTCTTCCTTTCATGACAAGAGTTCTCTATAGCATGGGATGCTGTTTGGTAGCATTTTACCCACAATAGAATTTCTTTCAAAATTGGAGTCAATCCTCTCAAACCTTGTTACTACTTCATCCACTAATTTTAAGTAATATTCTTCAATATTGTTGCGTCTCAAGGAATAGGGAGGCCTGACAAGAGAAAGAGAAAACTCCCTGTGATGGAGCAATAAGAACACACACAACATTCGTCAATTAAGTTCCCTGTCTTACATGGGTGTGGTTTGGGGTGCCCCAAAACAATTACAATAGTAACATCAAAGATCACTGAACACAGGTCACCATTAATAGTTATAATAACAATAAACAAGTTTGAAATATTTTGAGAAGTACCAAATGTGACACAGGTATATGATGTGAGCCCAGGCTGTTGGAAAAAGGGTGCCAATAGACTTGCTCAAGGTAGAGTTGCCCCAAAGCTTAAATATATTTTTTTTAAAAAGTGAAATATCTGTGAAGTGCAATAAAGCAAAGCACAATAAAACAAAGTATGTCTGTAAACAACAATGTAAAGGAAAACAACATTAGAAAATAACAAATCAATCTTGATTACAGATGACTGATGATGAGACATATCACCCTGCTCTCAGTAGAGAAGTGAGTCTATTAATGACAAATGAGATATGTGCTGTCAGAGTGGTTAATGTACACTTTGCTTTGCTTAATTGCACTTATTTTTTAAAGTGTGGGTCTTCTTTGATGAAACTTTATTGAAAACAATTACAGTGCTGTACAAAAAGAAGCACAATAAAACTTTTTTAAAGGAAAAAATCAAATAAAGAAATTTGAGATAGGAAGAAATAGAATTATTTCCATTTTGTACATGTTGAGTTTGAGATGTCTAATGAAATAAATTAAAACCTACAAAGAAGAGGCAAACGAGATGATATTTATTTATGAGGCAATTGGGGTTAAGTGACTTGCCCAGAAACACACAGCTAGTGAGCATTATGTCTCTGAGGCCACATTTGAACTCAGGTCCTCCTGACTCCAGCACTGGTGCTCTATTCACTGCGCCACGTAGCTGCCCCCCTTGAGATGATATTTATAACACAAGTTTAATAACCCTAAAATGTTATAAAAATATAAATTTATTATTTGGTTCAATGGATAGTGAAGAACTTATTCCCCTCCCTAGCCTTTACCTTTATCAAACCCCCCATGAAGACTGGTATCTACAACCTCACTGCAGAACTGGATGGCCTTGGCCACAGGCTAAATGCGCAGGGGAACTGATTAAGTGTAGCATCAGTACTTTTGTTCAAATACAAGGTTTTACCTCCAGTCTAGTTATTTTTTTTGTCCCTAAAGATCTTGTGGCCCAGTGGATAGAGCACTGGGCCTAGAATCAAGAAGGCTCATCTTCTTGAGTTCAAATCTGGCCTCAGACACTTACTAGCTATGTGACCCTGGGCAAGTCATCTAACCCTGTTTGCCTTAGTTTCTCATATGTAAAATGAGCTGGAGAAGGAAATGGCAAACCACTCCAGAATTTTTGCCAAGAAAACCCCAAAAAGGGGTCATGAAGACTCAGACAGGACAGAACAATAATAAAAGATCTGTGTGAGTGGTTTTTTGGAGTAGAAGGTATTGGGACATGAAAGGGATGTTTGGCTCTACTTAGGTTACTTCTTAGCACATGCTAGCAAACTGTTAGCCTAATAAAATGAATTTTCTAATAAGAACTTACTTAAGAAGCTAAAGGATCTTAGAATGTCCAAGCAGAATGAGATAAGAATTTATTAAGCTCTTATGATGTGTCCCTCAGTTTATAGACGAAGAAACTGAGAGTCAAGAGGGTTTAGCAACTTTCCCAAGGATGCTCAGCTCTTCAGTGACAGAGCCTGGGTTTCTATCCGGCTCCTGATGGTTTAGTGGAATTGATTGTATTTGCATGGAAAAAGCAATACATTGCAATCATAGATTTAGAGCTGGAAACTTAGAAGTCATCAAATCCATAAAGATAAAGATGAAGAAACCAAGGCCCAGAAAAGTGAAGTAACTTTACCAGGGTATACAGCTAGAAAATTTCTGAAGAAGAATTTGAATCCAGGTTTTCCTGACTCTAAGTGCTGTGCTCTGTCCAGCCACCATACTATATGCAACTAGGGAAGCAAGGGTGATACAGTGAACTGATATTGAATGAAGAAGGATACAGAGTTCAATGACCTACATAATGTAAAGGAAAACAATATCGAAAAACTTCAGAACTCTGACAAATACAATATCCACTCCCTCTACAATCACCAATCAACAATTTACAGTTTTTGAGGGTAGCCTAGACACATTGAGAGGTTTAATGACTAGCCCAGGGTCACCCAGCTAGAATGTGTCAGCAATGGACTTGAACTCAGGTCTTCTCATTCTGAGGCCAAAACTATCCCCTTACCTATCTCTCAAATTTTTTTTCTAATCAGTGCCTGTGTTGTATTTCCTCTCACTAGAATACAGAATCATTTTTGTTTTATCCCCAGTGTTTGGAGATCCCAGCACAGTGCCTGGGCACATAGTAGGTGCTTAATAAGTGCTCCTAAAATGGAATTGAAGAGTATGAGCATTGAAGTCATCACATCTAAAATGTGAGAAAACTCTCCAGTGAAATCCTGCTTACCTTGAATAAACAATTCAGAGTTCTAGGAAGTTACCCTAAATCTACACATTGTGATAAAAGGGAAAAGGAAATGACAGGCTCTCGTATTCAAGTCAAAGTAAGAAATGGCTCATTGTCTGGCATTCCTTGAATATTGAAATAATTACTCAAATTATGGGTACCTCACATGTATTCAAATAATGCAAATACTAAGAGGCAGGTGAATTTGCAAGCTCTTATTGCTGTCCACATGCATTCTTCCCTAGTTTTTTTTTTTTTTTAAAAACCAATGCAAGCAGGACAGAATTAACAGAAGGGATCCAGCCCTGTCTCCAAGTCAGTACTACCTTACTTTACTTAGGAAGGGTAGGAGGAGGAAAGAATTGTTTTACGATTTTATTTCCTTTACTTTGTGTCCCCATTTGGTTTGCTATCATGGACGATTACTTGTTTTCATTTAGGTTTGTGGAAGAGGGGCATGGAGACTTTATGTGGACATTGTTTTTAGTTGAGGACTCTTGTTTGTATAGACATAAAGTTTTTGTTTATTTTTTCCTATTAGTTATTAATAGTACCTAGAAAAGAATTTAGTGTTTTTTGTAATGCCTTAATGTTTGAAAAGTGTCTTACCTTCATTTGAGCCTTACAATAATTATGTAATCTGCAGGTATCCATAATGTCTTTTACAGGTAAGAAAAATGAATGTCAAAAAGGTAAAGCCCATCCATGGTCTCATAGCTAGTGTCCAAGGCCAGAATCTAAATGAAAATTTTCTTGATTGTATATATCCAGGGCTCTTTCTACTATGTAGCACAGTCTATTTTCCATTCTAAGTAAATTAACCTTTAAAAGAATAAGTCAGACATGCACCCATATTTAAAACTTTCTGTGATAGATAAGGTAGACCTAAACAAATGTGAATTATGATTATAGTGTTAACATTGGGCATCTCTATAACTAATAATAATAGCTAGGATATATATATATATATATATATGTGTGTGTGTGTATATATACACACATGCATAATATATATGGGTATACACACATATATATTTAAGGTTTGCAGAACAAATCTTTTCATATCTCATTTGATCTTCACAACCACTCTGTAAGGTGGATGCTATTACTATCCCATTTTATAGCTGATAAAACTAAAGCAGAAAGAGTTTAAGTGGCTTGTCCAGGCTTACACATCAGGTAAGTATCTGAGACAAGCTTCAGACTCAACATCTTTCTGACTCCAAGTCCAGCATTCCTTCTACTGTGCCACTTAACTGCCTCTGGGTACTCAATGACTAACGATTTTTTAAAAAATCAATCTGTATGTATTATACTTTGTAACTGGTATTTTGGTTAATTCTCAGCAAAATTTTTATTCCAAAGCAAATTCACATCAGTCTGGACTTTGCTACCCTAAGTCTTGCTCTCTTCTTAGAAGCTAATTTATCTTTCTCATTTCACTAAAATAAAAAAAAAAGAGAGGAGGGAGGGGAACTTCAAGCAAGAGAAATTGTGTCATACAGGAAATAGAGTTCTTCAGAGATACCTGTAGAGTGTCTTTGAATCACTTTTGACCAACATGTGAGCACTTGGCTCCATGAGTTCTCTGTAACCTAATAGACTTTTAGGCAAACATGCATTTGGCATTTGAACAATGTGGTGAGTGCATAGACGTTGCATTTTCTGCCATAGAGTTTGAATGCTTGGCAGTTGAGCTTGAGAAAGGACCTCATTTCAAGTACCATATCCTGCCAGGTGATCTTTAGAATCTTCCCAAGACAATTCAGATGGAAGTAATTCAGTTTCCTGGCATGGTGCTAATAGACTGTCCAGGTTTCATAGGTATACAACAATGAGGTGAGGACAACAGCTCTGTAGATCTTCAGTTTGGTAGTTAGTCTAATACCTCTTCTCTCCCACACTTCCCTTCGGAGCCTCCCAAACAGTGAGCTAGCTCTGGCTATGCGTGCATCAACCTCATTATCAATGTGAACATCCCTGGAAAGTATACTGCCAAGATAAGTGAGCTGATCCACAGTATTCAAAATTTCTGTAACCAACGGCTCCATATATAGCTGGTGTGGTGCTAGCTGGTGGAGCACCTTTGTTTTCTTGGTGTTGATTTTTAGGCCAAAATTAGCACAAGCAGCAGAGAATCGATCCATACTTTGTTGTATCTCAACTTCAGAGGCTGTATTGGGTGCACAAATATTTGTGAACAAAAAAATCATACAATCTCCCTCCACTTTAGCCTTGGCTTGTAGCCTTTTCAACTTCAATAATAAATTACCATCAGTGTGGTAGCTGACCTGGATGCTGTGTTCGTCCTCGGTGAAGGCTTCTGACACCATTGCTGGAGAGGGAAAAGAGGACTTAGGAGGGAGTCTTGGAAAATACTTAAAGCTAGTGGGTATGACTTGAATTAAGAATAAGCAAAGAAAACTGAGGACTTGTCAGATAGATAGGAGGAGGAGAACCTGGGGATCGATGCCTCAAAACCTATAGAGAAGGAGAGGAGAGTGATCAACAATATCAAAGTCCATAAAGAGATAAAGAAGATGAGATATAAGAAAGGCCATTAGTTTTGGCAATTAAGAGGTCATTGGTAACTTTGGAGAGTAGTTTCAGTTGAATAATGAAGTTAGAAGTCAGACTTCAAAGGGTTTAGAAAAGAATAAGAAAAGAAGTGAAGCCAGTAAATATAGACAGCTTTCTCAAAAAGTACCAGAGAAGGGGAGGAGAGATACAGGACAACAGATGGACTTACGTCGTCTTGGGTTAATAATCATCTCCAAGAGCATTGGAGTAGTTTCTGAGGACCCCTCCCTTTGCTGCCAATTCTCTCTCTCTCTCTCTCTTTCTCGTTTGTTTTTTTGTTTTTTTGTTTGTTTTTTGTTTCGTTTTGTTTTGTTTTGTTGTTGTTGTTTTTTTTTTGAGGCAATCAGAGTTGAGTGACTTGCCCAGGGTCACAAAGCTAGTAAGTGTCAAGTGTCTAAGGTCGCATCAGAACTCAGGTCCTCCTAACTCTGGGTCCCATGCTCTATCCACTGTGCAACCTAGCTGCCCCTGCTGCCAATTATCTCAAGCCAAAAAAAAAAAAAAGTATGCACCTCTCAGACTCACAAGCCTGGACATATCTGTCTCAGGAGAGATACTCATTCACCTAAGATCAAGAAAGAACAAATGCAAAAGAAGTAGCCTGAATCCAGGCTGAGGTTTGCCTAGACAAGATTTGTCCTTTATTTGTCACGTGCTCTTATCCATAGATCTGATAGAATCCACAACCAGAAGGGAAGAAAAAGACTGAGGGTTGAGTCATTTCTTTTTAAATGTCCACTGAAACATTGGACCTTCAAGCTCAGTGGCCAATAAAGAACCTGCCTTATTACCTCAAAGCCCAACTTCCTCAGCATTGAGATACCACACGGTGTCTGCAATTTGTCCCAGGCCTGAGTTGCACATGTGGGTGACCAGAAGTACTGAGGACCACTTTGCTCAATGCCCTGTTCAAACCCTGTAACAATTTAGTAGAAGAGCTGCACTGTGAAAAATTAATTTTTTTTTCTTTTTAGGAAAAATTATATATGTATATGTATATATATATATATACACATATATATATATATGATAGGTTCAGAGAAATCACCGAACACTTGTGTGAACTGAAACAAGACAAAATGAACAATTTATGTGATGACCAAAATAACGTCAGGGAAAACAAATTTGAAAGACCAGAATTCTCATGGATGTGATGCGGACTCTAGAAGAGCATGCTTCTTGCCGTATGTGAAGTAATAATCCTGGAGCTGTAGAAGAAACCATACATTTAAATCTATAGTTAATGTGTTTGTTTGACTTGACTGTATTGGTCACACAATTCATTGGGGGGGGAGAAGAGTTGGTGGGTAATGAAAATTTTTTTTCAAAGGTGAAATGAAGGAAAAAGGCTAAATAAAACAATTTTAAAATAGATGAAAGACAGCAAAGAACATTCGTAGATGAAACTGGTGGGTAGACAAATAGACATGAAGTGAAATAAATCTGCCAATGTTTCTATACTAATCCAATTTCAATCTGAATGAAAACAAACTACCACACATGGACCCTAATGCCCTAGTCAATGATAAGTTATATGAAATAAAAATATTACTTAAGATGAAGTCAAGAAGAGCAACATGACCCAACCAAATACACAGTGAAGAAATTGGTGTTCAGAAGAGAACACAGATTAGCAGAGCAGCTTACTCTGTATTTACTCTTTTGTATTTGTATACATATTTACATTTTGTCTATTTACATTTATATATGTATATACATTTGTATATATACTTACTGTATTTACTCGAATACTCTGTAACAAAAATTCATATACATTGTTTTACATCCACTTTTTCCTGTTAATCGACATGTTCTTTGTTGAATTTGTAAGAAAAAAGAAGAGGATTTTTAAAGTCTGAAAAAAAAGAGAAAGGCATGTGGGCTGGTATATTGATGTTTCTTTCATCACATTTCTGGATATTAAGATTAAAGGATTATAGATTTAGAGCTAGAAGGGACATCAGAGGAAACCAGTCCAACTGCCTCACTCATTTTACAGATAAGAAAACTGAGTTCCAGAGGTTAGCTTTTTTTTTCTGATCTTTTGGTATTTTCCTTTTCATGAGATAACTTCTTTCCATAATAGTGTCACCTCCCTTCCACCCCACCATCCTTAAGCACCAATTTCTTCACTGGGTATTTGGTCAGGTCAAGTTGCTCTTCCTGACTTCTTCTTAAGTAATATTTTTATTTCATATAACATCATTGATGGGGGTGTGTGTGGTAGTTCATTTTTCATTCAAGATGAAATTAGATTAGTATAGAAACATTGGCAAATTTATTACATTTCATGTCTGTCTACCCACCAGTTTCATCTGTGAATATTCTTTCCATAAGGTGGCTTACTTAAGTCTCATGCCAAGCTTGTTACTATATACTCTTTTTATTCTATTCCTTTTTCTCAGTTTATGAGGTGATACTGCTTTAAATCTTCTGCTATCCTCCTCTATAGTGCATTGTAAATATATTGTACTCTAAACCACTATTGTTTGGGGTTGCTATCTTTCTTTTTCATAAGAAAAGCAAGAATTTCCAGGATTCTTTTGACCTTCTTATTTTGGCAAGTAGCTTAGATCTCATATATTTTCAAGGAGTAATGATAATTTAAAACTTAGTCTATGTAAAAATGAATTAGGTGGGTATGCTGTAAAGGGGGCAGTTAGGTGGCTCATTGGATAGAGCCCTGGGCCTGGAGTCAGGAAGACCTAAGCTCAAATTTGGCCTCCAACACTAGCTGTGGGACCCTGGGCAAATCACTTAATCTCTGTTTGCCTCAATCCACTGGAGAAAGAAATTGTAAATCATTCCAATATTTTTTGCCAAGAAAACTCCGTGGACAGTACAGTCCAAGGGGTCATAAAGAGTCAGACAACAACAATAACAATAACAACCTGTTGTAAAGTACACTACAAAGCATTCCAAAAAGTAATAGAGAAGAGTTTTGGATCACCTTCTCTTTTGAGTTAGGAGGTAGTGGGATATTGCAGAAGGAACACTGAAGTCAGAGGACCTTGGTTTTAGTCTGGGCTGTACTACTTATAATCTGTGTAATCTTGGGCAAGACACTTATGGGTGCCAATTTCCTCACGTATAAAATGAAAGGAATGGACCGGTGACTTCTAAGGTCATTCTGTGTTTAAACTGATGGTCCTACACATTTTTTTTATCTCTATTATCAAAGCCGTACAGTGGAAAAGATCAACGTCTTTGAAGTCAGAGGACTTGGGTTTAAATCCCCTCTCTGTCATTTTTAACCTCTCCAAGCTTCGGTCTTCTCATTTCCATAATTAGGTGTTTGGATGAGATAACCAAGTCCAGACTAGATCATGGAAAATTAAAAGTTGGCTGTGGACTGGAAGCTACAATGGCCACTGAAGAACCCAAACCCCTACAAATTATTGAATCACATATAGGCAGCAGTATACTGAAGTCAGCTTCAATTGGCTACTGTTGGATTTTCAGTGTGAACATTCACACCTCAATAATCTGAAATTGCTACATATCAGGGCTTTATTAATTATTTTATTTATTTCTAGACTTAAAGTATTAATAATGCAGATTGAACATAAAAATGTGTGCATACTTAAAAAAACAACAAGAATGTTGTAGATCCTAGTTGTTAAGCATTTAGCATCATAACCCTGTGTTGTTCTATAGTCATTGAGTTCAGTAGAAGGTTCAAAGAATTAAGTCCTCTCTAAAATAGAGTTTTGAAGACTGTAGGCTAATAATCATAATAATACCAACAGGTAGCATTTATGTAGCACTTTAAGGTTTACACAGTGATTTACAACCCTTATCTCATTTGAATTCCATAATACCTATGACTATGCCACCCAATCAATCAGCTTTATTTTGTCACTCTCCAAAATAAACTAAAACTGGACCAGGTTTCTTCAACACCCTACACATACCAATTTTTCCCCACCTTTACATCTTGTGTGGGTCCCTCAGCCTAGAATGTCCTATTTCCACAACTCTACCTTTATGAATCTTTTAGTCCTTTCAAAGTCCATCTCAAATACCGCCTCCTTCATGAAACCTTTCCAGATCCTATACAATTTTGTGTGTCCTCTTTTCCTTTGAACCCTTGTAGTACTATGTTTTTGCTTTTCTTATGCTACATAATTAGGTACTTAATAAATATTTATTGGCTGACATCATATATACATGTATTATTTCTTTTGATTCTCATAATCATCATCCCTATTTTATAGATGATAAAACTGAGGCTCCAACAGAGTGGGAGCCTTGTCCAGGGTCACATGGCTAATAAGTATTTGAACCCAGAACTTCTTGACTCCAGTTCCAGAATTCTATCCCACTGCCTCTCATTGACTTGCATTACTTCAGAAAGTACCTACATGGATAAGATCACAGAACCATTGGAACAGTGGAGTGAGAGTTTTTGGGTAGGTCCAGGAGGTTTTTCCCAATTCCATTTTATTAAATGCCAGTTCCATTTTCTCATACAGTGATAAGTTACATCTCATACAATGGAAGCTGCATTGTCATTAGTGATGACACTAGATTGCTAAAGAAACATAGATAGGAGTGTTTGATTTCACATCTGTCTGTCCTCTTCCTTATGATTTCTTTTATAAGGATTATCAGGATGGTGTGCTTTCTGCAGATTTTTTTCTCACCATACTGATTTTTGTTATTTAGTGAGGGGATACTGTTTATAACCTGTCAACTTTCTTTCTAATATTTTGTAAATGACCTTTTACTTGAAATTTAAATTGTCCCAGGCTATAACATCTCTCTGTCTGACAAATAGGTAAAGTATTTGTTGGCTAAGGCAACTTTTGTGCTTTTTTGGCTCCTGTTTTTGTGGCAACTGTTTTACCTCAGTTAAGTCAGATCTGGGGTCCTGTCCCCAAAGCCCCCATTAAAAAGTTAATGGGGGGCAGCTAGGTGGCGCAGTGGATAGAGCTCTGGCCCTGGATTTAAGAGAACCTGAGTTCAAATCCGGCCTCAGACACAAAACACTCACTAGCTCTGTGACCTTGGGCAAGTCACTTAACCCCAAAGTCTTAAGTTTTGCCTAGCCAAAAAACAAAAAAGTTAACGGTAACTTGGAGGCCTCTAGTAGCACTTCAGGGATCTAACTTGGCCCTATTCTATTTGGCATCTTTATCAGTGACTTAGATGAAGGTATAGATTGATTTTTCTCAGATTTATAGATGACAGAAAGTTGGGTAAAATAGCCACACATTGGATAATGATAATAAGGATCCCAAAAGATGGCTAGAACATGGGCCACATCTAATTAGATGAAATTTAATAGGTTTAATTGTAAAGTCCTACACTTGGGTTCAAAAAATCAATTTCATAAGTAAAAAATGAGGAGGCATGAATAAACAACAGTTGGTGTATGAGAAATTGGGGGCTTTAATGAACTACAAATTCAGTGAATCAATAGAGACAAACAGTACCCACAAAAGTTTATCTGAAGCTACTTCAAGGCTTAGGCTACTTCAAGAGAAACATAATATGGGAGCTAATAGTTCTATTCTCTTCCTTCCTGATCATATCATATTCAAAATATTGCATTCTGTGTTGGCTCCTCCACTTTCAAAAGGGCTTTGACAAACTAGAGAGCAGATAGAAAAGAGTGGCCAGAGGAGAGTGATTATGGTGGCAAGGAACCTTAAGATCATGCCCAAAAAAGGACCAGTAAAAGGAGCTGAGGATGTTTAGCTTGGAGAAGAAGGAGTGTGGACATGAGAACTATCTTTAGGTATTTGAAAGATTGTAACACAAAAGAGGGTTTTGTTCTTGACTCCAGATTATAGAACTAGAAGCAATGGCTAGGTGATACAAAGAGGAAGATTTAACCTGATACACAAAAAACTTTTCTTAGACACATCTAAAAAAATGAAATAGGCTATCTCAAGAGATGATGGGTTACCCACTCACATTTAAGTAAAATCTATAATGACTATGGCTTGAGATATTGTAAAAAAAAAATGGTTATTGATCAGGCCCAAGTTGGATTACTGAGACCACTGAGGCACCTTCCAAACTCTGAGATTTTGTAATTCTAGGAAATGTCAATAATCATCAATGTCTTCATTTTTATTCAGTTTCCGTTTTCCAGAATAAGCTCTTTGTTTAACTAGGTCTGAAACTATTGTAAGCATATGTAGTATCTTCTCTTTTTCGTCTTTTCTCATAAAGTAACTTTAATTTTGACCATTATTCAAACCACTCAACAATTTGCCATAGCACTAGTCTCTAGAATCATGCCTATGACTCCTCCAATTCTTCAAAATATTTCACTTGACCCTACAATTCCTTATTTCCTTTCTTCAACTCCCAGCTCTACGTCAACAATTCTATAATATAATCCTATGATCCTAGAAAAAATCATCTACATTAATTGTCTATACCTTTCCTTTTCCTTTCAACCCATGCAATATTGTTTCAACCTCAACACTTAAGTGAAATTCCTCTATCCAAGTATATCAATGAAAAAAATCTCAGTTACCAAATCTAATGGCCTTTTCTTAGTCTTTATTCTTTCGGCCATTTCTGCAGTATTTGACATCATAGAACACTCTTTCCTGTTGTATATTTTCTCCTCACTGGGTTTTCATGACACCACTATCTCCAAGGTCTCCTATATGTCTGGCCATCCTTTCATAGTACTCTCTGCTAAATCACCATCAAGGTACTGTTCACTCAATGGGGTTGTTACCCAAAGATCTGATCTGGGCCTTTTCTCTATATAGACTCTCGGTAATCTCATCAGCTTCCATGGGTTCAACTATCAACTCTAAGCAGATGACTCTTAGATCCACATATTCAGCCTTTCCTTAGGCCTCACCAATTCCCTGTTGGATATTTACAACTCTATGTACCATAGGCAATTCAACTCAACATGCTAAAATGAAACTCATTACATTCCTGCCCCCCAGCCATCCCTTCTTCTGAATTTCCCTCCTTCTGCTAAGGATACTACCATCCTTCCAACCACCAGGTTTCCAACAGAGTTCATCCTCTATTCTTCCTTCTCCCTTATTCCCTGTATCTAGTCAGTTGCCAGATTTTCTTGATTTTTCTTCTAAAACATCTCTCACATCTGTTTCTCTCTACTCACACGATCACTACCCTATTTCATATATCCATCTCCTCTTACTTATACTGTTGCAATAGTCTCCTAAGTCTCTAATTCTTTATTCATATGGCTACCAAATTGGTTTTCCTAAAGCACAGGTTTAATCATGGCACTCCCCTGATCAAGAAGCCTAATGATTCTCTATTGACTCTAAGACAAAATACAAATTTCTGTTTGAATTGGCTTTTATAACCCTTTACAAGATGACTCCAGCCTGTTTTTTTAGGCATATTACTCACCATACACTATACAGTCTAGCCAAATTGATACTTGCCATTTCTTCTGCACAACCTTCCATCTCCTATCTCCCTATCTTTACACAGGCTGTTCCCATTCTTGCACTACATTCCCTCCTTACCTCCATGTTCTTAGAATCCTTGAACTTCTTTAAAGTTTAATTTAAGTGCTATATTCTACATAAGACTTATCCTGTTCCCACCAGTTGCTGATGCCCTCCACTGCTTATATGAATTTGTATTATATATCAATAAGAAGCATATATATATATACACACACGTATGCATTAAATATATTTATATATAAATACATATATGCTTTTATACATAAGCACATTCCTTATATATTCTGCTTTCATCTGGAGTTAAAATGTTACTATGGGTGTTCTTCCAGTAGTTAATCAACTTTGTTGAATAAGCATCTCAGATTTGTGGAATCAACAGTTAATCTTTTTAGACATTCTAAAAAACATGCTCCATAGCATCTCACACAGAACTGAGGACTATAACTCATTTTTGGTCAAAATATTCATGGTCTCTGGGTGTTGAGTCTTTTGGAATTAGCTAGGCCAGTTCTTGGGTAGCAGATACCAGCTGTCACAGGGACAACTCCAACATTGGAATTAGGCAGATCTTGATCTTTACTGGCTTAAGCTTTGAAAATCTAGGTCATTTCTATGCCAAAACAAGCCATCAGAGAAGGACTTCTGTGGAAGACAGCTAATAGCTATTTAGTGAATGTTTCTTGAATAAAATTTGTTGAATTCATTGGAAAGGTTTGTTGGTATCAGAATGTAGAAGGCCTTGAATGTCAGCTTAGCCATTATTAGACAAGCAATAGTGAGCTACTGAAATGCATAAAGAAGATTACTCTGTCAGGTATGTGTGGAAAATGAATTGTATAGAGGAGAGAGTGAACAGGGAAAGCAAAGCTCTAAGGTGCTTACATTATCCCCTGTAAAACAAATGGAACACAACAGTGTCATCAATAATACAGAACTCTTGATGATTCTAAAATCTTTAATATTTGATTTTGAAATGGACTATGTGGTCGTGCTTTCTGAAAGCAAGTTTCTCTTCTCACTTTTGTTTTCTTGTTTCCACATTAAAATCAGTTGACATTTTTTGAGCCAATATACATTGTCTAGGCTATAACAGCAATGATCAGAAATCCTGGTAGCAAAAGAAAACCAGCATGGAAAGAATGTTCTGCAACACATAATTCACAAAGCACATAAGCCATCTGTATATAATCAGGACCAGATCATCAGATTTTATTTTGGAAGCCAACTGCTTGGTTCATTACAAAGGAAGGATATCTTGTTACATGCAATAAATAATTTTTTCAGAAATTTTCTAGGAATTCCTAGCCATTTGGTCTTTACAGAAAGTTTTGCATCCATTCAGGAAAACGACAACTTAGAAATTGTACTAACACATTCCGTTCCCTCCTCCCTGTCCTACCTTCATTCTTAACTTTTGTTTTGTTCGTAGTTGATCACAAAGGGAAGTCTAGAGAGGAATTTGTAAGGGCTCTGTGAGATAATGAGTGAGAAGCCTACTACTGGAGGGAGGAAAATCCAACAACAACCTTACCTTTCTGAATAAACAGCTTCTGTTTCCCTTCTAGTAGCACACTATCCCCAGAGGACAATCCAGTATCTAGCAGGTAGATATAGGGTCACCTTTTTTTTTATGAGCAGACCAGACAATCGTGTCAGAAGTTCTGCCTTGTGAAGACTGAACAATTTTGTTCCTTTCACACACAAAAAGGGAGGAGAGGAGAATCATGTGGACATTTTAACCACTTTCCAATTATGTTCACACACCTGTATGCAATACAAAAGGTTCAAACATCATTCTTCCCCTTGCCTCACAGAAATTTACTTAAGGATTCAGAAAAGTACAACTATTTATTGAATCATAGATTGAGAGCTGCAGTTATTTGTTTCAAGGTGAAGGGAAAAAACCCAAAGTAAGAGATTATTTTAGTAAAGATACAGTAATTAGTGCTTCCAAGATGCTTTGAAGCTTTGAAAAATCATCCTTGGGGTGTTTCAATGTTTACTAACTTCTCGGTCAATTTTTGATATGGAACATGGAGGCTGCAGGGTGAATTGGTATCCACTTTGGTGGAGAAGAGGAGAAAGGAAGAATACTGTGTATGGATGATAACATGTCAGCATTTATGTAGAACTTTAAAGTGTAAAAAGTACTTAACATATAGTATCTCATTTGAGTCTTACAACAATGCTGTGAGACTAATTTTACAGGTATTATTATTCCTATTTACATATGAGGAAACTGAGGCTCTAAGAGATCCAGTGACAGGACTTGGTGACGAGAAGACCTAAATTCAAAGCACTGAGTCAAATGTATGACCCTGGGCAGGACATTTCACATTGTGAGCCTCAGTTTCCTCATCTGTAAGACAGCACCCACTTCACATGGTTGTTGTGAGGATTAAGTGAGATAAGATTCGTAAAAGTACTTTTCAAACCTTAAAAAGATACATAAATAGTGGTTATTACTTACTCAGTGTCACACAGCTAGTAAGCACATAGGAGGCAGAATATGAACCCAGGTCTTCCTGACTCCAACTATCACACTTTCTCTATACTTCACTGTAATGGTTGGAAGTAGGAGATATGGAGACCGGAATTTTTTATTTGATTCTACATTAATCAAGAGACTCTCAGTGAAATATTATGAATGTAAAAATGTGAAATGTGAAATGAGTCCCTAAGGGGATGGTTAGTATATTAGATTTTCAGTTTTTAAGAAAATTCTTATCTTTTTGTGTTTTTCTCTCTTCTCTTTTCATTTATTTAGTATTTTATTTTTTCCCAGTTATGTATAAAAACAATTTTTAACATGTTTTTCAAATTTTTTCACAGTTACTGATGCTAGCTATATTTCCCTCCAGCCTATTTCTCTCCCCCCATTTATTCTATTCTCTCTCTCCTTTCACCCTGTCCCACCTCAAAAGTGTTTTGCTTCTGACTGCCCCCCTCCCCTAATCTGTCCTCCTTTCTATCACTCCCCCTTTTCTTATCCTCTTCCTCTCCTACTTTCCTGAAGGGCAAGATAGATTTCTGTACCCAATTGAATGTGTATGCTATTCCCTCTTTGAGCCAATTCAGATGAGAGTAAAGTTTACTTACTCCCCCTCACTTTCCCCCTCTTCCCCTCTACTGTGAAAGCTTTTTCTTACCTCTTTTATGTGAGATAATTTACCCCATTCTACCTCTCCCTTTCTCCTTCTCCCAGTACATTTCCCTCTCACCCCTTAATTTTATTTTTTAGATATCATCCCTTCATATTCAATTTACACTTGTGCCCTCTGTCTATATATACTTCTTCTAACTATCCTAATAATGAAAAAGGTCTTATGAGTTACAAATATCATCTTCCAATGTAGGAATGCAAACAATTTAACCTTATTTAGTCCCTTATGGGTTCCCTTTCCTGTTTACCTTTTTATACTTCTCTTGAGTCTTATATTTGAAAGAAAAATTTTCTATTCAGCTTTGGCCTTTTCATCAAGAATGCTCTATTTCATCGAATATCCATTTTTCCCCTGAAAGATTACATTCAGTTTTGCTGGGTAGGTGACTCTTGGTTGTAATTCTAGCTTCCTTGCCCTCTGGAATATCATATTTTAAGCCCTCTGATCCTTTAATGTAGAAACTGCTAAATCTTGTGTTTTCCTGTATGATATACGATTCCACCATACTTGAATTGTTTCTTTCTGGCTGCTTGCAATATTTTCTCCTTGACCTAGGAACACTAGAATTTGGCTATAATATTCCTGGAAGTTTTCATTTGGGGATCTCTTTCAGGAGGTGATAGATAGATTCTTTCAATTTCAATTTCAATTCTACCCTCTGATTCTAGAAGATCAGGGCAGTTTTCCTTGATAATTTCTTGAAAGATGATGGCTAGGTTCTTTTTTTTGATCATGGCTTTCAGGTAGTCCAACACTTTTTAAATTATCTTTCCTGGATCTATTTTTCAGGTCAGTTGTTTTTCCAATGAGATATTTCATGTTGTCTCCTAGCTTTTTATTCTTTTAGTTTTGTTTTATTATTTCTTGATTTCTCATAAAGTCATTAGCTTCCATTTGCTCAATTCTAATTTTAAGTAATTTTATTTTCTTCAGTGAGCTTTTGGACCGCCTTTCCCATTTGGCCAATTCTACTTTTTAAGGCATTTTTCTCCTCAGTGGCTTTTTGGACCTCTTTTATCATTTGACCTAGTCTGTTTTGTTTGTTTGTTTGTTTTGTTTTTGTTTTTGCTTTTTTTGCAAGGCAATGGAGTAAAGTGATTTTCCTAGGATCGTACAGCTAGTGTCAACTATCTGAGGCCAGATTTGAACTCAGATCTTCCTGAATTCAGGGCCAGTGTTCTATTCACTATGCCAACTAACTGCCCCCTAAAGCTCTTTTTTTTTTTTTTGTTGAGGCAATGAGGGTTAGTGACTTGCCCAGGGTCACACAGCTAGTGAATGTCAAGTGTCTGAGGCCAGATTTGAACTCAGGTTCTACTGACTCCAAGGTCAGAGTTCTATCCATTGTGTCACTTAGCTGCCCCAACCTAGTCTTTTTTTTTTTAAGTGAGGCAATTGGGGTTAAGTGACTTGCCCAAGGTCACATAGCTAGTACGTGTGAAGTGTTGGGTCTGCGGCTGGATTTGAACTCAGGTCCTCCTGAGTTCAGGGCCAGTGCTCTATCCACTGAGCCACCTAGCTGCCCCCTAGTCTTTTTTTAAGGTGTTATTTTCTTCAGTATTTTTTTGGGTCTCCTTTAGCAAGTTGTTGACTTGTTTTTCATGATTTTCTTGCATCACTCTCATTTCTCCCCTCCCAGTTTTTTCTCTACTTCTCTTACTTGCTTCTCAAAATCCTTTTTGAGCTCTTCCAAGGCCTGGGACTGATTCATATTTTTCTTGAAGGCTTTGGACGTAGGAGCTTTGGCTTCTTTGTCATCTTCTGAGTGTGTGTTTTGATCTTCTTTGTCACTCACTATAGTAACTTTGAATAGTCAGAGTTTTTTTTTTCCCATTGTTTGCTCATTTTTTTCAGCCTATTTCTTGTCTTTTAACTCTTTGTTAAAGTAGGGCTCTTCTTCCATAGTGGAGGGTGCACTGTTCCAAGCTTCAGGAATTTTGTGCAGCTATTTTCAGAGATACTTCCAGGGACCTGTAAGTTTTTAGTTCTTCCGAGGTGGTATGATTTAAGGAGAAATGTTTTCTATTCTCCTGGTCTGTGCTCTGGTCTGTGAGAGACCACGAGCACTCTTTTCTGCCCTGGAACTGTGAGGCCGGTTCCTCCTCCACTGTTGCTGAAAGCTCTACTATACTAGTGCTCCTCCTTATCCTGAGACTGCCACCCAGAAATGCAACCTGGATCCAAGTATGAGCAAAGCAACAGAGTTCTTCCTCCATGTTAGCAAAAAGACCCCTGTAATGTCCTTTTGACCAACTGTTCAACCCCTTTACCATCCGTGAGCTGAGACTTCCAGAAGTAACTGCTGCTGCTGCTGATTCAGTGGCTCCCAATGTCTGCTCCTGGTTTGCTAGGTCCTGGTCTGTGCCAGCACAGCCTATGCTTGCCTGTCCTCCTCTCTCACACAAGTGCAACAGACTTTGGCATCTGTTGACTGAGAGTTCTGGAAACTGCCACTGCTGCTGGTGATTTAGTTACCCCAAGGCCTGCTCCTGGTTTGCTGGGCCCCAGTCTGTGCTGGCATTGCATGTGCTGGATTGTGTTCCTCTCTCACCCTGGTGCAACAGACCTTTTCTGCTGAACTTCCAAGTTGTCTCAGGCTGCAAATTTGTTTCACTCTGTCTTTTTGTGGGTTTTGCTGCTCTAGAATTTGTTTAGAGTCATTTTAAAAGGTATTTGGAGAGGTTTGGAGTAGAACTCAGGCAAGTCCCTGCCTTTACTCTGCCATCTTGGCTCCACATCTAGAAAAATCATATCTTAACAAACAACAACTAAAATTAACTCTTCCTTATACACAGTATAATTGAGAAAGTTGTATGGGTTTTAATGTAGTTTTAACTACATGTAGTTTTTAATGTAGTTTTAATTACACGTAGTTTTAACTACAAATTACAAATTGGTTGTGCTTCTTTTCTATTTTACTCCAGAGAAGTCATTGTATGTGAATGGGAACTAAATCAACCTTAAATAAATATTTGGTTGCATGACCAGTTCTTTTTTTTTCTTTCTTTTTTTTTTTTTAGCCAAAGACAAGGTTTATTAGAACATCCATCATATTGGGCAGACTCTTAAGGAGTCTGAACATGGGTAAGCAGTGGCTAGATTATAAGAATCTCAGCATCTCAATGGAGACAAGATGGACCTTATATACAGAAAGAACGTGGGAGGGATCTAGGAGTGGCTAAGTAGTCTATGAGGTAATAGAACTACAGGGAAATGGAGTCTAGATAGTACTTAGGGTGGGAAGTGGTCTGGACCCATAGGGGAAGCAAGACAAAGGAAGGGAGATTGGGTGTAGCCACAGTGAAAGGCCAGTTGATGGGATTATAGCCTCAGGCGAACGCCAGAGATTTGGCCATGTGGGAAAGTCCAGGGTTTTTTCTTTTTGGGGTCCAGATCCCAACCCCATCATTCCCCCCTCAAACAAATAGGGACTCAAATTCTTTTGGGGTAAGGGCTTCTGAAATTGCTTCCTGCTGGCAAGGGGTGTAGAACTGTCCCTGCCTCATGGGGGTCCCAAAGAGTAGGTTGACTGGAACAAAGCACAGGCTGCATCTAGAGAATGATGGGGGGAACATTGACTGGTACGTGCCCTTTGCTACCAACTGTAGGTGAATAGCCTGTAGTCTTGAAGACATAAATCTGACAGAAAAGACTGCAGGGCCCAAATGACAAAATAAAACATCCTTAGCTCCGTTTGGAAAACTCAGTTTTCCAACCAGGCAATTATCAAATCCACCTCATAGTCAGACTCAGGAATAGCCAGATAGGTAGCATTCCTTTTCACAGGAACATAATGGGGAAGCTTAGCCAGGAGGATTCCATCTTAGACTGAGGATAAAATTGTCCTCTCAGCTTTTCCCAATGCTGACTTTTCACTAGTATCACCTTCTCTGAGTAGCTTGTGGCATTTCTCTCAGATGGTGGATTATTGATTATCAATGGATTATGATCCATCAGACAACTCAAAGTAAAATCTTAGAAGATTTTACTTCAAACAGCAAGTTTCATTAATCACAGCTTAGGAAAAACTTTTCCAGGATTTACATCTCAAATTTAAACTTGTCCTGGTGTAAAAAGCCAATCGTTGGTGATTTCTATATAATTGCAAATTCTTAGCAAGACAAAACCCAAACAGGCTTTTTGGCAAGTTTACACATTAATACAATAATCAACAATAACCAAATTATTTTAGCAGTAACTAAATGATGCAAAGTTGCTTGACATAACTGATACAACAAGTTCACCAATTTGATACTTGAAACAAACCCATTACCAATCAGGTGAATTCAGTTTTGTTAAATGAACTTCCAAATTACTTTACACAGAGAATCAGTATCTCATCATTAACAGTTAAAACTACAAATTTAAAAGAGCTACTTACCCAAGTTTGGAGGCTAGCTTCATTACCTTGAGCAGGATGTGCTGAACCTGGGTAATACTTCTAAGGCACCTTTGCCAATGAATGGAACCTGAGACAATACTGGTCATTTCACATAATACCATATGCTTTCCTTTTTTTTTTTTATTCCTTAGTTCTTGATCTTGTTAACTTTTCTTCCTACTTCCAGTTCAAGTCAACAAATATTTATTAAGTGCCTACTGTATAAAGGGTATTACACTAGCTTCTGAGGATAGAAATATGAATTGAGACAGAATCTCTGTTTCCCAGTTGCTAAAAATCTAAGAGATGATATGATAGAAACACAAATAAATATGACATGATGTAAAATATGTTCAAGACAAAAGAAGAATCTAGATCTAGATAAAGTACTCTAAGAAATAAAAAGAGAGATGATTTTATGGTGGGGGATGAATCATGGAAGGCTTCATTGAAAATGTGGTATTTGAGCTTGTCCTTTGAGGGAAGAAAAGGAATTTAATGGATTGAAATGTGAATGTTTCAGTTGCAGGTGAGGGAGAGAGTAAAGGAGAAGATAGATACATAGATTCATAGAGAGACAGAATAATGTATAGATAGACCGACAAGTAGACAGACAGGTAGATTGTTATTGCTGAGTTATTTTCAGTCATGTGTTACTCTTCATGACCCCGTATAGGGTTTTCTTGGCAAAGATACTGGGGTTGTTTGCCTTTTCCTTCTCTAGTTCATTTTACAAATGAGGAAACTGAGGTAAGTGGAGTTAAGTGATTTGCTCAGAGTCACACAGCTAGTAAGTGTTTAAGGCCAAAGTTGAATTCAGGAAGATGAGTCTTCCTGACTTCAGGCCTGGCACTCTGTCCACTGTGCCATCTAGCTGTCCCAGATATGTAGATAGATAGATAGAAATAGATAGATAAATAGAGCATTTATTAGAGTTTACTTATGCTTGGCACTAAGAACCTATCAGGAGGGGGCTGAGAGGCCTCATACATATTTACTATCACTAATCAATATTTATTATACTGATATGTATTATAGATGTTCTTAATGGGAGGGGTGGGTATGTGCAGCCTATGAACTTTTTAAAAAATACTTTGATAACTGTATTTCAATATAATTGCCTTTCTTTGTAATCTCATATATTTTATGCTATATATTTTAAAACATTACTCTGCAGAGCCCATAGATTTAGCAGACTGCCAAATAGGTACAGGATACAAAAGGATACAAGGATACAGGATACAAAAACTGGTCATCTCTTCTGGTGCCAGGATGGCAGAGTGAGGAAAGAGGTATATGAAGCACTCTCAAATTCCCCTCCAAATAATCAGAAAACTGCCTCAGAATTGATGTAGGAGCGGGGAAGCAGCTTACCAGCCTTGCAGGAAAGGTCTGTCTCATTGGGGTGGGAAAGGGGTGAGGTCCAAGAGCAGCAGTAGCAGCAACAGCAGCAGCTGGCCTCACAGTAGGGGGCCTGTAGCAGGACTCTGAGCCTTGAGCAATCTATAAACCAGACCCTGCCATTCTGCAAACCAGCAGACTTTTAAGCAAGTGAGCAGTCTAGGCAGCACAGCAAGGTCCCACCCCAGCAACCCCAAACCCAGCAGAAGCCACCAATAAGATCTTGGCCCCTTTGCTGACCAGTAGTGAAGCCCCACCCTGCAGCTGGCCAACAGCAAGACCCTGACACTGGGGCCTACCAGCAGAGAGACTCCGTTTCCATAGCAACCTAGCATCAGGGCCTCACACCTAGGGCAGTCCAGCAACAAGATCTCTCTTCCAGGGCCAGCCACCAGAAAGACTGTGTTACCATAGCAACCCAGTTGCAAGGCCCCACCCCTGGATTAGGCAATCAACTAAACCCTATACCCAAGATAGGACAATAGGGAGGTCCCACTGCCCAGTACAAGACAGAAGGGAACACTACCCTCCAGAGAAAGCAAGCAGCTAAGCCCTAAAGTCAATTGAAAGCCCACAGTAAGACCCAGAGCACCAGCACAAAAAGCTTGGGACAGAGCAGGACCAGAGCTCTACTGTCCCATTAAAACACCAAGTCACCAAAAAAAGGACAGGGAAAATGAAGAAAAAACAAAAAATGAGCTGGACTATAGAAAGTTACTATGGTAATAGGGAGGATCAAGGCATAATCTTAGAAGAGGACAATAAGATCAAAATGGCTACATGTGAAGTCTCAAAGAAAAATATAATTTGATCTCAGGCCCAAAAAGAATTCTTGGAAGAGCTTAAAAAGGATTTTAAAAAGCAAATTAGAGAAGTAGAAGAAAAATTAATAAAAGAAATGAGAGTAAAGCAGGAGAATCATGAAAAAAAAGTCAATCTCCTAGGAAAAGGTATACAAAAATTTACTGAGGAAAATAACTCCCTAAAAAATAGAATTAGCCAAGTGGAAAGGGAAGTACAAAAGCTTATTGAAGAAAATAGTTCCTGAAAAATTAGAATTGAAAAAATGGAAACTAATGACTCTATAAGACATCAAGACACAATAAAACAAAAGCAAAAAAAGAAAAAAAGAAAAAAAAGAAATTTAAAATTTCTCATTGGAAAAACAACTGACCTAGAAAATAGATCCAGAAGATATAATAGAATAATTATTGGACTACCTAAAAGTCATTACCAAAAGGAAAGTATTGACAGCATCTTTTAAGAAATTATCAAAGAAAACTGCCCTGATATATTAGTACCAGATGGGAAAATAGAAATTGAAAGAATTCATTGATCACTGCCTGAAAGAGATCCCGAAATGAAAACTCCCAGGAACATAATAGCCAAATTCAAAAGCTCACAGATCAAGAAAAAAGTATTGCAAGCAGCCAAAAAGATACAATTCTAATATCATGGAGCTACAGTCAGGATTACACAGGATTTGGCAGCTTGAACATTAAAGAACCAGAGGGTTTAGAATATGGTATACTGGAAGGCAAAGGAGTTAGGATTATAACCAAAAATCATCTACCTGGCACAATTAAGTATAATCTTTCAGAAGGGAAAATAGACATTTAATGAAATAGAGGACTTCCAAACATTTCTGATTAAAAGACCAGAGATGAATAAAAAATTTGACCTCCAAATACAAGACTTGAGGGAAACATAAAAAGGTAAAAAAAGAAACAAGAGGAAACATAAGAATTCAATAAGGTTATGCTATTTATATGGCAAGATAATATTTGTAACTTTTAACAACTTCATTACTATAAGAATAATTAGGAGTATATGTAGACATATACATATGAATGTAAGGTGATTTTGATGGGATGATACCCTAAAAACAAAAAAGGGGATGAGAAAGAAAATTGCACTGGAAGAAGGAGGAGGGAGATTGAATGGGATAAAATGTCCACATAAAAGGAATGAAAAAGCTATTATAATGGAGGGGAAGAAGGGAGGGGGGTGGTGGGCAAAGCTTCAACCTTATTCTTATCAAAATTGGTGCAAAGAGGGAATCACATATACATTCAGTTGTATATAAAAATCTATCTTACCCTATAAGAAAATAAAAAGAGACAGGAATAATAGAAGGAGAAGGAGAGGGAATGCTAGAAGGGAGGGTATATTGGGGAAGGCAGTGATTAGAAGTAAAACAGTTGTAAGAAGAAAAAGGGTAGGAGGGTAAGAGAGAGAAGGAGATAAACAACTGAAAAATAGCATGAAAGGAAATACACAGTCAGTTATCATAATTATAAATATAATAATTATAAATGTGAATGGGATGAACTCATCCATAAAATGGAAACAGCAGAATGGATTAAAAACCAGAATCCTACAATGTTGTTTACAAGAAACACATTTGAAGCAGAGAGAAACACACAGGGTAAAAGTAAGGGTCTGGAGCAGAATCTATTATGCTTCAGCTGAAGCAAAGAAAGCAGGAAAGCAATCATGATCTCAGACAAAGCAAAAGCAAAAATAGATCTAATTCAAAGAGATAAAGAAGGAAATGATATATTGCTGAAAGGTACCATACACAATGAAGTCATATCAAAACTAAATATGTATGCACCAAATGGTATGGCATCTAAACTTTTGAAGGAGAAGTCTAATGAGTTATGAGATAATAACTAGATAATAAAACTATACTAATGGGGGACCTCAACTATCCCCTCTCAGAACTAGATAAATCTAACCAAAAAATAAATAAGAAAAAAGTTGAGGAGGTGCATAAAATTTTGGAAAACTTGGATATGATAGATCTCTGGAAAAAACTGAACAGGAATAGAAGGGAATATACCTTTTTCTTAGCAATACATAGCACCTACACAAAAATTTATTTGGACATAAAAACCTCACAATCAAATGCAGAAAAGCAGAAATAGTAAATACACCGTTTTCAGATCATAATGCAACAAAATTTACATTCATTACTGGATGATGGAAAGAGAGTAATGGAAATTAAATAATCTAATCCTAAAAACAAACAAACAAGTGGGTCAAAGAGCAAATCATGGAAATAATAGGTAATTTCATTAAAGAAAATGACAACAGTGAGACAATATACCAAAATTTATGAGAGTCAGCCGAAGCAGTACTTAGGAGGAAATGTATATCTCTAATTGCTTACATCAATAAAACAGAAAAAGCAGATCAATGAATTGGGCATGCAACTAAAAAAAAACTAGAAAAAGAACAAATTAAAAATTCCCAAATTAAACATCAAACTGGAAATCCTGAAAGTGAAAGGAGAGATTAATAACATTGAAAGTAGGGAAACCATTGAACTAATAAATAAAACTAGAAGATGGTTTTATGAAAAAACCAATAAGACAGATAAAGCATTGATTAATTTGATTTAAAAAAGGAAATAAGAAAACCAAATTACTAGTATGAAAAATGAAAGGAGTGAACTCACCACCAATGAAGAGGAATTAAGAGTTGTTAGGAGCGATTTTGCCCAATTATATGTCTATAAACTTGACAATCTAAATGAAATGGATAAATAATCTACAAAAATATAAATTACCTAGATTAACAGAAGAAGAAATAAAATACTTAAATAACCCAATCTTAGAAAAAGAAATTGAACAAGCCATCAATGAACTTCCTAAGAAAAAATCCCCAGGACCAGATGGATTCACAAGTTAATTCTACCAAACATTTAAAGAACAATTAATCCCAATACTATATAAACTACATGGAAGAATAGGTGGAGTCCTACCAAAATTCTTTTATGACACAAATATGGTACTGATACTCACACCAGGAAGAGCCAAAGCATAGAAAGAAAATTATAGACCAATTTTCCTAATGTATATCGATGCAAACATTTTAAATAAAATAGTAGTAAAGAGATTATAGCAATATATCATAAGGATCATATACTATCACCAGGTGGGATTTATACCAGGAATGCAGAGCTACTTTAGTATTATGAAAGCTATCAGCATCATTGACCATATCAATAACAAAACCAACAGGAATCATATGATTATCTCAATAGATGTAGAAAAAGTCCCTTGAAATGATAAGTAATATTTATCTAAAACCATCAGCAAGCATTATCTGTAGTGGGAATAAGATAGAAACCTTCTCAAATCAGGGGTGAAGCAAAAATACCCATCACCACCTCTATTATTTAATATTGTACTAGAAATGTTAGCTATAGCAATAAAAGAAGAAAAAGAAATTAAAGGAATTAGAATAGGCAATGAAGATACAAAACTATTGCTCCTTAAAGATGATATGATGTTATACTTAGAAAATCTGAGAGAATCAACTAAAAAACTACTTGAAATTATTAACAATTTAAGCAAAGTTATAGGACACAAAATAAACCCATATAAATCATCAGCATTTCTATATATTACCAACAAAGTCCAGCAGCAAGAGATAGAGAAATTCCATTTAAAACAAATGTAGACAACATAAAATACTTGGGAGTCTATCTGCCAAGACAAACCTAGGAACTATATGAACATAACTGTGAGGCACTTTTCACACAAATAAAGTCAGATCTAAATAATTGGAAAAATATTAATTGCTCATGGGTAGGCTAATCCAATATAATAAAAATGACAATTCTACCTAAATTAATTTATTTATTTAGTGCCATACCAATCAAACTATCAAAAAAATTTTATAGAGTTAGAAAAATAATAACAAAATTCATCTGGAAGAACAAAAGCTCAAGGATATCAAGGGAATCAGTGAAAAAAAAAATGCAAAAGAAGGTAGTCTAACCCTCCCAGATCTCAAATTCTATTATAAAGTGGTAATTATCAAAAGAACCTGGTGATGGCTAAGAAATAGAATGGTGGATCAGTGGAACAGATTAAGTATAAATTATATTATAGTAAATGACCATAGTAATCCAGTATATGATAAATCCAAATTCCAAGCTTTTGGAACAAAAACTCATCATTTGACAAAAACTTCTGGGAAAACTGGAAAACTATGGCAGAAACTAGGTCTAGACCAACATCTCACACTATATACCAAGATAAGGTCAAAATGGGTACATGATTTATATATAAAGAATGATACCATAAGCAAATTAAGAGAACATGGAAATTTATCTGTCAGATTTATGGATAAGAGAAGAATTCAAGATCGAAGAAGATATAGGGAGGATTATAAAATGTAAAATAGATAGTTTTGATTTTATTAAGAAGTTTTTGCACAAACAAAACCAGTACAACCAAAATTATAAGGAAAGCAGAAAACTGAGAAAAAAATTTTGCAACAAGGATCTCTGATAAAGGTTTCATTTCTCAAATACATAGAGAACAGAATCAAATTTATAAAAATACAAGTCATTCCCCAATTGATAAATGGTCAAAGGATATGAACAGGTAGTTTTCCAAAAAAAATCAAATATAGACATATGAAAAAATGCTCTAAAAAGGAAAGTATTGGATATTGGAGGCGATATGGGAAAACTGAGACACTAATGCATTGTTGGTGGAGTTGTGAAGTGATCAAACCATTCTGGAGAGCAATTTAGAACTATGCCAAAATGGCTATAAAACTGTGCATTTCCTTTGATCAAATAATACCACTGCTAGATCTATATCCCACAGACATCCAAGAAAAGGGAAAAAGACATATTTATACAAAAATATTTGTAGCAGCTCTTTTTGTGGTGCCTGAGAATTGGAAATTGAGGGGATGACATCAATTGGGGAATGGCTAAACAAGCTGTGGTGTATATTTGTCATGGAATATTATTGGGCTGCAAGAAATGATAAGCAGGATGATTTCAGAAGAACTTGAAAAGCCGTACGTGAACTGATGTATAGTGAAGTGAACAGAACTAGGATAACATTGTACATAGTAATAACAATATTGTTCAGAAAGAACTGTGAATGACTTCACCATTCTCAGCAATACAATGATCCAAGATAGTCTCAAAGGACTAATGATGAAGCATACTATCTGCCTCTAGAGGAAGAACTGATATTGATTGAATACACACTGAAGCATGCCATTTTAAAATTTTCTTTCTTTTTTCTTTTATTCAAGTCTTCTTGTACAAAATGACTATGGAAATGTTTTACATAATTGCACACATATAACCTATATCCAATTGCTTACTATCTGGAGGAGGGGAGGGAAGAAAGGAGGGAGGGATAGCTTTTGGAACACAAAACTTTGAATAAAAATGTTAAATTTTTAAGTAAATAAAGATATGATGAATTCCAAAAAGGAGGAGGAAGAGGAGGAGGAGGAGGAGAAGAAGAAGAAGGAGAAAGAGAAGGAGAAGAGGAAGAAGAAGGAGAAGGAGAAGAGGAAGAAGAGGAAGAAAGAGAAGAGGAAGAGGAAGAGGAGGAAGAAGAAGAAGAAGAAGAAGAAGAAGAAGAAGAAGAAGAAGAAGA